>NC_140579.1:578672057-579112057 GCF_964204655.1 Triturus cristatus | reverse complement strand
ATACTGGGCGTGGTGTTTCATGGTTTAGGGCAGTGCAGTGGTGTTCGGGCAGTGTAGGGGGTCGTGCGTGGGTTGGTGTTTCAGGGTTGAGGGCAGTGCAGTGTTCGGGCAGTGTAGGGGGTCATGCAGGGGTGGTGTTTCAGGGTTTAGGGCAGTGTAGTGGTGTTGGGGCAGTGTAGGGGGTCATGCTGGGGGTGGTGTTTCAGGGTTTAAGGCAGTGGCGTTGGGGCAGTGTAGGGGGTTGTGCTGGGGGGTGGTGTTTCAAGGTTTAGGGCAGTGCAGTGGTGTTCGGGCAGTGTAAGGGGTCGTGCTTGGGCTGGTGTTTCAGGGTTTTGGGCAGAGCAGTGATGTTCGGGCAGTGTAGGGGGTCATGCTGGGGGTGGTGTTTCTGGGTTTAGGGCAGTGCAGTTGTGTTCGGGCAGTGTAGGGGGTCTTGCTATATGTGGTGTTTCAGGGTTTAGGGCAGGGGTGTTTGGGCAGTGTAGGGGGTCTTGCTGGAGGTGATGTTTCAGGGTTTAGGGCAGTGCAGTGGTGTTCTGGCAGTGTAGGGGGTCTTCCTGGAGGTGATGTTTCAGGGTTTAGGGCAGTGCAGTGGTGTTAGGGCAGTGTAGGTGGTCTAGCTGGAGGTAGTGTTTCAGGGTTTAGGGCAGAGCAGTGGTGTTCGGGCAGTGTAGGGGGTCTTGCTGGGGGTAGTGTTTCAGGGTTTAGGGCATTGCAGTGGTGTTCAGGCTATGTAGGTGGTCTAGCTGGGGGGAGTGTTTCAGGGTTTAGGGCAGTGCAGTGGTGTTCGGGCAGTGTAGGGGGTCTTGCTGAGGGTAGTGTTTCAGGGTTTAGGGCAGTGCAGTGGTGTTCAGGCTGTGTAGGGGGTCGTGCTGGGGTTGGTGTTTCAGGGTTTAGGGCAGTGCAGTGGTGTTAGGGCAGTGTAGGGGGTCGTACTGGGGGTTGGTGTTTCAGGTTTTTGGGCAGTGCAGTGGTGTTCGGGCAGTGTAAGGGGTCGTGCTTGGGCTAGTGTTTCAGGGTTTTGGGCAGTGCAGTGGTGTTTGGGCAGTGTAGGTGGTCTTGCTGGGGTTAGTGTTTCAGGGTTTAGGGGAGTGCAGTGGTGTTCGGGCCGTGTAGGGGGTCGTGCTGGGCTAGTGTTTTAGGGTTTAGGGCAGTGCAGTGGTGTTCTGGCCGTGTAGGGGGCTGTGCTGGGGCTAGTGTTTTAGGGTTTAGGGGAGTGCAGTGGTGTTCTGGCAGTGTAGGGGGTCTTGCTGGAGGTGATGTTTCAGGGTTTAGGGCAGTGCAGTGGTGTTAGGGCAGTGTAGGTGGTCTAGCTGGAGGTAGTGTTTCAGGGTTTAGGGCAGTGCAGTGGTGTTCGGGCAGTGTAGGGGGTCTTGCTGGGGGTAGTGTTTCAGGGTTTAGGGCATTGCAGTGGTGTTCAGGCTATGTGGGGGGTCTAGCTGGGGGGAGTGTTTCAGGGTTTAGGGCAGTGCAGTGGTCTTCGGGCAGTGTAGGGGGTCTTGCTGAGGGTAGTGTTTCAGGGTTTAGGGCAGTGCAATGGTGTTCAGGCTGTGTAGGGGGTCGTGCTGGGGGTGGTGTTTCAGGGTTTAGGGCAGTGCAGTGGTGTTCGGGCAGTGTAGGCGGTCGTGCTGGGGTGGTGGTTCAGGGTTTAGAGCAGTGCAGTGGTGTTCGGGCAGTGTAGGCGGTCATGCTGGGGTGGTGGTTCAGAGTTTAGGGCAGTGCAGTGGTGTTCGGACAGTGTAGGGGGTCGTGCTGGGGGTGGTGTTTCAGGGTTTAGGACAGTGCAGTGGGGCTCGGGCAGTGTAGGGGGTCTTGCAGCAGGTGGCGTTTCAGGGTTTAGGGCAGTGCAGTGGTGTTGGGGCAGTGTAGGGGGTCGTGCGGGGGTGGTGTTTCAGGGTTTAGGGCAGTGCAGTGATGTTGGGGCAGTGTAGGGGGTTGTGCGGGGGTGGTGTTTCAGGGTTTAGGGCAGTGCAGTGGTGTTGGGGCAGTGTAGGGGGTCGTGCGGGTGGCGTTTCAGGGTTTAGGGCAGTGCAGTGGTGTTCGGGCAGTGTAGGGTATCGTGTGGGGGTGGTGTTTCAGGGTTTAGGGCAGTGCAGTGGTGTTCGGGCATTGTAGGGGGCCGTGCGGGGGTGGTGTTTCAGGGTGTAGGGCAGTGCAGTGGTGTTCTAGCTGTGTAGAGGGTCGTGCTGGTGCTGGTGTTTCAGGGTCTAGGGCAGTGCAGTTGTGTTGGGGCAGTGTAGGGGGTCGTGCTGGGGCTGGTGTTTCAGGGTTTAGGGCAGAGCAGTGGTGTTAGGGCAGTGTAGGGGTCATGCTGGGGCTGGTGTTTCAGGGTTCAGGGCAATGCAGTGGTGTTCGGGCAGTGTAGGGGGTCATGCGGGGGTGGTGTTTCAGGGTTTAGGGCAGTGCAGTGGTGTTCGGGCATTGTAGGGGGTCATGCGGGGGTGGTGTTTCAGGGTTTAATGCAGTGCAGTGGTGTTCGGGATGTGTAGGGGGTCGTGCTGGTGCTGGTGTTTCAGGGTTTAGGGCAGTGCAGTGGTGTTGGGGCAGTGTAGGGTGTCATGCGGGGGTGGTGTTTCAGGGTTTAGGGCAGTGCAGTGGTGTTCGGGCAGTGTAGGCGGTCGTGCTGGGGGTGGCGTTTCAGGGTTTAGGACAGTGCAGATGGGCTCGGGCAGTGTAGGGGGTCTTGCAGCAGGTGGCGTTTCAGGGTTTAGGGCAGTGCAGTGGTGTTCGGGCAGTGTAAGGGGTCGTGCTTGGGCTGGTGTTTCAGGGTTTTGGGCAGAGCAGTGATGTTCGGGCAGTGTAGGGGGTCATGCTGGGGGTGGTGTTTCTGGGTTTAGGGCAGTGCAGTTGTGTTCGGGCAGTGTAGGGGGTCTTGCTATATGTGGTGTTTCAGGGTTTAGGGCAGGGGTGTTTGGGCAGTGTAGGGGGTCTTGCTGGAGGTGATGTTTCAGGGTTTAGGGCAGTGCAGTGGTGTTCTGGCAGTGTAGGGGGTCTTCCTGGAGGTGATGTTTCAGGGTTTAGGGCAGTGCAGTGGTGTTAGGGCAGTGTAGGTGGTCTACCTGGAGGTAGTGTTTCAGGGTTTAGGGCAGTGCAGTGGTGTTCGGGCAGTGTAGGGGGTCTTGCTGGGGGTAGTGTTTCAGGGTTTAGGGCATTGCAGTGGTGTTCAGGCTATGTAGGTGGTCTAGCTGGGGGGAGTGTTTCAGGGTTTAGGGCAGTGCAGTGGTGTTCGGGCAGTGTAGGGGGTCTTGCTGAGGGTAGTGTTTCAGGGTTTAGGGCAGTGCAGTGGTGTTCAGGCTGTGTAGGGGGTCGTGCTGGGGGTGGTGTTTCAGGGTTTAGGGCAGTGCAGTGGTGTTAGGGCAGTGTAGGGGGTCGTACTGGGGGTTGGTGTTTCAGGGTTTTGGGCAGTGCAGTGGTGTTTGGGCAGTGTAGGTGGTCTTGCTGGGGTTAGTGTTTCAGGGTTTAGGGGAGTGCAGTGGTGTTCGGGCCGTGTAGGGGGTCGTGCTGGGCTAGTGTTTTAGGGTTTAGGGCAGTGCAGTGGTGTTCTGGCCGTGTAGGGGGTCGTGCTGGGGCTAGTGTTTTAGGGTTTAGGGGAGTGCAGTGGTGTTCTGGCAATGTAGGGGGTCTTGCTGGAGGTGATGTTTCAGGGTTTAGGGCAGTGCAGTGGTGTTAGGGCAGTGTAGGTGGTCTAGCTGGAGGTAGTGTTTCAGGGTTTAGGGCAGTGCAGTGGTGTTCGGGCAGTGTAGGGGGTCTTGCTGGGGGTAGTGTTTCAGGGTTTAGGGCATTGCAGTGGTGTTCAGGCTATGTGGGGGGTCTAGCTGGGGGGAGTGTTTCAGGGTTTAGGGCAGTGCAGTGGTGTTCGGGCAGTGTAGGGGGTCTTGCTGAGGGTAGTGTTTCAGGGTTTAGGGCAGTGCAATGGTGTTCAGGCTGTGTAGGGGGTCGTGCTGGGGGTGGTGTTTCAGGGTTTAGGGCAGTGCAGTGGTGTTCGGGCAGTGTAGGCGGTCGTGCTGGGGTGGTGGTTCAGGGTTTAGAGCAGTGCAGTGGTGTTCGGGCAGTGTAGGCGGTCGTGCTGGGGTGGTGGTTCAGAGTTTAGGGCAGTGCAGTGGTGTTCGGGCAGTGTAGGGGGTCGTGCAGCAGGTGGCGTTTCAGGGTTTAGGGCAGTGCAGTGGTGTTGGGGCAGTGTAGGGGGTCGTGCGGGGGGTGGTGTTTCAGGGTTTAGGGCAGTGCAGTGATGTTGGGGCAGTGTAGGGGGTCGTGCGGGGGTGGTGTTTCAGGGTTTAGGGCAGTGCAGTGGTGTTCGGGCTATGTAGCGGATTGTGCTGGTGCTGGTGTTTCAGGGTTTAGGGCAGTGCAGTGGTGTTGGGGCAGTGTAGGGTGTCGTGCGGGGGTGGCGTTTCAGGGTTTAGGGCAGTGCAGTGGTGTTCGGGCAGTGTAAGGGGTCGTGCTTGGGCTGGTGTTTCAGGGTTTTGGGCAGAGCAGTGATGTTCGGGCAGTGTAGGGGGTCATGCTGGGGGTGGTGTTTCTGGGTTTAGGGCAGTGCAGTTGTGTTCGGGCAGTGTAGGGGGTCTTGCTATATGTGGTGTTTCAGGGTTTAGGGCAGGGGTGTTTGGGCAGTGTAGGGGGTCTTGCTGGAGGTGATGTTTCAGGGTTTAGGGCAGTGCAGTGGTGTTCTGGCAGTGTAGGGGGTCTTCCTGGAGGTGATGTTTCAGGGTTTAGGGCAGTGCAGTGGTGTTAGGGCAGTGTAGGTGGTCTACCTGGAGGTAGTGTTTCAGGGTTTAGGGCAGTGCAGTGGTGTTCGGGCAGTGTAGGGGGTCTTGCTGGGGGTAGTGTTTCAGGGTTTAGGGCATTGCAGTGGTGTTCAGGCTATGTAGGTGGTCTAGCTGGGGGGAGTGTTTCAGGGTTTAGGGCAGTGCAGTGGTGTTCGGGCAGTGTAGGGGGTCTTGCTGAGGGTAGTGTTTCAGGGTTTAGGGCAGTGCAGTGGTGTTCAGGCTGTGTAGGGGGTCGTGCTGGGGGTGGTGTTTCAGGGTTTAGGGCAGTGCAGTGGTGTTAGGGCAGTGTAGGGGGTCGTACTGGGGGTTGGTGTTTCAGGGTTTTGGGCATTGCAGTGGTGTTTGGGCAGTGTAGGTGGTCTTGCTGGGGTTAGTGTTTCAGGGTTTAGGGGAGTGCAGTGGTGTTCGGGCCGTGTAGGGGGTCGTGCTGGGCTAGTGTTTTAGGGTTTAGGGCAGTGCAGTGGTGTTCTGGCCGTGTAGGGGGTCGTGCTGGGGCTAGTGTTTTAGGGTTTAGGGGAGTGCAGTGGTGTTCTGGCAATGTAGGGGGTCTTGCTGGAGGTGATGTTTCAGGGTTTAGGGCAGTGCAGTGGTGTTAGGGCAGTGTAGGTGGTCTAGCTGGAGGTAGTGTTTCAGGGTTTAGGGCAGTGCAGTGGTGTTCGGGCAGTGTAGGGGGTCTTGCTGGGGGTAGTGTTTCAGGGTTTAGGGCATTGCAGTGGTGTTCAGGCTATGTGGGGGGTCTAGCTGGGGGGAGTGTTTCAGGGTTTAGGGCAGTGCAGTGGTGTTCGGGCAGTGTAGGGGGTCTTGCTGAGGGTAGTGTTTCAGGGTTTAGGGCAGTGCAATGGTGTTCAGGCTGTGTAGGGGGTCGTGCTGGGGGTGGTGTTTCAGGGTTTAGGGCAGTGCAGTGGTGTTCGGGCAGTGTAGGCGGTCGTGCTGGGGTGGTGGTTCAGGGTTTAGAGCAGTGCAGTGGTGTTCGGGCAGTGTAGGCGGTCGTGCTGGGGTGGTGGTTCAGAGTTTAGGGCAGTGCAGTGGTGTTCGGGCAGTGTAGGGGGTCGTGCAGCAGATGGCGTTTCAGGGTTTAGGGCAGTGCAGTGGTGTTGGGGCAGTGTAGGGGGTCGTGCGGGGGGTGGTGTTTCAGGGTTTAGGGCAGTGCAGTGATGTTGGGGCAGTGTAGGGGGTCGTGCGGGGGTGGTGTTTCAGGGTTTAGGGCAGTGCAGTGGTGTTGGGGCAGTGTAGGGAGTCGTGCGGGTGGTGTTTCAGGGTTTAGGGCAGTGCAGTGGTGTTCGGGCATTGTAGGGGGTCGTGCGGGGTGGTGTTTCAGGGTGTAGGGCAGTGCAGTGGTGTTCTAGCTGTGTAGAGGGTCGTGCTGGTGCTGGTGTTTCAGGGTCTAGGGCAGTGCAGTTGTGTTGGGGCAGTGTAGGGGGTCGTGCTGGGGCTGGTGTTTCAGGGTTTAGGGCAGAGCAGTGGTGTTAGGGCAGTGTAGGGGTCGTGCTGGGGCTGGTGTTTCAGGGTTCAGGGCAGTGCAGTGGTGTTCGGGCAGTGTAGGGGGTCATGCGGGGGTGGTGTTTCAGGGTTTAGGGCAGTGCAGTGGTGTTCGGGCATTGTAGGGGGTCATGCGGGGGTGGTGTTTCTGGGTTTAATGCAGTGCAGTGGTGTTCGGGATGTGTAGGGGGTCGTGCTGGTGCTGGTGTTTCAGGGTTTAGGGCAGTGCAGTGGTGTTGGGGCAGTGTAGGGTGTCATGCGGGGGTGGTGTTTCAGGGTTTAGGGCAGTGCAGTGGTGTTCGGGCAGTGTAGGCGGTCGTGCTGGGGTGGTGGTTCAGAGTTTAGGGCAGTGCAGTGGTGTTCGGGCAGTGTAGGGGGTCGTGCTGGGGGTGGCGTTTCAGGGTTTAGGACAGTGCAGTGGGGCTCGGGCAGTGTAGGGGGTCTTGCAGCAGGTGGCGTTTCAGGGTTTAGGGCAGTGCAGTGGTGTTGGGGCAGTGTAGGGGGTCGTGCGGGGGGTGGTGTTTCAGGGTTTAGGGCAGTGCAGTGATGTTGGGGCAGTGTAGGGGGTCGTGCGGGGGTGGTGTTTCAGGGTTTAGGGCAGTGCAGTGGTGTTGGGGCAGTGTAGGGGGTCGTGCGGGTGGTGTTTCAGGGTTCAGGGCAGTGCAGTGGTGTTCGGGCAGTTTAGGGTATCGTGTGGGGGTGGTGTTTCAGGGTTTAGGGCAGTGCAGTGGTGTTCGGGCATTGTAGGGGGTCGTGCGGGGGTGGTGTTTCAGGGTGTAGGGCAGTGCAGTGGTGTTCTAGCTGTGTAGAGGGTCGTGCTGGTGCTGGTGTTTCAGGGTCTAGGGCAGTGCAGTTGTGTTGGGGCAGTGTAGGGGGTCGTGCTGGGGCTGGTGTTTCAGGGTTTAGGGCAGAGCAGTGGTGTTAGGGCAGTGTAGGGGTCGTGCTGGGGCTGGTGTTTCAGGGTTCAGGGCAGTGCAGTGGTGTTCAGGCAGTGTAGGGGGTCATGCGGGGGTGTTGTTTCAGGGTTTAGGGCAGTGCAGTGGTGTTCGGGCATTGTAGGGGGTCATGCGGGGGTGGTGTTTCAGGGTTTAATGCAGTGCAGTGGTGTTCGGGATGTGTAGGGGGTCATGCTGGTGCTGCTGTTTCAGGGTTTAGGGCAGTGCAGTGGTGTTGGGGCAGTGTAGGGTGTCGTGCGGGGGTGGTGTTTCAGGGTTTAGGGCAGTGCAGTGGTGTTCGGGCAGTGTAAGGGGTCGTGCTTGGGCTAGTGTTTCAGGGTTTTGGGCAGTGCAGTGGTGTTTGGGCAGTGTAGGTGGTCTTGTTGGGGTTAGTGTTTCAGGGTTTAGGGGAGTGCAGTGGTGTTCGGGCCGTGTAGGGGGTCGTGCTGGGGCTAGTATTTTAGGGTTTAGGGCAGTGCAGTGGTGTTCTGGCCGTGTAGGGGGTCGTGCTGGGGCTAGTGTTTTAGGGTTTAGGGGAGTGCAGTGGTGTTCTGGCAGTGTAGGGGGTCTTGCTGGAGGTGATGTTTCAGGGTTTAGGGCAGTGCAGTGGTGTTAGGGCAGTGTAGGTGGTCTAGCTGGAGGTAGTGATTCAGGGTTTAGGGCAGTGCAGTGGTGTTCAGGCAGTGTAGGGGGTCTTGCTGGGGGTAGTGTTTCAGGGTTTAGGGCATTGCAGTGGTGTTCAGGCTATGTGGGGGGTCTAGCTGGGGGGAGTGTTTCAGGGTTTAGGGCAGTGCAGTGGTGTTCGGGCATTGTAGGGGGTCGTGCGGGGGTGGTGTTTCAGGGTGTAGGGCAGTGCAGTGGTGTTCTAGCTGTGTAGAGGGTCGTGCTGGTGCTGGTGTTTCAGGGTCTAGGGCAGTGCAGTTGTGTTGGGGCAGTGTAGGGGGTCATGCTGGGGCTGGTGTTTCAGGGTTTAGGGCAGAGCAGTGGTGTTAGGGCAGTGTAGGGGTCGTGCTGGGGCTGGTGTTTCAGGGTTCAGGGCAGTGCAGTGGTGTTCGGGCAGTGTAGGGCGTCATGCGGGGGTGGTGTTTCAGGGTTTAGGGCAGTGCAGTGGTGTTCGGGCATTGTAGGGGGTCATGTGGGGGTGGTGTTTCAGGGTTTAATGTAGTGCAGTGGTGTTCGGGATGTGTAGGGGGTCGTGCTGGTGCTGGTGTTTCAGGGTTTAGGGCAGTGCAGTGGTGTTGGGGCAGTGTAGGGTGTCGTGCGGGGGTGGTGTTTCAGGGTTTAGGGCAGTGCAGTGGTGTTGGGGCAGTGTAGGGGGTCGTGCGGGGGTGGTGTTTCAGGGTTTAGGGCAGTGCAGTGGTGTTTGGGCTGTGTAGGGGGTCGTGCTGGGGGTGGTGTTTCAGGGTTTAGGGCAGTGCAGTGGTGTTCGGGCAGTGTAGGGGTCGTGCTGGGGCTGGTGTTTCAGGGTTCAGGACAGTGCAGTGGGGCTCGGGCAGTGTAGGGGGTCTTGCAGCAGGTGGCGTTTCAGTGTTTAGGGCAGTGCAGTGGTGTTGGGGCAGTGTAGGGGGTCGTGTGGGGGGTGGTGTTTCAGGGTATAGGGCAGTGCAGTGGTGTTTGGGCAGTGTAGGTGTTCGTGCTGGGGGGGTGGTGTTTAAAGATGTAGGGCAGTGCAGTGGTGTTCAGGCAGTTTAGGAGGTCGTGCTTGGGCTGGTGTTTCAGGGTTTTGGGCAGAGCAGTGGTGTTCGAGCAGTGTAGGGGTCATGCTGGGGGTGGTGTTTCAGGGTGTAGGGCAGGGGTGTTCGGGCAGTGTAGGGGGTCTTGCTGGGGGGTGGCGTTTCAGGGTTTAGGGCAGTGCAGTGGTGTTCGGGCAGTGTAGGGGGTCTTGCTGGGGGTGGCGTTTCAGGGTTTAGGGGAGTGCAGTGGTGTTCGGGCCGTGTAGGGGGTCGTGCTGGGGCTAGTGTTTTAGGGTTTAGGGCAGTGCAGTGGTGTTCTGGCCGTGTAGGGGGTCGTGCTGGGGCTAGTGTTTTAGGGTTTAGGGCAGTGCAGTGGTGTTCTGGCAGTGTAGGGGGTCTTGCTGGAGGTGATGTTTCAGGGTTTAGGGCAGTGCAGTGGTGTTAGGGCAGTGTAGGTGGTCTAGCTGGAGGTAGTGTTTCAGGGTTTAGGGCAGTGCAGTGGTGTTCGGGCAGTGTAGGGGGTCTTGCTGGGGGTAGTGTTTCAGGGTTTAGGGCATTGCAGTGGTGTTCAGGCTATGTAGGGGGTCTAGCTGGGGGGAGTGTTTCAGGGTTTAGGGCAGTGCAGTGGTGTTCGGGCAGTGTAGGGGGTCTTGCTGAGGGTAGTGTTTCAGGGTTTAGGGCAGTGCAGTCGTGTTCAGGCTGTGTAGGGGGTCGTGCTGGGGGTGGTGTTTCAGGGTTTAGGGCAGTGCAGTGGTGTTCGGGCAGTGTAGGGGTCGTGCTGGGGCTGGTGTTTCAGGGTTCAGGACAGTGCAGTGGGGCTCGGGCAGTGTAGGGGGTCTTGCAGCAGGTGGCGTTTCAGGGTTTAGGGCAGTGCAGTGGTGTTGGGGCAGTGTAGGGGGTCGTGCGGGGGGTGGTGTTTCAGGGTTTAGGGCAGTGCAGTGATGTTGGGGCAGTGTAGGGGGTCGTGCGGGGGTGGTGTTTCAGGGTTTAGGGCAGTGCAGTGGTGTTGGGGCAGTGTATAGGGTCGTGCGGGTGGTGTTTCAGGGTTCAGGGCAGTGCAGTGGTGTTCGGGCAGTGTAGGGTATCATGTGGGGGTGGTGTTTCAGGGTTTAGGCCAGTGCAGTGGTGTTCGGGCATTGTAGGGGGTCGTGCGGGGGTGGTGTTTCAGGGTGTAGGGCAGTGCAGTGGTGTTCGAGCTGTGTAGAGGGTTGTGCGGGGGTGGTGTTTCAGGGTCTAGGGCAGTGCAGTGGTGTTCGAGCTGTGTAGAGGGTCGTGCTGGTGCTGGTGTTTCAGGGTCTAGGGCAGTGCAGTTGTGTTTGGGCAGTGTAGGGAGTCGTGCTGGGGCTGGTGTTTCAGGGTTTAGGGCAGAGCAGTGGTGTTAGGGCATTGTAGGGGTCATGCTGGGGCTGGTGTTTCAGGGTTCAGGTCAGTGCAGTGGTGTTCGGGCAGTGTAGGGGGTCATGCAGGGGTGGTGTTTCAGGGTTTAGGGCAGTGCAGTGGTGTTCGGGCATTGTAGGGGGTCATGCGGGGGTGGTGTTTCAGGGTTTATTGCAGTGCAGTGGTGTTCGGGATGTGTAGGGGGTCGTGCTGGTGCTGGTGTTTCAGGGTTTAGGGCAGTGCAGTGGTGTTGGGGCAGTGTAGGGTGTCGTGCGGGGGTGGTGTTTCAGGGTTTAGGGCAGTGGTGTTGGGGCAGTGTAGGGGGTCGTGCAGGGGTGGTGTTTCAGGGTTTAGGGGAGTGCAGTGGTGTTCGGGCAGTGTAGGGGGTCTTGCTGGGGGGTGGTGTTTCAGGGTTTAGGACAGTGCAGTGGGGTTCGGGCAGTGTAGGGGGTCGTGCTGGGGGTGGTGTTTCAGTTTTAAGGGCAGTGCAGTGGTATACGGGCAGTGTATGGTGTCGTGCAGGGGTGGTGTTTCAGGGTTTAGGGCAGTGCAGTGGTGTACGGGCAGTGTAGGGGGTCGTGCTGGGCCTGGTGTTTCAGGGTTTAGGGCAGTGCAGTGGTGTTCGGGCTGTGTAGGGGGTCGTGCTGGGGCTGGTGTTTCAGGGTATAGGGCAGTGCAGTGGTGGTTGGGCAGTGTAGGGGTTCGTGCTGGGGGGGTGGTGTTTAAAGATTTAGGGCAGTGCAGTGGTGTTCGGGCAGTGTAGGAGGTCGTGCTTGGGCTGGTGTTTCAGGGTTTTGGGCAGAGCAGTGGTGTTCGAGCAGTGTAGGGGGTCATGCTGGGGGTGGTGTTTCTGGGTTTAGGGCAGTGCAGTTGTGTTCGGGCAGTGGAGGGGGTCTTGCTATATGTGGTGTTTCAGGGTGTAGGGCATGGGTGTTCGGGCAGTGTAGGGGGTCGTGCTGGGGGTGGCGTTTCAGGGTTTAGGGCAGTGCAGTGGTGTTCGGGCAGTGTAGGGGGTTTTGCTGGGGGGTGGCGTTTCAGGGTTTAGGGCAGTGCAGTGGTGTTCGGGCAGTGTAGGGGGTCTTGCTGGGGGGTGGCGTTTCAGGATTTAGGGCAGTGCAGTGGTGTTGGGGCAGTGTAGGGGGTCGTGCGGGGGGTGGTGTTTCAGGGTTTAGGGCAGTGCAGTGGTGTTGGGGCAGTGTAGGGGGTCGTGCGGGGGTGGTGTTTCAGGGTTTAGGGCAGTGCAGTGGTGTTGGGGCAGTGTAGGGGGTCGTGCGGGGTGGTGTTTCAGGGTTCAGGGCAGTGCAGTGGTGTTAGGGCAGTGTAGGGTATCGTGTGGGGGTGGTGTTTCAGGGTTTAGGGCAGTGCAGTGGTGTTCGGGCATTGTAGGGGGTCGTGCGGGGGGGTGGCGTTTCAGGGTTTAGGCCAGTGCAGTGGTATTCGGGCAGTGTAGGGGGTCTTGCTGGGGGGTGGCGTTTCAGGGTTTAGGGCAGTGCAGTGGTGTTCGGGCAGTGTAGGGGGTCTTGCTGGGGGGTGGCGTTTCAGGATTTAGGGCAGTGCAGTGGTGTTGGGGCAGTGTAGGGGGTCGTGCGGGGGATGGTGTTTCAGGGTTTAGGGCAGTGCAGTGGTGTTGGGGCAGTGTAGGGGGTCGTGCGGGTGTGGTGTTTCAGGGTTTAGGGCAGTGCAGTGGTGTTGGGGCAGTGTAGGGGGGTCATGCGGGGGTGGTGTTTCAGGGTGTAGGGCAGTGCAGTGGTGTTCGAGCTGTGTAGAGGGGTCGTGCTAGTGCAGGTGTTTCAGGGTCTAGGGCAGTGCAGTTGTGTTCGGGCAGTGTAGGGGGTCGTGCTCGGGCTGGTGTTTCAGGGTTTAGGGCAGAGCAGTGGTGTTGGGGCAGTGTAGGGGTCGTGCTGGGGCTGGTGTTTCAGGGTTCAGGGCAGTGCAGTGGTGTTCGGGCAGTGTAGGGGGTCATGCGGGGGTGGTGTTTCAGGGTTTAGGGCAGTGCAGTGGTGTTCGGGCATTGTAGGGGGTCATGCGGGGGTGGTGTTTCAGGGTTTAGGGGAGTGCAGTGGTGTTCGGGCCATTTAGGGGGTCGTGCTGGGGCTAGTGTTTTAGGGTTTAGGGCAGTGCAGTGGTGTTCTGGCCATGTAGGGGGTGGTGCTGGGGCTAGTGTTTTAGGGTTTAGGGAAGTGCAGTGGTGTTTGGGCAGTGTAGGTGGTCTTGCTGGGGTTAGTGTTTCAGGGTTTAGGGGAGTGCAGTGGTGTTCGGGCCGTGTAGGGGGTCGTGCTGGGCTAGTGTTTTAGGGTTTAGGGCAGTGCAGTGGTGTTCTGGCCGTGTAGGGGGTCGTGCTGGGGCTAGTGTTTTAGGGTTTAGGGGAGTGCAGTGGTGTTCTGGCAGTGTAGGGGGTCTTGCTGGAGGTGATGTTTCAGGGTTTAGGGCAGTGCAGTGGTGTTAGGGCAGTGTAGGTGGTCTAGCTGGAGGTAGTGTTTCAGGGTTTAGGGCAGTGCAGTGGTGTTCGGGCAGTGTAGGGGGTCTTGCTGGGGGTAGTGTTTCAGGGTTTAGGGCATTGCAGTGGTGTTCAGGCTATGTGGGGGGTCTAGCTGGGGGGAGTGTTTCAGGGTTTAGGGCAGTGCAGTGGTGTTCGGGCAGTGTAGGGGGTCTTGCTGAGGGTAGTGTTTCAGGGTTTAGGGCAGTGCAATGGTGTTCAGGCTGTGTAGGGGGTCGTGCTGGGGGTGGTGTTTCAGGGTTTAGGGCAGTGCAGTGGTGTTCGGGCAGTGTAGGCGGTCGTGCTGGGGTGGTGGTTCAGGGTTTAGAGCAGTGCAGTGGTGTTCGGGCAGTGTAGGCGGTCATGCTGGGGTGGTGGTTCAGAGTTTAGGGCAGTGCAGTGGTGTTCGGGCAGTGTAGGGGGTCGTGCTGGGGGTGGTGTTTCAGGGTTTAGGACAGTGCAGTGGGGCTCGGGCAGTGTAGGGGGTCTTGCAGCAGGTGGCGTTTCAGGGTTTAGGGCAGTGCAGTGGTGTTGGGGCAGTGTAGGGGGTCGTGCGGGGGTGGTGTTTCAGGGTTTAGGGCAGTGCAGTGATGTTGGGGCAGTGTAGGGGGTCGTGCGGGGGTGGTGTTTCAGGGTTTAGGGCAGTGCAGTGGTGTTGGGGCAGTGTAAGGGGTCGTGCGGGTGGTGTTTCAGGGTTCAGGGCAGTGCAGTGGTGTTCGGGCAGTGTAGGGTATCGTGTGGGGGTGGTGTTTCAGGGTTTAGGGCAGTGCAGTGGTGTTCGGGCATTGTAGGGGGTCGTGCGGGGGTGGTGTTTCAGGGTGTAGGGCAGTGCAGTGGTGTTCTAGCTGTGTAGAGGGTCGTGCTGGTGCTGGTGTTTCAGGGTCTAGGGCAGTGCAGTTGTGTTGGGGCAGTGTAGGGGGTCATGCTGGGGCTGGTGTTTCAGGGTTTAGGGCAGAGCAGTGGTGTTAGGGCAGTGTAGGGGTCATGCTGGGGCTGGTGTTTCAGGGTTCAGGGCAGTGCAGTGGTGTTCGGGCAGTGTTGGGGGTCATGCGGGGGTGGTGTTTCAGGGTTTAGGGCAGTGCAGTGGTGTTCGGGCATTGTAGGGGGTCATGCGGGGGTGGTGTTTCAGGGTTTAATGCAGTGCAGTGGTGTTCGGGATGTGTAGGGGGTCGTGCTGGTGCTGGTGTTTCAGGGTTTAGGGCAGTGCAGTGGTGTTCGGGCAGTGTAGGCGGTCGTGCTGGGGTGGTGGTTCAGAGTTTAGGGCAGTGCAGTGGTGTTCGGGCAGTGTAGGGGGTCGTGCTGGGGGTGGCGTTTCAGGGTTTAGGACAGTGCAGTGGGGCTCGGGCAGTGTAGGGGGTCTTGCAGCAGGTGGCGTTTCAGGGTTTAGGGCAGTGCAGTGGTGTTCGGGCAGTGTAAGGGGTCGTGCTTGGGCTGGTGTTTCAGGGTTTTGGGCAGAGCAGTGATGTTCGGGCAGTGTAGGGGGTCATGCTGGGGGTGGTGTTTCTGGGTTTAGGGCAGTGCAGTTGTGTTCGGGCAGTGTAGGGGGTCTTGCTATATGTGGTGTTTCAGGGTTTAGGGCAGGGGTGTTTGGGCAGTGTAGGGGGTCTTGCTGGAGGTGATGTTTCAGGGTTTAGGGCAGTGCAGTGGTGTTCTGGCAGTGTAGGGGGTCTTCCTGGAGGTGATGTTTCAGGGTTTAGGGCAGTGCAGTGGTGTTAGGGCAGTGTAGGTGGTCTACCTGGAGGTAGTGTTTCAGGGTTTAGGGCAGTGCAGTGGTGTTCGGGCAGTGTAGGGGGTCTTGCTGGGGGTAGTGTTTCAGGGTTTAGGGCATTGCAGTGGTGTTCAGGCTATGTAGGTGGTCTAGCTGGGGGGAGTGTTTCAGGGTTTAGGGCAGTGCAGTGGTGTTCGGGCAGTGTAGGGGGTCTTGCTGAGGGTAGTGTTTCAGGGTTTAGGGCAGTGCAGTGGTGTTCAAGCTGTGTAGGGGGTCGTGCTGGGGGTGGTGTTTCAGGGTTTAGGGCAGTGCAGTGGTGTTAGGGCAGTGTAGGTGGTCTAGCTGGAGGTAGTGTTCCAGGGTTTAGGGCAGTGCAGTGGTGTTCGGGCAGTGTAGGGGGTCTTGCTGGGGGTAGTGTTTCAGGGTTTAGGGCATTGCAGTGGTGTTCAGGCTATGTGGGGGGTCTAGCTGGGGGGAGTGTTTCAGGGTTTAGGGCAGTGCAGTGGTGTTCGGGCAGTGTAGGGGGGCTTGCTGAGGGTAGTGTTTCAGGGTTTAGGGCAGTGCAATGGTGTTCAGGCTGTGTAGGGGGTCGTGCTGGGGGTGGTGTTTCAGGGTTTAGGGCAGTGCAGTGGTGTTCGGGCAGTGTAGGCGGTCGTGCTGGGGTGGTGGTTCAGGGTTTAGAGCAGTGCAGTGGTGTTCGGGCAGTGTAGGCGGTCGTGCTGGGGTGGTGGTTCAGAGTTTAGGGCAGTGCAGTGGTGTTCGGGCAGTGTAGGGGTCGTGCTGGGGGTGGTGTTTCAGGGTTTAGGACAGTGCAGTGGGGCTCGGGCAGTGTAGGGGGTCTTGCAGCAGGTGGCGTTTCAGGGTTTAGGGCAGTGCAGTGGTGTTGGGGCAGTGTAGGGGGTCGTGCGGGGGGTGGTGTTTCAGGGTTTAGGGCAGTGCAGTGATGTTGGGGCAGTGTAGGGGGTCGTGCGGGGGTGGTGTTTCAGGGTTTAGGGCAGTGCAGTGGTGTTGGGGCAGTGTAGGGGGTCGTGCGGGTGGTGTTTCAGGGTTCAGGGCAGTGCAGTGGTGTTCGGGCAGTGTAGGGTATCGTGTGGGGGTGGTGTTTCAGGGTTTAGGGCAGTGCAGTGGTGTTCGGGCATTGTAGGGGGTCGTGCGGGGTGGTGTTTCAGGGTGTAGGGCAGTGCAGTGGTGTTCTAGCTGTGTAGAGGGTCGTGCTGGTGCTGGTGTTTCAGGGTCTAGGGCAGTGCAGTTGTGTTGGGGCAGTGTAGGGGGTCGTGCTGGGGCTGGTGTTTCAGGGTTTAGGGCAGAGCAGTGGTGTTAGGGCAGTGTAGGGGTCGTGCTGGGGCTGGTGTTTCAAGGTTCAGGGCAGTGCAGTGGTGTTCGGGCAGTGTAGGGGGTCATGCGGGGGTGGTGTTTCAGGGTTTAGGGCAGTGCAGTGGTGTTCGGGCAGTGTAGGGGGTCGTGCTGGGGGTGGTGTTTCAGTTTTAAGGGCAGTGCAGTGGTATACGGGCAGTGTATGGTGTCGTGCAGGGGTGGTGTTTCAGGGTTTAGGGCAGTGCAGTGGTGTACGGGCAGTGTAGGGGGTCGTGCTGGGCCTGGTGTTTCAGGGTTTAGGGCAGTGCAGTGGTGTTCGGGCTGTGTAGGGGGTCGTGCTGGGGCTGGTGTTTCAGGGTATAGGGCAGTGCAGTGGTGGTTGGGCAGTGTAGGGGTTCGTGCTGGGGGGGTGGTGTTTAAAGATTTAGGGCAGTGCAGTGGTGTTCGGGCAGTGTAGGAGGTCGTGCTTGGGCTGGTGTTTCAGGGTTTTGGGCAGAGCAGTGGTGTTCGAGCAGTGTAGGGGGTCATGCTGGGGGTGGTGTTTCTGGGTTTAGGGCAGTGCAGTTGTGTTCGGGCAGTGGAGGGGGTCTTGCTATATGTGGTGTTTCAGGGTGTAGGGCATGGGTGTTCGGGCAGTGTAGGGGGTCGTGCTGGGGGTGGCGTTTCAGGGTTTAGGGCAGTGCAGTGGTGTTCGGGCAGTGTAGGGGGTTTTGCTGGGGGGTGGCGTTTCAGGGTTTAGGGCAGTGCAGTGGTGTTCGGGCAGTGTAGGGGGTCTTGCTGGGGGGTGGCGTTTCAGGATTTAGGGCAGTGCAGTGGTGTTGGGGCAGTGTAGGGGGTCGTGCGGGGGGTGGTGTTTCAGGGTTTAGGGCAGTGCAGTGGTGTTGGGGCAGTGTAGGGGGTCGTGCGGGGGTGGTGTTTCAGGGTTTAGGGCAGTGCAGTGGTGTTGGGGCAGTGTAGGGGGTCGTGCGGGGTGGTGTTTCAGGGTTCAGGGCAGTGCAGTGGTGTTAGGGCAGTGTAGGGTATCGTGTGGGGGTGGTGTTTCAGGGTTTAGGGCAGTGCAGTGGTGTTCGGGCATTGTAGGGGGTCGTGCGGGGGGGTGGCGTTTCAGGGTTTAGGCCAGTGCAGTGGTATTCGGGCAGTGTAGGGGGTCTTGCTGGGGGGTGGCGTTTCAGGGTTTAGGGCAGTGCAGTGGTGTTCGGGCAGTGTAGGGGGTCTTGCTGGGGGGTGGCGTTTCAGGATTTAGGGCAGTGCAGTGGTGTTGGGGCAGTGTAGGGGGTCGTGCGGGGGATGGTGTTTCAGGGTTTAGGGCAGTGCAGTGGTGTTGGGGCAGTGTAGGGGGTCGTGCGGGTGTGGTGTTTCAGGGTTTAGGGCAGTGCAGTGGTGTTGGGGCAGTGTAGGGGGGTCATGCGGGGGTGGTGTTTCAGGGTGTAGGGCAGTGCAGTGGTGTTCGAGCTGTGTAGAGGGGTCGTGCTAGTGCAGGTGTTTCAGGGTCTAGGGCAGTGCAGTTGTGTTCGGGCAGTGTAGGGGGTCGTGCTCGGGCTGGTGTTTCAGGGTTTAGGGCAGAGCAGTGGTGTTGGGGCAGTGTAGGGGTCGTGCTGGGGCTGGTGTTTCAGGGTTCAGGGCAGTGCAGTGGTGTTCGGGCAGTGTAGGGGGTCATGCGGGGGTGGTGTTTCAGGGTTTAGGGCAGTGCAGTGGTGTTCGGGCATTGTAGGGGGTCATGCGGGGGTGGTGTTTCAGGGTTTAGGGGAGTGCAGTGGTGTTCGGGCCATTTAGGGGGTCGTGCTGGGGCTAGTGTTTTAGGGTTTAGGGCAGTGCAGTGGTGTTCTGGCCATGTAGGGGGTGGTGCTGGGGCTAGTGTTTTAGGGTTTAGGGAAGTGCAGTGGTGTTTGGGCAGTGTAGGTGGTCTTGCTGGGGTTAGTGTTTCAGGGTTTAGGGGAGTGCAGTGGTGTTCGGGCCGTGTAGGGGGTCGTGCTGGGCTAGTGTTTTAGGGTTTAGGGCAGTGCAGTGGTGTTCTGGCCGTGTAGGGGGTCGTGCTGGGGCTAGTGTTTTAGGGTTTAGGGGAGTGCAGTGGTGTTCTGGCAGTGTAGGGGGTCTTGCTGGAGGTGATGTTTCAGGGTTTAGGGCAGTGCAGTGGTGTTAGGGCAGTGTAGGTGGTCTAGCTGGAGGTAGTGTTTCAGGGTTTAGGGCAGTGCAGTGGTGTTCGGGCAGTGTAGGGGGTCTTGCTGGGGGTAGTGTTTCAGGGTTTAGGGCATTGCAGTGGTGTTCAGGCTATGTGGGGGGTCTAGCTGGGGGGAGTGTTTCAGGGTTTAGGGCAGTGCAGTGGTGTTCGGGCAGTGTAGGGGGTCTTGCTGAGGGTAGTGTTTCAGGGTTTAGGGCAGTGCAATGGTGTTCAGGCTGTGTAGGGGGTCGTGCTGGGGGTGGTGTTTCAGGGTTTAGGGCAGTGCAGTGGTGTTCGGGCAGTGTAGGCGGTCGTGCTGGGGTGGTGGTTCAGGGTTTAGAGCAGTGCAGTGGTGTTCGGGCAGTGTAGGCGGTCATGCTGGGGTGGTGGTTCAGAGTTTAGGGCAGTGCAGTGGTGTTCGGGCAGTGTAGGGGGTCGTGCTGGGGGTGGTGTTTCAGGGTTTAGGACAGTGCAGTGGGGCTCGGGCAGTGTAGGGGGTCTTGCAGCAGGTGGCGTTTCAGGGTTTAGGGCAGTGCAGTGGTGTTGGGGCAGTGTAGGGGGTCGTGCGGGGGTGGTGTTTCAGGGTTTAGGGCAGTGCAGTGATGTTGGGGCAGTGTAGGGGGTCGTGCGGGGGTGGTGTTTCAGGGTTTAGGGCAGTGCAGTGGTGTTGGGGCAGTGTAAGGGGTCGTGCGGGTGGTGTTTCAGGGTTCAGGGCAGTGCAGTGGTGTTCGGGCAGTGTAGGGTATCGTGTGGGGGTGGTGTTTCAGGGTTTAGGGCAGTGCAGTGGTGTTCGGGCATTGTAGGGGGTCGTGCGGGGGTGGTGTTTCAGGGTGTAGGGCAGTGCAGTGGTGTTCTAGCTGTGTAGAGGGTCGTGCTGGTGCTGGTGTTTCAGGGTCTAGGGCAGTGCAGTTGTGTTGGGGCAGTGTAGGGGGTCATGCTGGGGCTGGTGTTTCAGGGTTTAGGGCAGAGCAGTGGTGTTAGGGCAGTGTAGGGGTCATGCTGGGGCTGGTGTTTCAGGGTTCAGGGCAGTGCAGTGGTGTTCGGGCAGTGTAGGGGGTCATGCGGGGGTGGTGTTTCAGGGTTTAGGGTAGTGCAGTGGTGTTCGGGCATTGTAGGGGGTCATGCGGGGGTGGTGTTTCAGGGTTTAATGCAGTGCAGTGGTGTTCGGGATGTGTAGGGGGTCGTGCTGGTGCTGGTGTTTCAGGGTTTAGGGCAGTGCAGTGGTGTTCGGGCAGTGTAGGCGGTCGTGCTGGGGTGGTGGTTCAGAGTTTAGGGCAGTGCAGTGGTGTTCGGGCAGTGTAGGGGGTCGTGCTGGGGGTGGCGTTTCAGGGTTTAGGACAGTGCAGTGGGGCTCGGGCAGTGTAGGGGGTCTTGCAGCAGGTGGCGTTTCAGGGTTTAGGGCAGTGCAGTGGTGTTCAGGCAGTGTAAGGGGTCGTGCTTGGGCTGGTGTTTCAGGGTTTTGGGCAGAGCAGTGATGTTCGGGCAGTGTAGGGGGTCATGCTGGGGGTGGTGTTTCTGGGTTTAGGGCAGTGCAGTTGTGTTCGGGCAGTGTAGGGGGTCTTGCTATATGTGGTGTTTCAGGGTTTAGGGCAGGGGTGTTTGGGCAGTGTAGGGGGTCTTGCTGGAGGTGATGTTTCAGGGTTTAGGGCAGTGCAGTGGTGTTCTGGCAGTGTAGGGGGTCTTCCTGGAGGTGATGTTTCAGGGTTTAGGGCAGTGCAGTGGTGTTAGGGCAGTGTAGGTGGTCTACCTGGAGGTAGTGTTTCAGGGTTTAGGGCAGTGCAGTGGTGTTCGGGCAGTGTAGGGGGTCTTGCTGGGGGTAGTGTTTCAGGGTTTAGGGCATTGCAGTGGTGTTCAGGCTATGTAGGTGGTCTAGCTGGGGGGAGTGTTTCAGGGTTTAGGGCAGTGCAGTGGTGTTCGGGCAGTGTAGGGGGTCTTGCTGAGGGTAGTGTTTCAGGGTTTAGGGCAGTGCAGTGGTGTTCAAGCTGTGTAGGGGGTCGTGCTGGGGGTGGTGTTTCAGGGTTTAGGGCAGTGCAGTGGTGTTAGGGCAGTGTAGGTGGTCTAGCTGGAGGTAGTGTTCCAGGGTTTAGGGCAGTGCAGTGGTGTTCGGGCAGTGTAGGGGGTCTTGCTGGGGGTAGTGTTTCAGGGTTTAGGGCATTGCAGTGGTGTTCAGGCTATGTGGGGGGTCTAGCTGGGGGGAGTGTTTCAGGGTTTAGGGCAGTGCAGTGGTGTTCGGGCAGTGTAGGGGGGCTTGCTGAGGGTAGTGTTTCAGGGTTTAGGGCAGTGCAATGGTGTTCAGGCTGTGTAGGGGGTCGTGCTGGGGGTGGTGTTTCAGGGTTTAGGGCAGTGCAGTGGTGTTCGGGCAGTGTAGGCGGTCGTGCTGGGGAGGTGGTTCAGGGTTTAGAGCAGTGCAGTGGTGTTCGGGCAGTGTAGGCGGTCGTGCTGGGGTGGTGGTTCAGAGTTTAGGGCAGTGCAGTGGTGTTCGGGCAGTGTAGGGGTCGTGCTGGGGGTGGTGTTTCAGGGTTTAGGACAGTGCAGTGGGGCTCGGGCAGTGTAGGGGGTCTTGCAGCAGGTGGCGTTTCAGGGTTTAGGGCAGTGCAGTGGTGTTGGGGCAGTGTAGGGGGTCGTGCGGGGGGTGGTGTTTCAGGGTTTAGGGCAGTGCAGTGATGTTGGGGCAGTGTAGGGGGTCGTGCGGGGGTGGTGTTTCAGGGTTTAGGGCAGTGCAGTGGTGTTGGGGCAGTGTAGGGGGTCGTGCGGGTGGTGTTTCAGGGTTCAGGGCAGTGCAGTGGTGTTCGGGCAGTGTAGGGTATCGTGTGGGGGTGGTGTTTCAGGGTTTAGGGCAGTGCAGTGGTGTTCGGGCATTGTAGGGGGTCGTGCGGGGTGGTGTTTCAGGGTGTAGGGCAGTGCAGTGGTGTTCTAGCTGTGTAGAGGGTCGTGCTGGTGCTGGTGTTTCAGGGTCTAGGGCAGTGCAGTTGTGTTGGGGCAGTGTAGGGGGTCGTGCTGGGGCTGGTGTTTCAGGGTTTAGGGCAGAGCAGTGGTGTTAGGGCAGTGTAGGGGTCGTGCTGGGGCTGGTGTTTCAAGGTTCAGGGCAGTGCAGTGGTGTTCGGGCAGTGTAGGGGGTCATGCGGGGGTGGTGTTTCAGGGTTTAGGGCAGTGCAGTGGTGTTCGGGCATTGTAGGGGGTCATGCGGGGGTGGTGTTTCAGGGTTTAATGCAGTGCAGTGGTGTTCGGGATGTGTAGGGGGTCGTGCTGGTGCTGGTGTTTCAGGGTTTAGGGCAGTGCAGTGGTGTTGGGGCAGTGTAGGGTGTCATGCGGGGGTGGTGTTTCAGGGTTTAGGGCAGTGCAGTGGTGTTCGGGCTGTGTAGGCGGTCGTGCTGGGGTGGTGGTTCAGAGTTTAGGGCAGTGCAGTGGTGTTCGGGCAGTGTAGGGGGTCGTGCTGGGGGTGGCGTTTCAGGGTTTAGGGCAGTGCAGTGGTGTTGGGGCAGTGTAGGGGGTCGTGCGGGGGGTGGTGTTTCAGGGTTTAGGGCAGTGCAGTGATGTTGGGGCAGTGTAGGGGGTCATGCGGGGGTGGTGTTTCAGGGTTTAGGGCAGTGCAGTGGTGTTGGGGCAGTGTAGGGGGTCGTGCGGGTGGTGTTTCAGGGTTCAGGGCAGTGCAGTGGTGTTCGGGCAGTGTAGGGTATCGTGTGGGGGTGGTGTTTCAGGGTTTAGGGCAGTGCAGTGGTGTTCGGGCATTGTAGGGGGTCGTGCGGGGGTGGTGTTTCAGGGTGTAGGGCAGTGCAGTGGTGTTCTAGCTGTGTAGAGGGTCGTGCTGGTGCTGGTGTTTCAGGGTCTAGGGCAGTGCAGTTGTGTTGGGGCAGTGTAGGGGGTCGTGCTGGGGCTGGTGTTTCAGGGTTTAGGGCAGAGCAGTGGTGTTAGGGCAGTGTAGGGGTCGTGCTGGGGCTGGTGTTTCAGGGTTCAGGGCAGTGCAGTGGTGTTCAGGCAGTGTAGGGGGTCATGCGGGGGTGGTGTTTCAGGGTTTAGGGCAGTGCAGTGGTGTTCGGGCATTGTAGGGGGTCATGCGGGGGTGGTGTTTCAGGGTTTAATGCAGTGCAGTGGTGTTCGGGATGTGTAGGGGGTCGTGCTGGTGCTGCTGTTTCAGGGTTTAGGGCAGTGCAGTGGTGTTGGGGCAGTGTAGGGTGTCGTGCGGGGGTGGTGTTTCAGGGTTTAGGGCAGTGCAGTGGTGTTCGGGCAGTGTAAGGGGTCGTGCTTGGGCTAGTGTTTCAGGGTTTTGGGCAGTGCAGTGGTGTTTGGGCAGTGTAGGTGGTCTTGTTGGGGTTAGTGTTTCAGGGTTTAGGGGAGTGCAGTGGTGTTCGGGCCGTGTAGGGGGTCGTGCTGGGGCTAGTGTTTTAGGGTTTAGGGCAGTGCAGTGGTGTTCTGGCCGTGTAGGGGGTCGTGCTGGGGCTAGTGTTTTAGGGTTTAGGGGAGTGCAGTGGTGTTCTGGCAGTGTAGGGGGTCTTGCTGGAGGTGATGTTTCAGGGTTTAGGGCAGTGCAGTGGTGTTAGGGCAGTGTAGGTGGTCTAGCTGGAGGTAGTGTTTCAGGGTTTAGGGCAGTGCAGTGGTGTTCGGGCAGTGTAGGGGGTCTTGCTGGGGGTAGTGTTTCAGGGCTTAGGGCATTGCAGTGGTGTTCAGGCTATGTGGGGGGTCTAGCTGGGGGGAGTGTTTCAGGGTTTAGGGCAGTGCAGTGGTGTTCGGGCATTGTAGGGGGTCGTGCGGGGGTGGTGTTTCAGGGTGTAGGGCAGTGCAGTGGTGTTCTAGCTGTGTAGAGGGTCATGCTGGTGCTGGTGTTTCAGGGTCTAGGGCAGTGCAGTTGTGTTGGGGCAGTGTAGGGGGTCGTGCTGGGGCTGGTGTTTCAGGGTTTAGGGCAGAGCAGTGGTGTTAGGGCAGTGTAGGGGTCATGCTGGGGCTGGTGTTTCAGGGTTCAGGGCAGTGCAGTGGTGTTCGGGCAGTGTAGGGCGTCATGCGGGGGTGGTGTTTCAGGGTTTAGGGCAGTGCAGTGGTGTTCGGGCATTGTAGGGGGTCATGCGGGGGTAGTGTTTCAGGGTTTAATGCAGTGCAGTGGTGTTCGGGATGTGTAGGGGGTCGTGCTGGTGCTGGTGTTTCAGGGTTTAGGGCAGTGCAGTGGTGTTGGGGCAGTGTAGGGTGTCGTGCGGGGGTGGTGTTTCAGGGTTTAGGGCAGTGCAGTGGTGTTGGGGCAGTGTAGGGGGTCGTGCGGGGGTGGTGTTTCAGGGTTTAGGGCAGTGCAGTGGTGTTTGGGCAGTGTAGGGGGTCTTGCTGGGGGGTGGCGTTTCAGGGTTTAGGACATTGCAGTGGGGTTCGGGCAGTGTAGGGGGTCATGCTTTGGGTGGTGTTTCAGTTTTAAGGGCAGTGCAGTGGTATACGGGCAGTGTATGGTGTCGTGCAGGGGTGGTATTTCAGGGTTTAGGGCAGTGCAGTGGTGTTCGGGCAGTGTAGGGGGTCGTGCTGCGCTTGGTGTTTCAGGGTTTAGGGCAGTGCAGTGGTGTTCGGGCTGTGTAGGGGGTCGTGCTGGGGCTGGTGTTTCAGGGTATAGGGCAGTGCAGTGGTGTTTGGGCAGTGTAGGGGTTCGTGCGGGGGGGTGGTGTTTAAAGATGTAGGGCAGTGCAGTGGTGTTCGGGCAGTGTAGGAGGTCGTGCTTGGGCTGGTGTTTCAGGGTTTTGGGCAGAGCAGTGGTGTTCGAGCAGTGTAGGGGGTCATGCTGGGGGTGGTGTTTCTGGGTTTAGGGCAGTGCAGTTGTGTTCGGGCAGTGTAGGGGGTCTTGCTATATGTGGTGTTTCAGGGTGTAGGGCAGGGGTGTTCGGGCAGTGTAGGGGGTCTTGCTGGGGGGTGGCGTTTCAGGATTTAGGGCAGTGCAGTGGTGTTCGGGCAGTGTAGGGGGTCTTGCTGGGGGGTGGCGTTTCAGGGTTTAGGGGAGTGCAGTGGTGTTCGGGCCGTGTAGGGGGTCGTGCTGGGGCTAGTGTTTCAGGGTATAGCGCAGTGCAGTGGTGTTTGGGCAGTGTAGGGGTTCGTGCTGGGGGGGTGGTGTTTAAAGATGTAGGGCAGTGCAGTGGTGTTCAGGCAGTGTAGGAGGTCGTGCTTGGGCTGGTGTTTCAGGGTTTTGGGCAGAGCAGTGGTGTTCGAGCAGTGTAGGGGGTCATGCTGGGGGTGGTGTTTCAGGGTGTAGGGCAGGGGTGTTCGGGCAGTGTAGGGGGTCTTGCTGGGGGGTGGCGTTTCAGGGTTTAGGGCAGTGCAGTGGTGTTCGGGCAGTGTAGGGGGTCTTGCTGGGGGGTGGCGTTTCAGGGTTTAGGGGAGTGCAGTGGTGTTCGGGCCGTGTAGGGGGTCGTGCTGGGGCTAGTGTTTTAGGGTTTAGGGCAGTGCAGTGGTGTTCTGGCAGTGTAGGGGGTCTTGCTGGAGGTGATGTTTCAGGGTTTAGGGCAGTGCAGTGGTGTTAGGGCAGTGTAGGTGGTCTAGCTGGAGGTAGTGTTTCAGGGTTTAGGGCAGTGCAGTGGTGTTCGGGCAGTGTAGGGGGTCTTGCTGGGGGTAGTGTTTCAGGGTTTAGGGCATTGCAGTGGTGTTCAGGCTATGTAGGGGGTCTAGCTGGGGGGAGTGTTTCAGGGTTTAGGGCAGTGCAGTGGTGTTCGGGCAGTGTAGGGGGTCTTGCTGAGGGTAGTGTTTCAGGGTTTAGGGCAGTGCAGTGGTGTTCAGGCTGTGTAGGGGGTCGTGCTGGGGGTGGTGTTTCAGGGTTTAGGGCAGTGCAGTGGTGTTCGGGCAGTGTAGGGGTCGTGCTGGGGCTGGTGTTTCAGGGTTCAGGACAGTGCAGTGGGGCTCGGGCAGTGTAGGGGGTCTTGCAGCAGGTGGCGTTTCAGGGTTTAGGGCAGTGCAGTGGTGTTTCGGCAGTGTAGGTGTTCGTGCTGGGGGGGTGGTGTTTAAAGATGTAGGGCAGTGCAGTGGTGTTCAGGCAGTGTAGGAGGTCGTGCTTGGGCTGGTGTTTCAGGGTTTTGGGCAGAGCAGTGGTGTTCGAGCAGTGTAGGGGGTCATGCTGGGGGTGGTGTTTCAGGGTGTAGGGCAGGGGTGTTCGGGCAGTGTAGGGGGTCTTGCTGGGGGGTGGTGTTTCAGGGTTTAGGGCAGTGCAGTGGTGTTCGGGCAGTGTAGTGGGTCTTGCTGGGGGTGGTGTTTCAGGGTTTAGGGGAGTGCAGTGGTGTTCGGGCCGTGTAGGGGGTCGTGCTGGGGCTAGTGTTTTAGGGTTTAGGGCAGTGCAGTGGTGTTCTGGCCGTGTAGGGGGTCGTGCTGGGGCTTGTGTTTTAGGGTTTAGGGCAGTGCAGTGGTGTTCTGGCAGTGTAGGGGGTCTTGCTGGAGGTGATGTTTCAGGGTTTAGGGCAGTGCAGTGGTGTTAGGGCAGTGTAGGTGGTCTAGCTGGAGGTAGTGTTTCAGGGTTTAGGGCAGTGCAGTGGTGTTCGGGCAGTGTAGGGGGTCTTGCTGGGGGTAGTGTTTCAGGGTTTAGGGCATTGCAGTGGTGTTCAGGCTATGTAGGGGGTCTAGCTGGGGGGAGTGTTTCAGGGTTTAGGGCAGTGCAGTGGTGTTCGGGCAGTGTAGGGGGTCTTGCTGAGGGTAGTGTTTCAGGGTTTAGGGCAGTGCAGTGGTGTTCGGGCAGTGTAGGGCGTCATGCGGGGGTGGTGTTTCAGGGTTTAGGGCAGTGCAGTGGTGTTCGGGCATTGTAGGGGGTCATGCGGGGGTGGTGTTTCAGGGTTTAATGCAGTGCAGTGGTGTTCGGGATGTGTAGGGGGTCGTGCTGGTGCTGGTGTTTCAGGGTTTAGGGCAGTGCAGTGGTGTTGGGGCAGTGTAGGGGGTCGTGTGGGGGGTGGTGTTTCAGGGTATAGGGCAGTGCAGTGGTGTTTGGGCAGTGTAGGTGTTCGTGCTGGGGGGGTGGTGTTTAAAGATGTAGGGCAGTGCAGTGGTGTTCAGGCAGTGTAGGAGGTCGTGCTTGGGCTGGTGTTTCAGGGTTTTGGGCAGAGCAGTGGTGTTCGAGCAGTGTAGGGGGTCATGCTGGGGGTGGTGTTTCAGGGTGTAGGGCAGGGGTGTTCGGGCAGTGTAGGGGGTCTTGCTGGGGGGTGGTGTTTCAGGGTTTAGGGCAGTGCAGTGGTGTTCGGGCAGTGTAGGGGGTCTTGCTGGGGGTGGCGTTTCAGGGTTTAGGGGAGTGCAGTGGTGTTCGGGCCGTGTAGGGGGTCGTGCTGGGGCTAGTGTTTTAGGGTTTAGGGCAGTGCAGTGGTGTTCTGGCCGTGTAGGGGGTCGTGCTGGGGCTAGTGTTTTAGGGTTTAGGGCAGTGCAGTGGTGTTCTGGCAGTGTAGGGGGTCTTGCTGGAGGTGATGTTTCAGGGTTTAGGGCAGTGCAGTGGTGTTAGGGCAGTGTAGGTGGTCTAGCTGGAGGTAGTGTTTCAGGGTTTAGGGCAGTGCAGTGGTGTTCGGGCAGTGTAGGGGGTCTTGCTGTGGGTAGTGTTTCAGGGTTTAGGGCATTGCAGTGGTGTTCAGGCTATGTAGGGGGTCTAGCTGGGGGGAGTGTTTCAGGGTTTAGGGCAGTGCAGTGGTGTTCGGGCAGTGTAGGGGGTCTTGCTGAGGGTAGTGTTTCAGGGTTTAGGGCAGTGCAGTGGTGTTCAGGCTGTGTAGGGGGTCGTGCTGTGGGTGGTGTTTCAGGGTTTAGGGCAGTGCAGTGGTGTTCGGGCAGTGTAGGGGTCGTGCTGGGGCTGGTGTTTCAGGGTTCAGGACAGTGCAGTGGGGCTCGGGCAGTGTAGGGGGTCTTGCAGCAGGTGGCGTTTCAGGGTTTAGGGCAGTGCAGTGGTGTTGGAGCAGTGTAGGGGGTCGTGCGGGGGGTGGTGTTTCAGGGTTTAGGGCAGTGCAGTGATGTCGGGGCAGTGTAGGGGGTCGTGCGGGGGTGGTGTTTCAGGGTTTAGGGCAGTGCAGTGGTGTTGGGGCAGTGTAGGGGGTCGTGCGGGTGGTGTTTCAGGGTTCAGGGCAGTGCAGTGGTGTTCGGGCAATGTAGGGTATCGTGTGGGGGTGGTGTTTCAGGGTTTAGGCCAGTGCAGTGGTGTTCGGGCATTGTAGGGGGTCGTGCGGGGGTGGTGTTTCAGGGTGTAGGGCAGTGCAGTGGTGTTCGAGCTGTGTAGAGGGTTGTGCGGGGGTGGTGTTTCAGGGTCTAGGGCAGTGCAGTGGTGTTCGAGCTGTGTAGAGGGTCGTGCTGGTGCTGGTGTTTCAGGGTCTAGGGCAGTGTAGTTGTGTTTGGGCAGTGTAGGGGGTCGTGCTGGGGCTGGTGTTTCAGGGTTTAGGGCAGAGCAGTGGTGTTAGGGCATTGTAGGGGTCATGCTGGGGCTGGTGTTTCAGGGTTCAGGTCAGTGCAGTGGTGTTCGGGCAGTGTAGGGGGTCATGCAGGGGTGGTGTTTCAGGGTTTAGGGCAGTGCAGTGGTGTTCGGGCATTGTAGGGGGTCATGCGGGGGTGGTGTTTCAGGGTTTAATGCAGTGCAGTGGTGTTCGGGATGTGTAGGGGGTCGTGCTGGTGCTGGTGTTTCAGGGTTTAGGGCAGTGCAGTGGTGTTGGGGCAGTGTAGGGTGTCGTGCGGGGGTGGTGTTTCAGGGTTTAGGGCAGTGGTGTTGGGGCAGTGTAGGGGGTCGTGCAGGGGTGGTGTTTCAGGGTTTAGGGCAGTGCAGTGGTGTTCGGGCAGTGTAGGGGGTCTTGCTGGGGGGTGGCGTTTCAGGGTTTAGGACAGTGCAGTGGGGTTCGGGCAGTGTAGGGGGTCGTGCTGGGGGTGGTGTTTCAGTTTTAAGGGCAGTGCAGTGGTATACGGGCAGTGTATGGTGTCGTGCAGGGGTGGTGTTTCAGTGTTTAGGGCAGTGCAGTGGTGTACGGGCAGTGTAGGGAGTCGTGCTGGGCCTGGTGTTTCAGGGTTTAGGGCAGTGCAGTGGTGTTCGGGCTGTGTAGGGGGTCGTGCTGGGGCTGGTGTTTCAGGGTATAGGGCAGTGCAGTGGTGGTTGGGCAGTGTAGGGGTTCGTGCTGGGGGGGTGGTGTTTAAAGATTTAGGGCAGTGCAGTGGTGTTCGGGCAGTGTAGGAGGTCGTGCTTGGGCTGGTGTTTCAGGGTTTTGGGCAGAGCAGTGGTGTTCGAGCAGTGTAGGGGGTCATGCTGGGGGTGGTGTTTCTGGGTTTAGGGCAGTGCAGTTGTGTTCGGGCAGTGGAGGGGGTCTTGCTATATGTGGTGTTTCAGGGTGTAGGGCAGGGGTGTTCGGGCAGTGTAGGGGGTCGTGCTGGGGGGTGGCGTTTCAGGGTTTAGGGCAGTGCAGTGGTGTTCGGGCAGTGTAGGGGGTTTTGCTGGGGGGTGGCGTTTCAGGGTTTAGGGCAGTGCAGTGGTTTTCGGGCAGTGTAGGGGGTCTTGCTGGGGGGTGGCGTTTCAGGATTTAGGGCAGTGCAGTGGTGTTGGGGCAGTGTAGGGGGTCGTGCGGGGGGTGGTGTTTCAGGGTTTAGGGCAGTGCAGTGGTGTTGGGGCAGTGTAGGGGGTCGTGCGTGGGTGGTGTTTCAGGGTTTAGGGCAGTGCAGTGGTGTTGGGGCAGAGTAGGGGGTCGTGCGGGGTGGTGTTTCAGGGTTCAGGGCAGTGCAGTGGTGTTAGGGCAGTGTAGGGTATCGTGTGGGGTTGGTGTTTCAGGGTTTAGGGCAGTGCAGTGGTGT
Organism: Triturus cristatus; assembly: GCF_964204655.1. Lineage (NCBI taxonomy): Eukaryota > Metazoa > Chordata > Amphibia > Caudata > Salamandridae > Triturus > Triturus cristatus. The sequence continues at coordinate 579,083,437 of NC_140579.1, read as the reverse complement.
TCGGGCATTGTAGGGGGTCGTGCGGGGGGGTGGCGTTTCAGGGTTTAGGCCAGTGCAGTGGTGTTCGGGCAGAGTAGGGGGTCTTGCTGGGGGGTGGCGTTTCAGGGTTTAGGGCAGTGCAGTGGTGTTCGGGCAGTGTAGGGGGTCTTGCTGGGGGGTGGCGTTTCAGGATTTAGGGCAGTGCAGTGGTGTTGGGGCAGTGTAGGGGGTCGTGCGGGGGATGGTGTTTCAGGGTTTAGGGCAGTGCAGTGGTGTTGGGGCAGTGTAGGGGGTCGTGCGGGTGTGGTGTTTCAGGGTTTAGGGCAGTGCAGTGGTGTTGGGGCAGTGTAGGGGGGTCATGCGGGGGTGGTGTTTCAGGGTGTAGGGCAGTGCAGTGGTGTTCGAGCTGTGTAGAGGGGTCGTGCTAGTGCAGGTGTTTCAGGGTCTAGGGCAGTGCAGTTGTGTTCGGGCAGTGTAGGGGGTCGTGCTCGGGCTGGTGTTTCAGGGTTTAGGGCAGAGCAGTGGTGTTAGGGCAGTGTAGGGGTCGTGCTGGGGCTGGTGTTTCAGGGTTCAGGGCAGTGCAGTGGTGTTCGGGCAGTGTAGGGGGTCATGCGGGGGTGGTGTTTCAGGGTTTAGGGCAGTGCAGTGGTGTTCGGGCATTGTAGGGGGTCATGCGGGGGTGGTGTTTCAGGGTTTAGGGGAGTGCAGTGGTGTTCGGGCCGTTTAGGGGGTCGTGCTGGGGCTAGTGTTTTAGGGTTTAGGGCAGTGCAGTGGTGTTCTGGCCATGTAGGGGGTGGTGCTGGGGCTAGTGTTTTAGGGTTTAGGGAAGTGCAGTGGTGTTCTGGCAGTGTAGGGGGTCTTGCTGGAGGTGATGTTTCAGGGTTTAGGGCAGTGCATTGGTGTTAGGGCAGTGTAGGGGGTCGTATTGGGGGTTGGCGTTTCAGGTTTTTGGGCAGTGTAGTGGTGTTCGGGCAGTGTAAGGGGTCGTGCTTGGGCTAGTGTTTCAGGGTTTTGGGCAGTGCAGTGGTGTTTGGGCAGTGTAGGTGGTCTTGCTGGGGTTAGTGTTTCAGGGTTTAGGGGAGTGCAGTGGTGTTCGGGCCGTGTAGGGGGTCTTGCTGGGGCTAGTGTTTTAGGGTTTAGGGCAGTGCAGTGGTGTTCTGGCCGTGTAGGGGGTCGTGCTGGGGCTAGTGTTTTAGGGTTTAGGGGAGTGCAGTGGTGTTCTGGCAGTGTAGGGGGTCTTGCTGGAGGTGATGTTTCAGGGTTTAGGGCAGTGCAGTGGTGTTAGGGCAGTGTAGGTGGTCTAGCTGGAGGTAGTGTTTCAGGGTTTAGGGCAGTGCAGTGGTGTTCGGGCAGTGTAGGGGGTCTTGCTGGGCGTAGTGTTTCAGGGTTTAGGGCATTGCGGTGGTGTTCAGGCCATGTGGGGGGTCTAGCTGGGGGGAGTGTTTCAGGGTTTAGGGCAGTGCAGTGGTGTTCGGGCAGTGTAGGGGGTCTTGCTGAGGGTAGTGTTTCAGGGTTTAGGGCAGTGCAGTGGTGTTCAGGCTGTGTAGCGTGTCGTGCTGGGGGTGGTGTTTCAGAGTTTAGGGCAGTGCAGTGGTGTTCGGGCAGTGTAGGCGGTCGTGCTGGGGTGGTGGTTCAGGGTTTAGGGCAGTGCAGTGGTGTTCGGGCAGTGTAGGCGGTCGTGCTGGGGTGGTGGTTCAGAGTTTAGGGCAGTGCAGTGGTGTTCGGGCAGTGTAGGGGGTCATGCTGGGGGTGGCGTTTCAGGGTTTAGGACAAAGCAGTGGGGCTCGGGCAGTGTAGGGGGTCTTGCAGCAGGTGGCGTTTCAGGGTTTAGGGCAGTGCAGTGGTGTTGGGGCAGTGTAGGGGGTCGTGTGGGGGGTGGTGTTTCAGGGTTTAGGGCAGTGCAGTGATGTTGGGGCAGTGTAGGGGGTCGTGCGGGGGTGGTGTTTCAGGGTTTAGGGCAGTGCCGTGGTGTTGGGGCAGTGTAGGGGGTCGTGCGGGTGGTGTTTCAGGGTTCAGGGCAGTGCAGTGGTGTTCGGGCAGTGTAGGGGGTTTTGCTGGGGGGTGGCGTTTCAGGGTTTAGGGCAGTGCAGTGGTGTTCGGGCAGTGTAGGGGGTCTTGCTGGGGGGTGGCGTTTCAGGATTTAGGGCAGTGCAGTGGTGTTGGGGCAGTGTAGGGGGTCGTGCGGGGGGTGGTGTTTCAGGGTTTAGGGCAGTGCAGTGGTGTTGGGGCAGTGTAGGGGGTCGTGCGTGGGTGGTGTTTCAGGGTTTAGGGCAGTGCAGTGGTGTTGGGGCAGAGTAGGGGGTCGTGCGGGGTGGTGTTTCAGGGTTCAGGGCAGTGCAGTGGTGTTAGGGCAGTGTAGGGTATCGGTTGGGAGTTGTGTTTCAGGGTTTAGGGCAGTGCAGTGGTGTTCAGGCATTGTAGGGGGTCGTGCGGGGGGGTGGCGTTTCAGGGTTTAGGCCAGTGCAGTGGTGTTCGGGCAGTGTAGGGGGTCTTGCTGGGGGGTGGCGTTTCAGGGTTTAGGGCAGTGCAGTGGTGTTCGGGCAGTGTAGGGGGTCTTGCTGGGGGGTGGCGTTTCAGGATTTAGGGCAGTGCAGTGGTGTTGGGGCAGTGTAGGGGGTCGTGCGGGGGATGGTGTTTCAGGGTTTAGGGCAGTGCAGTGGTGTTGGGGCAGTGTAGGGGGTCATGCGGGTGTGGTGTTTCAGGGTTTAGGGCAGTGCAGTGGTGTTGGGGCAGTGTAGGGGGGTCATGCGGGGGTGGTATTTCAGGGTGTATGGCAGTGCAGTGGTGTTCGAGCTGTGTAGAGGGGTCGTGCTAGTGCAGGTGTTTCAGGGTCTAGGGCAGTGCAGTTGTGTTCGGGCAGTGTAGGGGGTCGTGCTCGGGCTGGTGTTTCAGGGTTTAGGGCAGAGCAGTGGTGTTAGGGCAGTGTAGGGGTCGTGCTGGGGCTGGTGTTTCAGGGTTCAGGGCAGTGCAGTGGTGTTCGGGCAGTGTAGGGGGTCATGCGGGGGTGGTGTTTCAGGGTTTAGGGCAGTGCAGTGGTGTTCGGGCATTGTAGGGGGTCATGCGGGGGTGGTGTTTCAGGGTTTAGGGGAGTGAAGTGGTGTTCGGGCCGTTTAGGGGGTCGTGCTGGGGCTAGTGTTTTAGGGTTTAGGGCAGTGCAGTGGTGTTCTGGCCATGTAGGGGGTGGTGCTGGGGCTAGTGTTTTAGGGTTTAGGGAAGTGCAGTGGTGTTCTGGCAGTGTAGGGGGTCTTGCTGGAGGTGATGTCTCAGGGTTTAGGGCAGTGCATTGGTGTTAGGGCAGTGTAGGGGGTCGTATTGGGGGTTGGCGTTTCAGGTTTTTGGGCAGTGCAGTGGTGTTCAGGCAGTGTAAGGGGTCGTGCTTGGGCTAGTGTTTCAGGGTTTTGGGCAGTGCAGTGGTGTTTGGGCAGTATAGGTGGTCTTGCTGGGGTTAGTGTTTCAGGGTTTAGGGGAGTGCAGTGGTGTTCGGGCCGTGTAGGGGGTCTTGCTGGGGCTAGTGTTTTAGGGTTTAGGGCAGTGCAGTGGTGTTCTGGCCGTGTAGGGGGTCGTGCTGGGGCTAGTGTTTTAGGGTTTAGGGGAGTGCAGTGGTGTTCTGGCAGTGTAGGGGGTCTTGCTGGAGGTGATGTTTCAGGGTTTAGGGCAGTGCAGTGGTGTTAGGGCAGTGTAGGTGGTCTAGCTGGAGGTAGTGTTTCAGGGTTTAGGGCAGTGCAGTGGTGTTCGGGCAGTGTAGGGGGTCTTGCTGGGCGTAGTGTTTCAGGGTTTAGGGCATTGCGGTGGTGTTCAGGCCATGTGGGGGGTCTAGCTGGGGGGAGTGTTTCAGGGTTTAGGGCAGTGCAGTGGTGTTCGGGCAGTGTAGGGGGTCTTGCTGAGGGTAGTGTTTCAGGGTTTAGGGCAGTGCAGTGGTGTTCAGGCTGTGTAGGGGGTCGTGCTGGGGGTGGTGTTTCAGAGTTTAGGGCAGTGCAGTGGTGTTCGGGCAGTGTAGGCGGTCGTGCTGGGGTGGTGGTTCAGGGTTTAGGGCAGTGCAGTGGTGTTCGGGCAGTGTAGGCGGTCGTGCTGGGGTGGTGGTTCAGAGTTTAGGGCAGTGCAGTGGTGTTCGGGCAGTGTAGGGGGTCATGCTGGGGGTGGCGTTTCAGGGTTTAGGACAAAGCAGTGGGGCTCGGGCAGTGTAGGGGGTCTTGCAGCAGGTGGCGTTTCAGGGTTTAGGGCAGTGCAGTGGTGTTGGGGCAGTGTAGGGGGTCGTGTGGGGGGTGGTGTTTCAGGGTTTAGGGCAGTGCAGTGATGTTGGGGCAGTGTAGGGGGTCGTGCGGGGGTGGTGTTTCAGGGTTTAGGGCAGTGCAGTGGTGTTGGGGCAGTGTAGGGGGTCGTGCGGGTGGTGTTTCAGGGTTCAGGGCAGTGCAGTGGTGTTCGGGCAGTGTAGGGTATCGTGTGGGGGTGGTGTTTCAGGGTTTAGGGCAGTGCAGTGGTGTTCGGGCATTGTAGGGGGTCGTGCGGGGGTGGTGTTTCAGGGTGTAGGGCAGTGAAGTGGTGTTCGAGCTGTGTAGAGGGTCGTGCTGGTGCTGGTGTTTCAGGGTCTAGGGCAGTGCAGTTGTGTTTGGGCAGTGTAGGGGGTCGTGCTGGGGCTGGTGTTTCAGGGTTTAGGGCAGAGCAGTGGTGTTAGGGCAGTGTAGGGGTCGTGCTGGGGCTGGTGTTTCAGGGTTCAGGGCAGTGCAGTGGTGTTCGGGCAGTGTAGGGGGTCATGCGGGGGTGGTGTTTCAGGGTTTAGGGCAGTGCAGTGGTGTTCGGGCATTGTAGGGGGTCATGCGGGGACGGTGTTTCAGGGTTTAATGCAGTGCAGTGGTGTTCGGGATGTGTAGGGGGTCGTGCTGGTGCTGGTGATTCAGGGTTTAGGGCAGTGCAGTGGTGTTGGGGCAGTGTAGGGTGTCGTGCGGGGGTGGTGTTTCAGGGTTTAGGGCAGTGCAGTGGTGTTGGGGCAGTGTAGGGGGTCGTGCGGGGGTGGTGTTTCAGGGTTTAGGGCAGTGCAGTGGTGTTCGGGCAGTGTAGGGGGTCGTGCTGGGCCTGGTGTTTCAGTTTTAAGGGCAGTGCAGTGGTATACCGGCAGTGTATGGTGTCGTGCAGGGGTGGTGTTTCAGGGTTTAGGGCAGTGCAGTGGTGTTGGGGCAGTGTAGGGGGTCGTGCTGGGCCTGGTGTTTCATGGTTTAGGGCAGTGCAGTGGTGTTCGGGCTGTGTAGGGGTCGTGCTGGGGCTGGTGTTTCAGGGTATAGGGCATTGCAGTGGTGTTTGGGCAGTGTAGGGGTTCGTGCTGGGGGGGTGGTGTTTAAAGATGTAGGGCAGTGCAGTGGTGTTCGGGCAGTGTAGGAGGTCGTGCTTGGGCTGGTGTTTCAGAGGTTTGGGCAGAGCAGTGGTGTTCGAGCAGTGTAGGGGGTCATGCTGGGGGTGGTGTTTCTGGGTTTAGGGCAGTGCAGTTGTGTTCGGGCAGTGTAGGGGGTCTTGCTATATGTGGTGTTTCAGGGTGTAGGGCAGGGGTGTTTGGGCAGTGTAGGGGGTCTTGCTGGGGGGTGGCGTTTCAGGGTTTAGGGCAGTGCAGTGGTGTTCGGGCAGTGTAGGGGGTCTTGCTGGGGTGTGGCGTTTCAGGGTTTTGGGGAGTGCAGTGGTGTTCGGGCCGTGTAGGGGGTCGTGCTGGGGCTAGTGTTTTAGGGTTTAGGGCAGTGCAGTGGTGTTCTGGCCGTGTAGGGGGTCGTGCTGGGGCTAGTGTTTTAGGGTTTAGGGCAGTGCAGTGGTGTTCTGGCAGTGTAGGGGGTCTTGCTGGAGGTGATGTTTCAGGCTTTAGGGCAGTGCAGTGGTGTTAGGGCAGTGTAGGTGGTCTAGCTGGAGGTAGTGTTTCAGGGTTTAGGGCAGTGCAGTGGTGTTCGGGCAGTGTAGGGGGTCTTGCTGGGGTAGTGTTTCAGGGTTTAGGGCATTGCAGTGGTGTTCAGGCTATGTAGGGGGTCTAGCTGGGGAGAGTGTTTCAGGGTTTAGGGCAGTGCAGTGGTGTTCGGGCAGTGTAGGGGGTCTTGCTGAGGGTAGTGTTTCAGGGTTTAGGGCAGTGCAGTGGTGTTCAGGCTGTGCAGGGGGTCGTGCTGGGGGTGGTGTTTCAGGGTTTAGGGCAGTGCAGTGGTGTTCGGGCAGTGTAGGCGGTCGTGCTGGAGTGGTGGTTCAGGGTTTAGGGCAGTGCAGTTGTGTTCGGGCAGTGTAGGCGGTCGTGCTGGGGTGGTGGTTCAGAGTTTAGGGCAGCGCAGTGGTGTGCGGGCAGTGTAGGTGGTCGTGCTGGGGGGTGGCATTTCAGGGTTTAGGACAGTGCAGTGGGGCTCGGGCAGTGTAGGGGGTCTTGCAGCAGGTGGCGTTTCAGGGTTTAGGGCAGTGCAGTGGTGTTGGGGCAGTGTAGGGGGTCGTGCGGGGGTGGTGTTTCAGGGTTTAGGGCAGTGCAGTGATGTTGGGGCAGTGTAGGGGGTCGTGCGGGGGTGGTGTTTCAGGGTTTAGGGCGGTGCAGTGGTGTTGGGGCAGTGTAGGGGGTCGTGCGGGTGGTGTTTCAGGGTTCAGGGCAGTGCAGTGGTGTTCGGGCAGTGTAGGGTATCGTGTGGGGGTGGTGTTTCAGGGTGTAGGGCAGTGCAGTGTTGTTCGGGCATTGTAGGGGGTCTTGCGGGGGTGGTGTTTCAGGGTGTAGGGCAGTGCAGTGGTGTTCGAGCTGTGTAGAGGGTCATGCTGGTGCTGGTGTTTCAGGGTCTAGGGCAGTGCAGTTGTGTTTGGGCAGTGTAGGGGGTCGTGCTGGGGCTGGTGTTTCAGGGTTTAGGGCAGAGCAGTGGTGTTAGGGCAGTGTAGGGGTCGTGCTGGGGCTGGTGTTTCAGGGTTCAGGGCAGTGCAGTGGTGTTCGGGCAGTGTAGGGGGTCATGCGGGGGTGGTGTTTCAGGGTTTAGGGCAGTGCAGTGGTGTTCGGGCATTGTAGGGGGTCATGCGGGGGTGATGTTTCAGGGTTTAATGCAGTGCAGTGGTGTTCGGGATGTGTAGGGGGTCGTGCTGGTGCTGGTGTTTCAGGGTTTAGGGCAGTGCAGTGGTGTTGGGGCAGTGTAGGGTGTCGTGCGGGGGTGGTGTTTCAGGGTTTAGGGCAGTGGTGTTGGGGCAGTGTAGGGGGTCGTGCGGGGGTGGTGTTTCAGGGTTTAGGGCAGTGCAGTTGTGTTCGGGCAGTGGAGGGGTCTTGCTATATGTGGTGTTTCAGGGTGTAGGGCAGGGGTGTTCGGGCAGTGTAGGGGGTCTTGCTGGGGGGTGGCGTTTCAGGGTTTAGGGCAGTGCAGTGGTGTTCGGGCAGTGTAGGGGGTCTTGCTGGGGGGTGGCGTTTCAGGGTTTAGGGCAGTGCAGTGGTGTTCGGGCAGTGTAGGGGGTCTTGCTGGGGGGTGGCGTTTCAGGATTTAGGGCAGTGCAGTGGTGTTCGGGCAGTGTAGGGGGTTTTGCTGGCGGTTGGCATTTCAAGGTTTAGGGCAGTGCAGTGGTGTTCAGGCAGTGTAGGGGGTCATGCTGTAGGGGGTCATGCTGGGGGTGGTTGTTAGAAATGGCGATTTCTGGTTGGCTAGGGCTTGCGCCAAAGCCAGACAGAAACCACCACTCTAGTCAGGGCAAGGAAGGTACACGCCAAAGATAACCCCTGCTCACCCCCTTGGTAGCTTGGCACGAGCAGACAGGCTTATCCCTGAGGCGATGTGTAAAGCGTTTGCGCGCGCACCCAGCAACAACACCCAAGGCCCACCACAAAGGAAACTCCACACAAGGTATTCTATAAAAATAGCCTTTGTATTATACACAACACATTAGACAAAAACACACACTCTACAATGTGCCAACAGGCACGGGCAGAATTTACAAGGGATTATATGTACAGGGGACAGGGCCACGTGGACCGCTGTCCGGAATTAGCACTCTTAGAACATAGGAATAATACTGTAGTACAAAATAACATATGTAGCACACAACCAGTAACTACTGGTATCAGGTAAGTACCACCTACGCAACCCTAACCACCTTAGGAAAATATTGCGCAGGGAATCAGGACCTCACTAGCACCACCTGTACTAGGGAGAAAACAACCACCTAAGTATCACAATACCTGTAGGGGTAAACGCACATTACACATGATGCATCACATTCAGAGGTGTAGAACAAGGGAAACACATGATGCATAAAATACATTCAGCGGTGTAAAGCAAAGCACATGACGCATAAACACATACAGAGGTGCAGGAAAGGAACAATAGCGCCAAAACTCACATTAGCCACTATCCGTGGCAGTCCCTGGGCCAACTGGCCTAGTAGGGGCAAGGACGCCCTGCGTCCAGCAGAGTCAGGGCGCGCAGGCTGCGCTAGCCAGAACACCGAGGCCACAACCTAAACGTTGCAGTTGCCCACTAAGTGCTGGGCAACTGGAGAGATGCTGTGGCACCACTGTGCCTTGTTAAACATAAATCTGCAGCACTTACGTGGAGCCTCTCCTGGGCTCTACAATGAATAATGTGCCTTTCGTGGGAGCCTTCTAGGCTCTAGAACAAATATGGCCCCGTGGGAGTCCCTCTGGACTCTAGACAAATTATGCCCTCGTTGGAGCGCACGAGCGCTCTAAAACAAATCTGCCCCCAACGATGGAGCGGCCCTCTGGCAGGCGGGGCCGCTCAAGCACTGGCAGGGGTAGGCAGGGGCCCCCTCTCTGGGGCCCTCGTAACTCAAATCACCCCCCGTCGTTGGAGAAATGCCCCTTGAGCCTCGCAGGCTCTAAACAACAATGGGCCCCGCTTTGGAGCGACCTCGCGCTCCCAACAACGCTCTGCCCGTGTTGGAGCCTCTCGGGAGCTCACGGACACTGCCCCCGATGTCAGAGCCTCAACCGGGCTCTGGCTCAATCACTGCCCATGGGGGACCGAGGAGAGACCGGCGGGAACGCCCCCACTCACCGGCTCTCCGCGGCGTCGTCCCTTCTCTTCCCGGGGCCGGAGATCTTCAGCAACACGACGGCAGCTCGTCCCAGTGCGGGGTGGGCTCCCGCCTGGGTAGGACGCTTCTCCTCCGGGCAAGGGCACCGGGCGCAGGGTAGGCTCCTGCCTGCTCCGGGGCCCCCAAAACCAGCCGCGATGCTTCGGTAGGAGGCGGGGTAGGCTCCCGCCCTCCTACTTCCAGTTCCGGTTGTCCCGGAGTCCCGCCCCCGGCCTGCCTGACTCTCGGGATCGCCCGGACCAGGCTGCAGCGGTGAGTTTTAGATCGCGGCAACAGTTTCACGTCGCGGGGTGGGCACCCGCGACGTAGGGGAAATAAACGGGGTGGGCACCCGCAACGTAAATGATCAAATAAGCGGGGTGGGCACCCGCCAACGAGTGGCAATGTCCCTGGCAGGGTGGGCACCTGCCAGGAGGCTTTAAAATCCGCAAAGACGGGTCAAACGCCGGGTGGGCACCGGCTTCCCCAAATAAAGCGCTCCTAGCGCTACGGCCAAAGGAAAAGCGCTATGGAAGCGCTGGGGGTACCATAAAAAGCGCTCCTAGCGCTATTTGCAAGATAAAAGCGCTCCCAGGCGCTTAGGGGTGCCAGTAGCCACAAAAGTCCAGCAAAGTCCTTCCCTGCATGCAGCAGGGCAGGGGTGGGGGCAAGGCTAGGCCCAGAGCCAGCTCACTGGGCCTCCAGGCAGGGAGGTAGTCCAAGTGGCGGTCCTCTGGTCCAGCAGCAGCAGCAGCCCCCCTCAGGTAAGATCCTGGCAGAGAACAGTTTCTGTGGGGACACAGCCCCATTTTTATACAGCAAAACCCCTTTGTTCTGGGTTCAGGGTGAGGGGGAAAACCAGTCGCAGCTGGTTGGGGAGCACCCTTGATGTGCTCAGCCCCTCACTCTATTCATTGGCAGGGCTAGGGTCGTCAGTCGCACCGCAGGGGGCGGGGCCAGCATTGTGTGTGGAAAACCCTGTCCTATTCAGGACCCAGGTGTACTCCTCCCACCCATCTAGCTGCTGATCTCCCCATTCACCACCGGGTGACTCATCCTGACTCTGGGGAATCCCTAGCCCGTCACATGACATGACCAGCCAATCACGCGACAGACACACTGCACACAGAAGTGCCCACTTCTAGAAGTGGCACTTCCACACTAGGTACATGCACGCCGCACACATCATCGCGCAGCATTCACTCCCACGAGTCCACACATACCAAACTCGGGCCTGCACACCCCACGCATCAGGAACTACTAGGGACACATACATTCCCCATGCATTCCTATGGGAGGGCAGGCCTATCTCACCACATGCACTCAGAGTACGCACGCACTTTACCCTGGGACACAGGGAAAGTGCGCAGAGACCAAACAATTACCACACCAAGTCACCAATAAAAAGCAAAAAAGTTCAGGGGTGAACCTGCCAGAAGGGCCAAGTCCAACACAACCCCCTTCCAGCCAAAACGCAGGGCAGACCAATCACCACCGTGATGGACTTCCCTGCTTGGGGCGATAGAACACGGACGCGGGCCCGCAACTGCATGGACACCCTCCGGTTCTACGCCACGGTGAACCCATGGAATTCTTTTTAACACCACTGTCTGGACCAACTGGGCTACCCCACTGGTACTCCCAAGCTGTCCGCGGCCAAGACCAGGCCCTAGGCCACCCAGGTGCCACCGGTCTTTGCCTAATCACAGAGTGGGGGGTAGTAACCCCTGGCACATAGCGGCCATTCTCCACTCTTCCTCTCTGAAAGACAGGACTAGACTGCCACTGGTTCTCCAGCCTAGGGTCTACACCCTCAGGCGGACCAGGAGTCTCAGGGAAGGCTCTCCTCCCCCTACCTCTTCTCCTAGGGTTCCTCCTCCTCTGGCGAGGGGTACACCTAGAACGCCATTCCAACCCAGGGTTTAACCCCTCAGGTTGTACCGGGGGCAGAGGTGGGCTCTCCCACCCTCTGCACCCCCTTCCAGAACCCTGCTCCCTACCAACTGGGGCGGTACCTCTGGAAGAAGAACTGGTCGGGACGCTGGTTACAGACGTCCCACCTTTCAGGTCAGGCTGATCCTGAACCTGGCCTCCCAACCTCCGGCCTAGAACCTTTGGTGGAATAATTGCCTGGCACTCCAGGACTTCTGGGGATTTCCACTCCATCCCCCTGAGGCTATCAAAGGACACACATGTCGAGCGACTGTCTGTCTGGCGCTGATCTCCCGTCCCCTGTCCACCTGACAGTGCGCGGAGATCCCCCAGAACAGAAGTGGTGCCACCCTGGTCACTACACGGGATCCTAGCCCAACTGGGTAGTCCCTGACCCACAGGCTCTTCCACTGGGAAACTCATCCCCCAATCACTCCTCACACTGGACTCCTGTACCCTCCCTACCGGAGCAGTACTGCCAGACTCTAGAACCACAGGAGCCCTGGTTACAGGTGCTCCAGGTCCTCTACTCACCAGGAGATCTCCCTCAAATGGGCTAACAGGACAGCCTAGGTCCCCAACTTGGTGTTCCCTCATGGAACCATCCAAGTCCTGAGGCAGGGTTTCGTACGTCCGGGGACCCTCGGTCACCCTCTCACTCCTGCTCCACTGAGCCAGGCAGTGAGCCCCTACACCTTCCTCGCTATCCTGGGACCTAGCTGGGCTACACTGAGCCTCTTCCACCACGCTGGGCTGGAAGATACCTGACCCACTACTTTTGGAGTCACTCCCTAATGACTCTAGAGAACCTCTAGCCCTTTCCCAGCGATCTGCTTCCTCTGCAAGTTCCCATGGACAAACAGAGCCATACCTCAACAGGTGTTGGCGCAACCCTGGCGAACAACTACGGAGCATCTGCTCTTTCATAACCAGAGTATACAGTTTACCAAAATCATCTTCTGCGGTAACTCTTACCCAATCAAACAGTGCATCATCGCATTCCCCCAAAAACTCCTCCCAAGAATGGTGAGACAATTTCCTACTGCCCCTGAATTTTAACCTTAACTCCTCCTCCTGGGGAACAGGTACCAGACTGGGGGAACTGGGACTGGGATCTCCTACACTGAAATCTACATCGCTACTACCACTGGACTCAACCCTCCCTGGGGAGCCCAGAAAATTAAAACTGCGTGCAGGGGATAGTCTACCCTCCAGAGCTACTTTGCCTCTGGTGGAGGCCCTCTCAGCCTCCTCTACCCTCTCCCGCGCCAAAACCCACTCAGTCTCTCGCTGTTGCTTCCTGGCCTCCAGCTGCGCCATAGCCTGAGCATGCTCTAACCTGAGCTTCTCTAACGCCAGCTGGTGCTCCCTTTCTTTCCTCCTATCTTCCCACTCCTCTGGGGACAGGGAAAGGGATGAGGCGCTGCCTCCTACGCTGGACCCAGCACGGGACGCCCTACCTATGGGGTCCTCACTCTCTACTGGCGTCCAGGTATTGTCATCCTCTACCTCCTCTTCTGAATCTTCAGGGCTCCCCACAGACCCACCACCCTCCAGGTGTGAGGCCCGGGCCCTTTCCATACTGTGCTCAAGATCCCATGGACCCTTTTGCCATAGGACCAGGTGGTCCTGAAGTTCGTACAGGGTGTCGGACTCTCCCTCTGTACAGTACCTTTCTAACTCCTGCCTCTGGCGCCAAGCTAGCTCATAGGGATCACAAGCAGGCTCCATTCTGGCGGACGTTATGGTAAAAATTATACAGGGAACCTAGGGGTCTGAGTTTCACACAGGAGCACACAATTCACAAAAAGATTCAGCAAGCTCTCTAACCCAGAGAACTCACACTCACTTGCCTAGTGCCACACACCATTCATCCACACACACAACCCTCCCCTCGGACTGGTAAGGCAGTTTCTACCACCCCTGATTCCTCAACCTGACCACCACGTGACACAGGTACCAACTCTGGGCGCAGGGCGGGGGACAAATGTACAGGACACTATTACGCTGCCACCACTGGATCCCACCCTCTGGTGAATCCAGAAACACAATGCACTAAGGGGGATGATCTACCCTCCCGAGCTAGGGACACCTAACTCACAGTGCACAAAACCACATTTCCAAAGAAATGACAATTAAAAACAAACTTAGAACAATAATCCCTATACCATGTGATTTATCTAAATGCAGAGTTTTGTAGTGCGGCCAGTTGCCGCTGCGGTACAGCGCAAACGCAAGTCCAAATCCCACCGCTGATCACCAATGTTAGAAATGGCGATTTCTGGTTGGCTAGGGCTTGCGCCAAAGCCAGACAGAAACCACCACTCTAGTCAGGGCAAGGAAGGTACACGCCAAAGATAACCCCTGCTCACCCCCTTGGTAGCTTGGCACGAGCAGACAGGCTTATCCCTGAGGCGATGTGTAAAGCGTTTGCGCGCGCACCCAGCAACAACACCCAAGGCCCACCACAAAGGAAACTCCACACAAGGTATTCTATAAAAATAGCCTTTGTATTATACACAACACATTAGACAAAAACACACACTCTACAATGTGCCAACAGGCACGGGCAGAATTTACAAGGGATTATATGTACAGGGGACAGGGCCACGTGGACCGCTGTCCGGAATTAGCACTCTTAGAACATAGGAATAATACTGTAGTACAAAATAACATATGTAGCACACAACCAGTAACTACTGGTATCAGGTAAGTACCACCTACGCAACCCTAACCACCTTAGGAAAATATTGCGCAGGGAATCAGGACCTCACTAGCACCACCTGTACTAGGGAGAAAACAACCACCTAAGTATCACAATACCTGTAGGGGTAAACGCACATTACACATGATGCATCACATTCAGAGGTGTAGAACAAGGGAAACACATGATGCATAAAATACATTCAGCGGTGTAAAGCAAAGCACATGACGCATAAACACATACAGAGGTGCAGGAAAGGAACAATAGCGCCAAAACTCACATTAGCCACTATCCGTGGCAGTCCCTGGGCCAACTGGCCTAGTAGGGGCAAGGACGCCCTGCGTCCAGCAGAGTCAGGGCGCGCAGGCTGCGCTAGCCAGAACACCGAGGCCACAACCTAAACGTTGCAGTTGCCCACTAAGTGCTGGGCAACTGGAGAGATGCTGTGGCACCACTGTGCCTTGTTAAACATAAATCTGCAGCACTTACGTGGAGCCTCTCCTGGGCTCTACAATGAATAATGTGCCTTTCGTGGGAGCCTTCTAGGCTCTAGAACAAATATGGCCCCGTGGGAGTCCCTCTGGACTCTAGACAAATTATGCCCTCGTTGGAGCGCACGAGCGCTCTAAAACAAATCTGCCCCCAACGATGGAGCGGCCCTCTGGCAGGCGGGGCCGCTCAAGCACTGGCAGGGGTAGGCAGGGGCCCCCTCTCTGGGGCCCTCGTAACTCAAATCACCCCCCGTCGTTGGAGAAATGCCCCTTGAGCCTCGCAGGCTCTAAACAACAATGGGCCCCGCTTTGGAGCGACCTCGCGCTCCCAACAACACTCTGCCCGTGTTGGAGCCTCTCGGGAGCTCACGGACACTGCCCCCGATGTCAGAGCCTCAACCGGGCTCTGGCTCAATCACTGCCCATGGGGGACCGAGGAGAGACCGGCGGGAACGCCCCCACTCACCGGCTCTCCGCGGCGTCGTCCCTTCTCTTCCCGGGGCCGGAGATCTTCAGCAACACGACGGCAGCTCGTCCCAGTGCGGGGTGGGCTCCCGCCTGGGTAGGACGCTTCTCCTCCGGGCAAGGGCACCGGGCGCAGGGTAGGCTCCTGCCTGCTCCAGGGCCCCCAAAACCAGCCGCGATGCTTCGGTAGGAGGCGGGGTAGGCTCCCGCCCTCCTACTTCCAGTTCCGGTTGTCCCGGAGTCCCGCCCCCGGCCTGCCTGACTCTCGGGATCGCCCGGACCAGGCTGCAGCGGTGAGTTTTAGATCGCGGCAACAGTTTCACGTCGCGGGGTGGGCACCCGCGACGTAGGGGAAATAAACGGGGTGGGCACCCGCAACGTAAATGATCAAATAAGCGGGGTGGGCACCCGCCAACGAGTGGCAATGTCCCTGGCAGGGTGGGCACCTGCCAGGAGGCTTTAAAATCCGCAAAGACGGGTCAAACGCCGGGTGGGCACCGGCTTCCCCAAATAAAGCGCTCCTAGCGCTACGGCCAAAGGAAAAGCGCTATGGAAGCGCTGGGGGTACCATAAAAAGCGCTCCTAGCGCTATTTGCAAGATAAAAGCGCTCCCAGGCGCTTAGGGGTGCCAGTAGCCACAAAAGTCCAGCAAAGTCCTTCCCTGCATGCAGCAGGGCAGGGGTGGGGGCAAGGCTAGGCCCAGAGCCAGCTCACTGGGCCTCCAGGCAGGGAGGTAGTCCAAGTGGCGGTCCTCTGGTCCAGCAGCAGCAGCAGCCCCCCTCAGGTAAGATCCTGGCAGAGAACAGTTTCTGTGGGGACACAGCCCCATTTTTATACAGCAAAACCCCTTTGTTCTGGGTTCAGGGTGAGGGGGAAAACCAGTCGCAGCTGGTTGGGGAGCACCCTTGATGTGCTCAGCCCCTCACTCTATTCATTGGCAGGGCTAGGGTCGTCAGTCGCACCGCAGGGGGCGGGGCCAGCATTGTGTGTGGAAAACCCTGTCCTATTCAGGACCCAGGTGTACTCCTCCCACCCATCTAGCTGCTGATCTCCCCATTCACCACCGGGTGACTCATCCTGACTCTGGGGAATCCCTAGCCCGTCACATGACATGACCAGCCAATCACGCGACAGACACACTGCACACAGAAGTGCCCACTTCTAGAAGTGGCACTTCCACACTAGGTACATGCACGCCGCACACATCATCGCGCAGCATTCACTCCCACGAGTCCGCACATACCAAACTCGGGCCTGCACACCCCACGCATCAGGAACTACTAGGGACACATACATTCCCCATGCATTCCTATGGGAGGGCAGGCCTATCTCACCACATGCACTCAGAGCACGCACGCACTTTACCCTGGGACACAGGGAAAGTGCGCAGAGACCAAACAATTACCACACCAAGTCACCAATAAAAAGCAAAAAAGTTCAGGGGTGAACCTGCCAGAAGGGCCAAGTCCAACAGTGGTGTTTCTGGGTTTAGGGCAGTGCAGTTGTGTTCGGGCAGTGGAGGGGGTCTTACTATATGTGGTGTTTCAGGGTGTAGGACAGGGGTGTTCGGGCAGTGTAGGGGGTCTTTCTGGGGGTGATGTTTCAGGGTTTAGGGCAGTGCAGTGGTGTTTGGGCAGTGTAGGTGGTCTTGCTGGAGTTAGTGTTTCAGGGTTTAGGGCTGTGCAGTGGTGTTCTGGCAGTGTAGGGGGTCTTGCTGGAGGTGATGTTTCAGGGTTTAGGACAGTGCAGTGGTGTTAGGGCAGTGTAGGTGGTCTAGCTGGGGGTAGTGTTTCAGGGTTTAGGGCAGTGCAGTGGTGTTCAGGCAGTGTAGGGGTCTTGCTGGGGGTAGTGTTTCAGGGTATAGGTCATTGCAGTGGTGTTTAGGCTATGTAGGGGGTCTAGCTGGGGGGAGTGTTTCAGGGTTTAGGGCAGTGCAGTGGTGTTCGGGCAGTGTAGGGGGTCTTGCTGAGGGTAGTGTTTCAGGGTTTAGGGCAGTGCAGTGGTAATCAGGCTGTGTAGGGGGTCATGCTGGGGGAGGTGTTTCAGGGTTTAGGGCAGTGCAGTGGTGTTCGGGCAGTGTAGGAGGTCGTGCTGGGGTGCTGGTTCAGGGTTTAGGGCAGTGCAGTGGTGTTCGGGCAGTGTAGGCGGTCATGCTGGGGTGGTGGATCAGAGTTTAGGGCAGTGCAGTGGTGTTCGGGCAGTGTAGGGGGTCGTGCTGGGGGTGGCGTTTCAGGGTTTAGGACAGTGCAGTGGGGCTCGGGCATTGTAGGGGGTATTGCAGCGGGTGGCGTTTCAGGGTTTAGGGCAGTGCAGTGGTGTTGGGGCAGTGTAGGGGGTCGTGCGGGGGGTGGTGTTTCTGGGTTTAGGGCAGTGCAGTGGTGTTGGGGCAGTGTAGGGGGTCGTGCGGGGGTGGTGTTTCAGGGTTTAGGGCAGTGCAGTGGTGTTGGGGCAGTGTAGGGGGTCGTGCTGGTGCTGGTGTTTCAGGGTTTAGGGCAGTGCAGTGGTGTTTGGGCAGTGTAGAGGGTCATGCGGGGTGGTGTTTCAGGGTTTAGGGCAGTGCAGTGGTGTTTGGGCATTGTAGGGGGTCATGCGGGGGTGGTGTTTCAGGGTTTAATGCAGTGCAGTGGTGTCCGGGGTGTAGGGGGTCGTGCTGGTGCTGGTGTTTCAGGGTTTAGGGCAGTGCAGTGGTGTTGGGGCAGTGTAGGATGTCGTGCGGGGGGTGGTGTTCCAGGGTTTAGGACAGTGCAGTGGTGTTGGGGCAGTGTAGGGGGTCGTGCGGGGGTGGTGTTTCAGGGTTTAGGGCAGTGCAGTGGTGTTTGGGCAGTGTAGGGGGTCTTGCTGGGGGGTGGCGTTTAAGGGTTTAGGACAGTGCAGTGGGGTTCGGGCAGTGAAGGGGGTCTTGCTGCAAGTGGCGTTTCAGGGTTTAGGGCAGTGCAGTGGTTACGGGCAGTGTAGGGGGTCTTGCTGGGGGGTGGCGTTTCAGGGTTTAGGGCAGTGCAGTGGTGTTCGGGCAGTGTAGGGGGTCTTGCTGGGGGGTGGCGTTTCAGGATTTAGGGCAGTGCAGTGGTGTTTGGGCAGTGTAGGGGGTTTTGCTGGCAGTTAGCGTTTCAAGGTTTAGGGCAGTGCAGTGGTGTTCAGGCAGTGTAGGGGGTCTTGCTGGGGGGTGGCGTTTCAGGGTTTAGGGAAATGCAGTGGTGTTCGGGCAGTGTAGGGGGTCTTGCTGGGGGGTGGCGTTTCAGTGTTTAGGACAGTGCAGTGGTGTTCGGTCAGTGTAGGGTGTCTTGCTGGGGGGTGGCGTTTCAGGGTTTAGGGCAGTGCAGTTGTGTTCGGGCAGTGTAGGGGGTCTTGCTATATGTGGTGTTTCAGGGTTTAGGGCAGGGGTGTTCGGGCAGTGTAGGGGGTCTTGCTAGGGGTGATGTTTCAGGGTTTAGGGCAGTGCAGTGGTGTTTGGGCAGTGTAGGTGGTCTTGCTGGGGTTAGTGTTTCAGGGTTTAGCAGAGTGCAGTGGTGTTCGGGCAGTGTAGGGGGTTGTGCTGGGGTGGTGTTTTAGGGTTTAGGGCAGTGCAGTGGTGTTCGGGCAGTTTAGGGTGTAATGCTGGGGATGGTGTTTCAGGGTTTAGGGCAGTGCCGTGTTGTTCGGGCTGTGTAGGGTGTCGTGCTGGGGCTAGTGTTTTAGGGCTTAGCCCAGTGCAGTGGTGTTCTGGCATTGTAGGGGGTCGTGCTGGGGCTGGTGTTTCACAGTTTAGGGCAGTGGTGTTTGGGCAGTGTAGGCAGTCGTGCTGGGGTGGTGGTTCAGGGTTTAGGGCAGTGCAGTGGTGTTCGGGCAGTGTAGGCGGTCGTGCTGGGTTGGTGGTTCAGGGTTTATGGCAGTGCAGTGGTGTTCGGGCAGTGTAGGGGGTTGTCCTGGGGGTTGGTTTTTCAGGTCTTTGGGCAGTGCAGTGGTGTTCGGGCAGTGTAAGGGGTCATGCTTGGGCTAGTGTTTCAGGGTTTTGGGCAGTGCAGTGGTGTTTGGGCATTGTAGGTGGTCTTGCTGGGGTTAGTGTTTCAGGGTTTAGGGGAGTGCAGTGGTGTGTTCGGGCCGTGTAGGGGGTCGTGCTGGGGCTAGTGTTTTAGGGTTTAGGGCAGTGCAGTGGTGTTCTGGCCGTGTAGGGGGTCGTGCTGGGGCTAGTGTTTTAGGGTTTAGCGCAGTGAAGTGGTGTTCTGGCAGTGTAGGGTGTCTTGCTGGAGGTGATGTTTCAGGGTTTAGGACAGTGCAGTGTTGTTAGGGCAGTGTAGGTGGTCTAGCTGGGGGTAGTGTTTCAGGGTTTAGGGCAGTGCAGTGGTGTTCGGGCAGTGTAGGGGGTCTTGCTGGGGGTAGTGTTTCAGGGTTTAGGGCATTGCAGTGGTGTTCAGGCTATGTAGGGGGTCTAGCTGGGGGGATTGTTTCAGGGTTGAGGGCAGTGCTTTGGTGTTCGGGCAGTGTAGGGGGTCTTGCTGAGGGTAGTGTTTCAGGGTTTAGGGCAGTGCAGTGGTGTTCAGGCAGTGTAGGGGTCGTGCTGTGGCTGGTGTTTCAGGGTTCAGGACAGTGCAGTGGGGCTCGGGCAGTGTAGGGGGTCTTGCAGCAGGTGGCGTTTCAGGGTTTAGGGCAGTGCAGTGGTGTTGGGGCAGTGTAGGGGGTCGTGCGGGGGGTGGTGTTTCAGGGTTTAGGGCAGTGCAGTGATGTTGGGGCAGTGTAGGGGGTCGTGCGGGGGTGGTGTTTCAGGGTTTAGGGCAGTGCAGTGGTGTTGGGGCAGTGTAGGGGGTCGTGCGGGTGGTGTTTCAGGGTTCAGGGCAGTGTAGTGGTGTTCGGGCAGTGTAGGGTATCGTGTGGGGGTGGTGTTTCAGGGTTTAGGCCAGTGCAGTGGTGTTAGGGCATTGTAGGGGGTCGTGCGGGGGTGGTGTTTCAGGGTGTAGGGCAGTGCAGTGGTGTTCGAGCTGTGTAGAGGGTCGTGCGGGGGTGGTGTTTCAGGGTCTAGGGCAGTGCAGTGGTGTTCGAGCTGTGTAGAGGGTCGTGCTGGTGCTGGTGTTTCAGGGTCTAGGGCAGTGCAGTTGTGTTTGGGCAGTGTAGGGGGTCGTGCTGGGGCTGGTGTTTCAGGGTTTAGGGCAGAGCAGTGGTGTTAGGGCATTGTAGGGGTCGTGCTGGGGCTGGTGTTTCAGGGCTCAGGGCAGTGCAGTGGTGTTCGGGCAGTGTAGGGGGTCATGCAGGGGTGGTGTTTCAGGGTTTAGGGCAGTGCAGTGGTGTTCGGGCATTGTAGGGGGTCATGCGGGGGTGGTGTTTCAGGGTTTAATGCAGTGCAGTGGTGTTCGGGATGTGTAGGGGGTCGTGCTGGTGCTGGTGTTTCAGGGTTTAGGGCAGTGCAGTGGTGTTGGGGCAGTGTAGGGTGTCGTGCGGGGGTGGTGTTTCAGGGTTTAGGGCAGTGCAGTGGTGTTCGGGCAGTGTAGGGGGTCTTGCTGGGGGGTGGCGTTTCAGGGTTTAGGACAGTGCAGTGGGGTTCGGGCAGTGTAGGGGGTCGTGCTGGGGGTGGTGTTTCAGTTTTAAGGGCAGTGCAGTGGTATACGGGCAGTGTATGGTGTCGTGCAGGGGTGGTGTTTCAGGGTTTAGGGCAGTGCAGTGGTGTTCGGGCAGTGTAGGGGGTCGTGCTGGGCCTGGTGTTTCAGGGTTTAGGGCAGTGCAGTGGTGTTCGGGCTGTGTAGGGGGTCGTGCTGGGGCTGGTGTTTCAGGGTATAGGGCAGTGCAGTGGTGGTTGGGCAGTGTAGGGGTTCGTGTTGGGGGGGTGGTGTTTAAAGATTTAGGGCAGTGCAGTGGTGTTCGGGCAGTGTAGGAGGTCGTGCATGGGCTGGTGTTTCAGGGTTTTGGGCAGAGCAGTGGTGTTCGAGCAGTGTAGGGGGTCATGCTGGGGGTGGTGTTTCTGGGTTTAGGGCAGTGCAGTTGTGTTCGGGCAGTGGAGGGGGTCTTGCTATATGTGGTGTTTCAGGGTGTAGGGCAGGGGTGTTCGGGCAGTGTAGGGGGTCTTGCTGGGGGGTGGCGTTTCAGGGATTAGGGCAGTGCAGTGGTGTTCGGGCAGTGTAGGGGGTCTTGCTGGGGGGTGGCATTTCAGGATTTAGGGCAGTGCAGTGGTGTTGGGGCAGTGTAGGGGGTCGTGCGGGGGGTGGTGTTTCAGGGTTTAGGGCAGTGCAGTGACGTTGGGGCAGTGTAGGGGGTCGTGCGGGGGTGGTGTTTCAGGGTTTAGGGCAGTGCAGTGGTGTTGGGGCAGTGTAGGGGGTCGTGCGCGGTGGTGTTTCAGGGTTCAGGGCAGTGCAGTGGTGTTCGGGCAGTGTAGGGTATCGTGTGGGGGTGGTGTTTCAGGGTTTAGGGCAGTGCAGTGGTGTTCGGGCATTGTAGGGGGTCGTGCGGGGGGGTGGCATTTCAGGGTTTAGGGCAGTGCAGTGGTGTTCGGGCAGTGTAGGGGGTCTTGCTGGGGGGTGGCGTTTCAGGGTTTAGGGCAGTGCAGTGGTGTTCGGGCAGTGTAGGGGGTCTTGCTGGGGGGTGGCATTTCAGGGTTTAGGACAGTGCAGTGGGGTTCGGGCAGTGTAGGGGGTCGTGCTGGGGGTGGTGTTTCAGTTTTAAGGGCAGTGCAGTGGTATACGGGCAGTGTATGGTGTCGTGCAGGGGTGGTGTTTCAGGGTTTAGGGCAGTGCAGTGGTGTTCGGGCAGTGTAGGGGGTCGTGCTGGGCCTGGTGTTTCAGGGTTTAGGGCAGTGCAGTGGTGTTCGGGCTGTGTAGGGGGTCGTGCTGGGGCTGGTGTTTCAGGGTATAGGGCAGTGCAGTGGTGGTTGGGCAGTGTAGGGGTTCGTGTTGGGGGGGTGGTGTTTAAAGATTTAGGGCAGTGCAGTGGTGTTCGGGCAGTGTAGGAGGTCGTGCATGGGCTGGTGTTTCAGGGTTTTGGGCAGAGCAGTGGTGTTCGAGCAGTGTAGGGGGTCATGCTGGGGGTGGTGTTTCTGGGTTTAGGGCAGTGCAGTTGTGTTCGGGCAGTGGAGGGGGGTCTTGCTATATGTGGTGTTTCAGGGTGTAGGGCAGGGGTGTTCGGGCAGTGTAGGGTATCGTGTGGGGGTGGTGTTTCAGGGTTTAGGGCAGTGCAGTGGTGTTCGGGCATTGTAGGGGGTCGTGCGGGGGGTGGCATTTCAGGGTTTAGGGCAGTGCAGTGGTGTTCGGGCAGTGTAGGGGGTCTTGCTGGGGGGTGGCGTTTCAGGGTTTAGGGCAGTGCAGTGGTGTTCGGGCAGTGTAGGGGGTCTTGCTGGGGGGTGGCGTTTCAGGATTTAGGGCAGTGCAGTGGTGTTGGGGCAGTGTAGGGGGTCGTGCGGGGGATGGTGTTTCAGGGTTTAGGGCAGTGCAGTGGTGTTGGGGCAGTGTAGGGGGTCGTGCGGGGGTGGTGTTTCAGGGTTTAGGGCAGTGCAGTGGTGTTGGGGCAGTGTAGGGGGTCATGCGGGGGTGGTGTTTCAGGGTGTAGGGCAGTGCAGTGGTGTTCGAGCTGTGTAGAGGGGTCGTGCTAGTGCAGGTGTTTCAGGGTCTAGGGCAGTGCAGTTGTGTTCGGACAGTGTAGGGGGTTGTGCTCGGGCTGGTGTTTCAGGGTTTAGGGCAGAGCAGTGGTGTTAGGGCAGTGTAGGGGTCGTGCTGGGGCTGGTGTTTCAGGGTTCAGGGCAGTGCAGTGGTGTTCGGGCAGTGTAGGGGGTCATGCGGGGGTGGTGTTTCAGGGTTTAGGGCAGTACAGTGGTGTTCGGGCATTGTAGGGGGTCATGCGGGGATGGTGTTTCAGGGTTTAGGGGAGTGCCGTGGTGTTCGGGCCGTGTAGGGGGTCGTGCTGGGGCTAGTGTTTTATGGTTTAGGGCAGTGCAGTGGTGTTCTGGCCATGTAGGGGGTGGTGCTGGGGCTAGTGTTTTAGGGTTTAGGGAAGTGCAGTGGTGTTCTGGCAGTGTAGGGGGTCTTGCTGGAGGTGATGTTTCAGGGTTTAGGGCAGTGCAGTGGTGTTAGGGCAGTGTAGGGGGTCGTATTGGGGGTTGGTGTTTCAGGTTTTTGGGCAGTGCAGTGGTGTTCGGGCAGTGTAAGGGGTCGTGCTTGGGCTAGTGTTTCAGGGTTTTGGGCAGTGCAGTGGTGTTTGGGCAGTGTAGGTGGTCTTGCTGGGGTTAGTGTTTCAGGGTTTAGGGGAGTGCAGTGGTGTTCGGGCCGTGTAGGGGGTCGTGCTGGGGCTAGTGTTTTAGGGTTTAGGGCAGTGCAGTGGTGTTCTGGCCGTGTAGGGGGTCGTGCTGGGGCTAGTGTTTTAGGGTTTAGGGGAGTGCAGTGGTGTTCTGGCAGTGTAGGGGGTCTTGCTGGAGGTGATGTTTCAGGGTTTAGGGCAGTGCAGTGGTGTTAGGGCAGTGTAGGTGGTCTAGCTGGAGGTAGTGTTTCAGGGTTTAGGGCAGTGCAGTGGTGTTCGGGCAGTGTAGGGGGTCTTGCTGGGCGTAGTGTTTCAGGGTTTAGGGCATTGCGGTGGTGTTCAGGCCATGTGGGGGGTCTAGCTGGGGGGAGTGTTTCAGGGTTTAGGGCAGTGCAGTGGTGTTCGGGCAGTGTAGGGGGTCTTGCTGAGGGTAGTGTTTCAGGGTTTAGGGCAGTGCAGTGGTGTTCAGGCTGTGTAGGGGGTCATGCTGGGGGTGGTGTTTCAGGGTTTAGGGCAGTGCAGTGGTGTTCGGGCAGTGTAGGCGGTCGTGCTGGGGTGGTGGTTCAGGGTTTAGGGCAGTGCAGTGGTGTTCGGGCAGTGTAGGCGGTCGTGCTGGGGTGGTGGTTCAGAGTTTAGGGCAGTGCAGTGGTGTTCGGGCAGTGTAGGGGGTCGTGCTGGGGGTGGCGTTTCAGGGTTTAGGACAGTGCAGTGGGGCTCGGGCAGTGTAGGGGGTCTTGCAGCAGGTGGCGTTTCAGGGTTTAGGGCAGTGCAGTGGTGTTGGGGCAGTGTAGGGGGTCGTGTGGGGGGTGGTGTTTCAGGGTTTAGGGCAGTGCAGTGATGTTGGGGCAGTGTAGGGGGTCGTGCGGGGGTGGTGTTTCAGGGTTTAGGGCAGTGCAGTGGTGTTGGGGCAGTGTAGGGGGTCGTGCAGGTGGTGTTTCAGGGTTCAGGGCAGTGCAGTTGTGTTCGGGCAGTGTAGGGTATCGTGTGGGGGTGGTGTTTCAGGGTTTAGGGCAGTGCAGTGGTGTTCGGGCATTGTAGGGGGTCGTGCGGGGGTGGTGTTTCAGGGTGTAGGGCAGTGCAGTGGTGTTCAAGCTGTGTAGAGGGTCGTGCTGGTGCTGGTGTTTCAGGGTCTAGGGCAGTGCAGTTGTGTTTGGGCAGTGTAGGGGGTTGTGCTGGGGCTGGTGTTTCAGGGTTTAGGGCAGAGCAGTGGTGTTAGGGCAGTGTAGGGGTCGTGCTGGGGCTGGTGTTTCAGGGTTCAGGGCAGTGCAGTGGTGTTCGGGCAGTGTAGGGGGTCATGCGGGGGTGGTGTTTCAGGGTTTAGGGCAGTGCAGTGGTGTTCGGGCATTGTAGGGGGTCATGCGGGGGTGGTGTTTCAGGGTTTAATGCAGTGCAGTGGTGTTCGGGATGTGTAGGGGGTCGTGCTGGTGCTGGTGTTTCAGGGTTTAGGGCAGTGCAGTGGTGTTGGGGCAGTGTAGGGTGTCATGCGGGGGTGGTGTTTCAGGGTTTAGGGCAGTGCAGTGGTGTTGGGGCAGTGTAGGGGGTCGTGCGGGGGTGGTGTTTCAGGGTTTAGGGCAGTGCAGTGGTGTTCGGGCAGTGTAGGGGGTCTTGCTGGGGGGTGGCGTTTCAGGGTTTAGGACAGTGCAGTGGGGTTCGGGCAGTGTAGGGGGTCGTGCTGGGCCTGGTGTTTCAGGGTTTAGGGCAGTGCAGTGGTGTTCGGGCAGTGTAGGGGGTCGTGCTGGGCCTGGTGTTTCAGGGTTTAGGGCAGTGCAGTGGTGTTCGGGCTGTGTAGGGGTCGTGCTGGGGCTGGTGTTTCAGAGTGTAGGGCAGTGCAGTGGTGTTTGGGCAGTGTAGGGGTTCGTGCTGGGGGGGTGGTGTTTAAAGATGTAGGGCAGTGCAGTGGTGTTCGGGCAGTGTAGGAGGTCGTGCTTGGGCTGGTGTTTCAGAGGTTTGGGCAGAGCAGTGGTGTTCGAGCAGTGTAGGGGGTCATGCTGGGGGTGGTGTTTCTGGGTTTAGGGCAGTGCAGTTGTGTTCGGGCAGTGTAGGGGGTCTTGCTATATGTGGTGTTTCAGGGTGTAGGGCAGGGGTGTTCGGGCAGTGTAGGGGGTCTTGCTGGGGTGTGGCGTTTCAGGGTTTAGGGGAGTGCAGTGGTGTTCGGGCCGTGTAGGGGGTCGTGCTGGGGCTAGTGTTTTAGGGTTTAGGGCAGTGCAGTGGTGTTCTGGCCGTGTAGGGGGTCGTGCTGGGGCTAGTGTTTTAGGGTTTAGGGCAGTGCAGTGGTGTTCTGGCAGTGTAGGGGGTCTTGCTGGAGGTGATGTTTCAGGCTTTAGGGCAGTGCAGTGGTGTTAGGGCAGTGTAGGTGGTCTAGCTGGAGGTAGTGTTTCAGGGTTTAGGGCAGTGCAGTGGTGTTCGGGCAGTGTAGGGGGTCTTGCTGGGGGTAGTGTTTCAGGGTTTAGGGCATTGCAGTGGTGTTCAGGCTATGTAGGGGGTCTAGCTGGGGGGAGTGTTTCAGGGTTTAGGGCAGTGCAGTGGTGTTCGGGCAGTGTAGGGGGTCTTGCTGAGGGTAGTGTTTCAGGGTTTAGGGCAGTGCAGTGGTGTTCAGGCTGTGTAGGGGGTCGTGCTGGGGGTGGTGTTTCAGGGTTTAGGGCAGTGCAGTGGTGTTCGGGCAGTGTAGGCGGTCGTGCTGGAGTGGTGGTTCAGGGTTTAGGGCAGTGCAGTGGTGTTCGGGCAGTGTAGGCGGTCGTGCTGGGGTGGTGGTTCAGAGTTTAGGGCAGTGCAGTGGTGTGCGGGCAGTGTAGGTGGTCGTGCTGGGGGTGGCGTTTCAGGGTTTTGGACAGTGCAGTGGGGCTCGGGCAGTGTAGGGGGTCTTGCAGCAGGTGGCGTTTCAGGGTTTAGGGCAGTGCAGTGGTGTTGGGGCAGTGTAGGGGGTCGTGCGGGGTGGTGTTTCAGGGTTTAGGGCAGTGCAGTGATGTTGGGGCAGTGTAGGGGGTCATGCGGGGGTGGTGTTTCAGGGTTTAGGGCGGTGCAGTGGTGTTGGGGCAGTGTAGGGGGTCGTGCGGGTGGTGTTTCAGGGTTCAGGGCAGTGCAGTGGTGTTCGGGCAGTGTAGGGTATCGTGTGGGGGTGGTGTTTCAGGGTTTAGGGCAGTGCAGTGGTGTTCGGGCATTGTAGGGGGTCGTGCGGGGTGGTGTTTCAGGGTGTAGGGCAGTGCAGTGGTGTTCGAGCAGTGTAGATGGTCGTGCTGGTGCTGGTGTTTCAGGGTCTAGGGCAGTGCAGTTGTGTTTGGGCAGTGTAGGGGGTCGTGCTGGGGCTGGTGTTTCAGGGTTTAGGGCAGAGCAGTGGTGTTAGGGCAGTGTAGGGGTCGTGCTGGGGCTGGTGTTTCAGGGTTCAGGGCAGTGCAGTGGTGTTCAGGCAGTGTAGGGGGTCATGCGGGGGTGGTGTTTCAGGGTTTAGGGCAGTGCAGTGGTGTTCGGGCATTGTAGGGGGTCATGCGGGGGTGGTGTTTCAGGGTTTAATGCAGTGCAGTGGTGTTCGGGATGTGTAGGGGGTCGTGCTGGTGCTGGTGTTTCAGGGTTTAGGGCAGTGCAGTGGTGTTGGGGCAGTGTAGGGTGTCGTGCGGGGGTGGTGTTTCAGGGTTTAGGGCAGTGGTGTTGGGGCAGTGTAGGGGGTCGTGCTGGGGGGTGGCGTTTCAGGGTTTAGGACAGTGCAGTGGGGTTCGGGCAGTGTAGAGGGTCGTGCTGGGGGTGGTGTTTCAGTTTTAAGGGCAGTGCAGTGGTATACGGGCAGTGTATGGTGTCGTGCAGGGGTGGTGTTTCAGGGGCTAGGGCAGTGCAGTGGTGTTCGGGCAGTGTAGGGGGTCGTGCTGGGCCTGGTGTTTCAGGGTTTAGGGCAGTGCAGTGGTGTTCGGGCTGTGTAGGGGGTCGTGCTGGGGCTGGTGTTTCAGGGTATAGGGCAGTGCAGTGGTGTTTGGGCAGTGTAGGGGTTCGTGCTGGGGGGGTGGTGTTTAAAGATTTAGGGCAGTGCAGTGGTGTTCGGGCAGTGTAGGAGGTCGTGCTTGGGCTGGTGTTTCAGGGTTTTGGGCAGAGCAGTGGTGTTCGAGCAGTGTAGGGGGTCATGTTAGGGGTGGTGTTTCTGGGTTTAGGGCAGTGCAGTTGTGTTCGGGCAGTGGAGGGGGTCTTGCTATATGTGGTGTTTCAGGGTGTAGGGCAGGGGTGTTCGGACAGTGTAGGGGGTCTTGCTGGGGGGTGGCGTTTCAGGGTTTAGGGCAGTGCAGTGGTGTGCGGGCAGTGTAGGTGGTCGTGCTGGGGGGTGGCGTTTCAGGGTTTAGGACAGTGCAGTGGGGCTCGGGCAGTGTAGGGGGTCTTGCAGCAGGTGGCGTTTCAGGGTTTAGGGCAGTGCAGTGGTGTTGGGGCAGTGTAGGGGGTCGTGCGGGGGTGGTGTTTCAGGGTTTAGGGCAGTGCAGTGATGTTGGGGCAGTGTAGGGGGTCATGCGGGGGTGGTGTTTCAGGGTTTAGGGTGGTACAGTGGTGTTGGGGCAGTGTAGGGGGTCGTGCGGGTGGTGTTTCAGGGTTCAGGGCAGTGCAGTGGTGTTCGGGCAGTGTAGGGTATCGTGTGGGGGTGGTGTTTCAGGGTTTCGGGCAGTGCAGTGGTGTTCGGGCATTGTAGGGGGTCGTGCGGGGGTGGTGTTTCAGGGTGTAGGGCAGTGCAGTGGTGTTCGAGCTGTGTAGAGGGTCGTGCTGGTGCTGGTGTTTCAGGGTCTAGGGCAGTGCAGTTGTGTTTGGGCAGTGTAGGGGGTCGTGCTGGGGCTGGTGTTTCAGGGTTTAGGGCAGAGCAGTGGTGTTAGGGCAGTGTAGGGGTCGTGCTGGGGCTGGTGTTTCAGAATTCAGGGCAGTGCAGTGGTGTTCGGGCAGTGTAGGGGGTCATGCGGGGGTGGTGTTTCAGGGTTTAGGGCAGTGCAGTGGTGTTCGGGCATTGTAGGGGGTCATGCGGGGGTGGTGTTTCAGGGTTTAATGCAGTGCAGTGGTGTTCGGGATGTGTAGGGGGTCGTGCTGGTGCTGGTGTTTCAGGGTTTAGGGCAGTGCAGTGGTGTTGGGGCAGTGTAGGGTGTCGTGCGGGGGTGGTGTTTCAGGGTTTAGGGCAGTGGTGTTGGGGCAGTGTAGGGGGTCGTGCTGGGGGGTGGCGTTTCAGGGTTTAGGACAGTGCAGTGGGGTTCGGGCAGTGTAGGGGGTCGTGCTGGGGGTGGTGTTTCAGTTTTAAGGGCAGTGCAGTGGTATACGGGCAGTGTATGGTGTCGTGCAGGGGTGGTGTTTCAGGGTTTAGGGCAGTGCAGTGGTGTTCGGGCAGTGTAGGGGGTCGTGCTGGGCCTGGTGTTTCAGGGTTTAGGGCAGTGCAGTGGTGTTCGGGCTGTGTAGGGGGTCGTGCTGGGGCTGGTGTTTCAGGGTATAGGGCAGTGCAGTGGTGTTTGGGCAGTGTAGGGGTTCGTGCTGGGGGGGTGGTGTTTAAAGATTTAGGGCAGTGCAGTGGTGTTTGGGCAGTGTAGGAGGTCGTGCTTGGGCTGGTGTTTCAGGGTTTTGGGCAGAGCAGTGGTGTTCGAGCAGTGTAGGGGGTCATGCTAGGGGTGGTGTTTCTGGGTTTAGGGCAGTGCAGTTGTGTTCGGGCAGTGGAGGGGGTCTTGCTATATGTGGTGTTTCAGGGTGTAGGGCAGGGGTGTTCGGGCAGTGTAGGGGGTCTTGCTGGGGGGTGGCGTTTCAGGGTTTAGGGCAGTGCAGTGGTGTTCGGGCAGTGTAGGGGGTCTTGCTGGGGGGTGGCGTTTCAGGATTTAGGGCAGTGCAGTGGTGTTCGGGCAGTGTAGGGGGTTTTGCTGGCGGTTGGCGTTTCAAGGTTTAGGGCAGTGCAGTGGTGTTCAGGCAGTGTAGGGGGTCATGCTGGGGGTGGTGTTTCTGGGTTTAGGGCAGTGCAGTTGTGTTCGGGCAGTGGAGGGAATCTTACTATATGTGGTATTTCAGGGTGTAGGGCAGGGGTGTTCGGGCAGTGTAGGGGGTCTTTCTCGGGGTGATGTTTCAGGGTTTAGGGCAGTGCAGTGGTGTTTGGGCAGTGTAGGTGGTCTTGCTGGAGTTAGTGTTTCAGGGTTTAGGGCTGTGCAGTGGTGTTCTGGCAGTGTAGGGGGTCTTGCTGGAGGTGATGTTTCAGGGTTTAGGACAGTGCAGTGGTGTTAGGGCAGTGTAGGTGGTCTAGCTGGGGGTAGTGTTTCAGGGTTTAGGGCAGTGCAGTGGTGTTCGGGCAGTGTAGGGGTCTTGCTGGGGGTAGTGTTTCAGGGTTTAGGTCATTGCAGTGGTGTTTAGGCTATGTAGGGGGTCTAGCTGGGGGGAGTGTTTCAGGGTTTAGGGCAGTGCAGTGGTGTTCGGGCAGTGTAGGGGGTCTTGCTGAGGGTAGTGTTTCAGGGTTTAGGGCAGTGCAGTGGTGTTCAGGCTGTGTAGGGGGTCATGCTGGGGTTGGTGTTTCAGGGTTTAGGGCAGTGCAGTGGTGTTCGGGCAGTGTAGGAGGTCGTGCTGGGGTGTTGGTTCAGGGTTTAGGGCAGTGCAGTGGTGTTCGGGCAGTGTAGGCGGTCATGCTGGGGTGGTGGATCAGAGTTTAGGGCAGTGCAGTGGTGTTCGGGCAGTGTAGGGGGTCGTGCTGGGGGTGGCTTTTCAGGGTTTAGGACAGTGCAGTGGGGCTCGGGCAGTGTAGGGGGTATTGCAGCGGGTGGCGTTTCAGGGTTTAGGGCAGTGCAGTGGTGTTGGGGCAGTGTAGGGGGTCGTGCGGGGGGTGGTGTTTCTGGGTTTAGGGCAGTGCAGTGGTGTTGGGGCAGTGTAGGGGGTCGTGCAGGGTGGTGTTTCAGGGTTTAGGGCAGTGCAGTGGTGTTGGGGCAGTGTAGGGGGTCGTGCGGGGTGGTGTTTCAGGGTTCATTGCAGTGCCGTGGTGTTCGGGCATTGTAGGGGGTCATGCGGGGGTGGTGTTTCAGGGTGTAGGGCAGTGCAGCGGTGTTCGGGCTGTGTAGGGGGTCGTGCTGGTGCTGGTGTTTCAGGGTTTAGGGCAGTGCAGTGGTGTTTGGGCAGTGTAGAGGGTCATGCGGGGTGGTGTTTCAGGGTTTAGGGCAGTGCAGTGGTGTTTGGGCATTGTAGGGGGTCATACGGGGGTTGTGTTTCAGGGTTTAATGCAGTGCTGTGGTGTTCGGGGTGTAGGGGGTCGTACTGGTGCTGGTGTGTCAGGGTTTAGGGCAGTGCAGTGGTGTTGGGGCAGTGTAGGGTGTTGTGCGGGGGGTGGTGTTCCAGGGTTTAGGACAGTGCAGTGGTGTTGGGGCAGTGTAGGGGGTCGTGCGGGGGTGGTGTTTCAGGGTTTAGGGCAGTGCAGTGGTGTTTGGGCAGTGTAGGGGGTCGTGCTGGGGGGTGGCGTTTCAGGGTTTAGGACAGTGCAGTGGGGTTCGGGCAGTGAAGGGGGTCTTGCTGCAAGTGGCGTTTCAGGGTTTAGGGCAGTGCAGTGGTTTCGGGCAGTGTAGGGGGTCTTGCTGGGGGTGGCGTTTCAGGGTTTAGGGCAGTGCAGTGGTGTTCGGGCAGTTTAGGGGGTCTTGCTGGGGGGTGGCGTTTCAGGATTAAGGGTAGTGCAGTGGTGTTTGGGCAGTGTAGGGGGTTTTGCTGGCAGTTAGCGTTTCAAGGTTTAGGGCAGTGCAGTGGTGTTCAGGCAGTGTAGGGGGTCTTGCTGGGGGGTGGCGTTTCAGGGTTTAGGGAAATGCAGTGGTGTTTGGGCAGTGTAGGGGGTCTTGCTGGGGGGTGGCGTTTCAGTGTTTAGGACAGTGCAGTGGTGTACGGTCAGTGTAGGGTGTCTTGCTGGGGGGTGGCGTTTCAGGGTTTAGGGCAGTGCAGTGGTGTTCTGGCAGTGTAGGGGGTCTTGCTGGGGGGTGGCGTTTCAGGATTAAGGGCAGTGCAGTGGTGTTTGGGCAGTGTAGGGGGTTTTGCTGGCAGTTAGCGTTTCAAGGTTTAGGGCAGTGCAGTGGTGTTCAGGCAGTGTAGGGGGTCTTGCTGGGGGGTGGCATTTCAGGGTTTAGGGAAATGCAGTGGTGTTCGGGCAGTGTAGGGGGTCTTGCTGGGGGTGGCGTTTCAGTGTTTAGGACAGTGCAGTGGTGTTCGGTCAGTGTAGGGTGTCTTGCTGGGGGGTGGCGTTTCAGGGTTTAGGGCAGTGCAGTGGTGTTCGGGCAGTGTAGGGGGTCTTGCTGGGGGGTGGCGTTTCAGGGTTTAGGGCAGTGCAGTTGTGTTCGGGCAGTGTAGGGGGTCTTGCTATATGTGGTGTTTCAGGGTTTAGGGCAGGGGTGTTCAGGCAGTGTAGGGGGTCTTGCTAGGGGTGATGTTTCAGGGTTTAGGGCAGTGCAGTGGTGTTTGGGCAGTGTAGGTGGTCTTGCTGGGGTTAGTGTTTCAGGGTTTAGCAGAGTGCAGTGGTGTTCGGGCAGTGTAGGGGGTCGTGCTGGGGTGGTGTTTTAGGGTTTAGGGCAGTACAGTGGTGTTCGGGCAGTTTAGGGTGTAATGCTGGGGATGGTGTTTCAGGGTTTAGGGCAGTGCCGTGTTGTTCGGGCCGTGTAGGGGGTCGTGCTGGGGCTAGTGCTTTAGGGTTTAGCCCAGTGCAGTGGTGTTCTGGCATTGTAGGGGATCGTGCTGGGGCTGGTGTTTCACAGTTTAGGGCAGTGGTGTTTGGGCAGTGTAGGCGGTCGTGCTGGGGTGGTGGTTCAGGGTTTAGGGCAGTGCAGTGGTGTTCGGGCAGTGTAGGCGGTCGTGCTGGGTTGGTGGTTCAGGGTTTATGGCAGTGCAGTGGTGTTCGGGCAGTGCAGGGGGTTGTCCTGGGGGTTGGTTTTTCAGGTCTTTGGGCAGTGCAGTGGTGTTTGGGCAGTGTAAGGGGTCATGCTTGGGCTAGTGTTTCAGGGTTTTGGGCAGTGCAGTGGTGTTTGGGCATTGTAGGTGGTCTTGCTGGGGTTAGTGTTTTAGGGTTTAGGGGAGTGCAGTGGTGTTCGGGCCATGTAGGGGGTTGTGCTGGGGCTAGTGTTTTAGGGTTTAGGGCAGTGCAGTGGTGTTCTGGCCGTGTAGGGGGTCGTGCTGGGTCTAGTGTTTTAGGGTTTAGCGCAGTGAAGTGGTAATCTGGCAGTGTAGGGTGTCTTGCTGGAGGTGATGTTTCAGGGTTTAGGACAGTGCAGTGGTGTTAGGGCAGTGTAGGTGGTCTAGCTGGGGGTAGTGTTTCAGGGTTTAGGGCAGTGCAGTGGTGTTCGGGCAGTGTAGGGGGTCTTGCTGGGGGTAGTGTTTCA
The DNA here is from genome assembly GCF_964204655.1 of Triturus cristatus. Taxonomy (NCBI): domain Eukaryota; kingdom Metazoa; phylum Chordata; class Amphibia; order Caudata; family Salamandridae; genus Triturus; species Triturus cristatus. The sequence continues at coordinate 579,051,362 of NC_140579.1, read as the reverse complement.
GGGTTTAGGGCATTGCAGTGGTGTTCAGGCTATGTAGGGGGTCTAGCTGGGGGGATTGTTTCAGGGTTGAGGGCAGTTCTTTGGTGTTCGGGCAGTGTAGGGGGTCTTGCTGAGGGTAGTGTTTCAGGGTTTAGGGCAGAGCAGTGGTGTTCGGGCAGTGTAGGCGGTCGTGCTGGGTTGGTGGTTCAGGGTTTATGGCGGTGCAGTGGTGTTCTGGCAGTGTAGGGGGTCGTCCTGGGGGTTGTTGTTTCAGGTTTTTGGGCAGTGCAGTGGTGTTCGGGCAGTGTAAGGGGTCGTGCTTGGGCTAGTGTTTCAGGGTTTTGGGCAGTGCAGTGGTGTTTGGGCAGTGTAGGTGGGCTTGCTGGGGTTAGTGTTTCAGGGTTTAGGGGAGTGCAGTGGTGTTCGGGCCGTGTAGGGGGTCATGCTGGGGCTAGTGTTTTAGGGTTTAGGGCAGTGCAGTGGTGTTCTGGCCGTGTAGGGGTCGTGCTGGGGCTAGTGTTTTAGGGTTTAGGGCAGTGCAGTGGGGTTCTGGCAGTGTAGGGGGTCTTGCTGGAGGTGATGTTTCAGGGTTTAGGGCAGTGCAGTGGTGTTAGGGCAGTGTAGGTGGTCTAGCTGGGGGTAGTGTTTCAGGGTTTAGGGCAGTGCAGTGGTGTTCGGGCAGTGTAGGAAGTCTTGCTGGGGGTAGTGTTTCAGGGTTTAGGGCATTGCAGTGGTGTTCAGGCTATGTAGGGGGTCTAGCTTTGGGGATTGTTTCAGGGTTGAGGGCAGTGCAGTGGTGTTCGGGCAGTGTAGGGGGTCTTGCTGAGGGTAGTGTTTCAGGGTTTAGGGCAGTGCAGTGGTGTTCGGGCAGTGTAGGCGGTCGTGTTGGGTTGGTGGTTTAGGGTTTATGGCAGTGCAGTGGTGTTCGGGCAGTGCAGGGGGTCGTCCAGGGGGTTGGTGTTTCAGGTTTTTGGGCAGTGCAGTGGTGTTCGGGCAGTGTAAGGGGTCTTGCATGGGCTAGTGTTTCAGGGTTTTGGGCAGTGCAGTGGTGTTTGGGCAGTGTAGGTGGTCTTGCTGGGGTTAGTGTTTCAGGGTTTAGGGGAGTGCAGTGGTGTTCGGGCCGTGTAGGGGGTCATGCTGGGGCTAGTGTTTTAGGGTTTAGGGCAGTGCAGTGGTGTTCTGGCCATGTCGGGGGTCGTGCTGGGGCTAGTGTTTTAGGGTTTAGGGCAGTGCAGTGGTGTTCTGGCAGTGTAGGGGGTCTTGCTGGAGGTGATGTTTCAGGGTTTAGAGCAGTGCAGTGGTGTTAGGGCAGTGTGGGTGATCTAGCTGGGGGTAGTGTTTCAGGGTTTAGGGCAGTGCAGTGGTGTTCGGGCAGTGTAGGGGGTCTTGCTGGGGGTAGTGTTTCAGGGTTTAGGGCATTGCAGTGGTGTTCAGGCTATGTAGGGGGTCTAGCTGGGGGGATTGTTTCAGGGTTGAGGGCAGTGCAGTGGTTTTCGGGCAGTGTAGGGGGTCTTGCTGAGGGTAGTGTTTCAGGGTTTAGGGCAGTGCAGTGGTGTTCGGGCAGTGTAGGCGGTCGTGCTGGGTTGGTGGTTCAGGGTTTATGGCAGTGCAGTGGTGTTCGGGCAGTGCAGGGGGTCGTCCTGGGGGTTGGTGTTTCAGGTTTTTGGGCAGTGCAGTGGTGTTCGGGCAGTGTAAGGCGTCTTGCTTGGGCTAGTGTTTCAGGGTTTTGGGCAGTGCAGTGGTGTTTGGGCAGTGTAGTTGGTCTTGCTGGGGTTAGTGTTTCAGGGTTTAGGGGAGTGCAGTGGTGTTCGGGCTGTGTAGGGGGTCGTGCTGGGGCTAGTGTTTTAGGGTTTAGGGCAGTGCAGTGGTGTTCTGGCCATGTAGGGGGTCGTGCTGGGGCTAGTGTTTTAGGGTTTAGGGCAGTGCAGTGGTGTTCTGGCAGTGTAGGGGGTCTTGCTGGAGGTGATGTTTCAGGGTTTAGAGCAGTGCAGTGGTGTTAGGGCAGTGTAGGTGGTCTAGCTGGGGGTAGTGTTTCAGGGTTTAGGGCAGTGCAGTGGTGTTGGGGCAGTGTAGGGGGTCTTGCTGGGGGTAGTGTTTCAGGGTTTAGGGCATTGCAGTGGTGTTCAGGCTATGTAGGGGGTCTAGCTGGGGGGAGTGTTTCAGGGTTTAGGGCAGTGCAGTGGTGTTCGGGCAGTGTAGGGGGTCTTGCTGAGGGTAGTGTTTTAGGGTTTAGGGCAGTGCAGTGGTGTTCAGGCTGTGTAGGGGGTCGTGCTGGGGGTGGTGTTTCAGGGTTTAGGGCAGTGCAGTGGTGTTCGGGCAGTGTAGGCGGTCGTGCTGGGTGATGGTTCAGGGTTTAGGGCAGTGCAGTGGTGTTCGGGCAGTGTAGGCGGTCGTGCTGGGGTGGTAGTTCAGAGTTTAGGGCAGTGCAGTGGTGTTATGGAAGTGTAGGGGGTCGTGCTGGGGGGTGACGTTTCAGGGTTTAGGACAGTGCAGTGGTGTTGGGGCAGTGTAGGGGGTCGTGCGGGGGGTGGTGTTTCAGGGTTTAGGGCAGTGCAGTGGTGTTGGGGCAGTGTAGGGGGTCGTGCGGGGGTGGTGTTTCAGGGTTCAGGGCAGTGCAGTGGTGTTCGGGCAGTGTAGGGTATCGTGTGGGGGTGGTGTTTCAGGATTTAGGGCAGTGCAGTGGTGTTCGGGCATTGTAGGGGGTCGTGCGGGAGTGGTGTTTCAGGGAGTAGGGCAGTGCAGTGGTGTTCGGGCTGTGTAGGGGGTAGTGCTGGTGCTGGTGTTTCATGGTCTAGGGCAGTGCAGTTGTGTTTGGGCAGTGTAGGGGGTCGTGCTGGGGCTGGTGTTTCAGGGTTTAGGGCAGAGCAGTGGTGTTAGGGCAGTGTAGGGGTCGTGCTGGGGCTGGTGTTTCAGGGTTCAGGGCAGTGCAGTGGTGTTCGGGCAGAGTAGGGGGTCATGCAGGGGTGGTGTTTCAGGGTTTAGGGCAGTGCAGTGGTGTTCGGGAATTGTAGGGGGTCATGCGGGGGTGGTGTTTCAGGGTTTAGGGCAGTGCAGTGGTGTTCGGGCAGTGTAGGGGTCGTTTTGGGGCTGGTGTTTCAGGGTTTAGGGCAGTGTAGTGGTGTTCGGGCAGTGTAGGGGGTCTTTCTGAGAGTAGTGTTTCAGTGTTTAGGGCAGTGCAGTGGTGTTCAGGCTGTGTAGGGGGTCGTGCTGGGGGTGGTGTTTCAGGATTTAGGGCAGTGCAGTGGTGTTCGGGCAGTGTAGGCGGTCGTGCTGGAGTGGTGTTTCAGGGTTTAGGGCAGTGCAGTGGTGTTCGGGCAGTGTAGGCAGTCGTGCTGGGGTGGTGGTTCAGAGTTTAGGGCAGTGCAGTGGTGTGCGGGCAGTGTAGGGGGTCGTGCTGGGGGGTGGCGTTTCAGGGTTTAGGACAGTGCAGTGGGGCTCGGGCAGTGTAGGGGGTCTTGCAGCAGGTGGCGTTTCAGGGTTTAGGGCAGTGCAGTGGTGTTGGGGCAGTGTAGGGGGTCGTGCGGGGGGTGGTGTTTCAGGGTTTAGGGCAGTGCAGTGATGTTGGGGCAGTGTAGGGGGTCGTGCGGGGGTGGTGTTTCAGGGTTTAGGGCGGTGCAGTGGTGTTGGGGCAGTGTAGGGGGTCGTGCGGGTGGTGTTTCAGGGTTCAGGGCAGTGCAGTGGTGTTCGGGCAGTGTAGGGTATCGTGTGGGGGTGGTGTTTCAGGGTTTAGGGCAGTGCAGTGGTGTTTGGGCATTGTAGGGGGTCGTGCGGGGGTGTGGTTTCAGGGTGTAGGGCAGTGCAGTGGTGTTCGAGCTGTGTAGAGGGTCGTGCTGGTGCTGGTGTTTCAGGGTCTAGGGCAGTGCAGTTGTGTTTGGGCAGTGTAGGGGGTCGTGCTGGGGCTGGTGTTTCAGGGTTTAGGGCAGAGCAGTGGTGTTAGGGCAGTGTAGGGGTCGTGCTGGGGCTGGTGTTTCAGGGTTTAGGGCAGTGCAGTGGTGTTCGGGCAGTGTAGAGGGTCATGCGGGGGTGGTGTTTCAGGGTTTAATGCAGTGCAGTGGTGTTCGGGATGTGTAGGGGGTCGTGCTGGTGCTGGTGTTTCAGGGTTTAGGGCAGTGCAGTGGTGTTGGGGCAGTGTAGGGTGTCGTGCGGGGGTGGTGTTTCAGGGTTTAGGGCAGTGGTGTTGGGGCAGTGTAGGGGGTCGTGCGGGGGTGGTGTTTCAGGGTTTAGGGCAGTGCAGTGGTGTTCGGGCAGTGTAGGGGGTCTTGCTGGGGGGTGGTGTTTCAGTTTTAAGGGCAGTGCAGTGGTATACGGGCAGTGTATGGTGTCGTGCAGGGGTGGTGTTTCAGGGTTTAGGGCAGTGCAGTGGTGTTCGGGCAGTGTAGGGGGTCGTGTTGGGCCTGGTGTTTCAGAATTTAGGGCAGTGCAGTGGTGTTCGGGCTGTGTAGGGGGTCGTGCTGGGGCTGGTGTTTCAGGGTATAGGGCAGTGCAGTGGTGTTTGGGCAGTGTAGGGGTTCGTGCTGGGGGGGTGGTGTTTAGAGATTTAGGGCAGTGCAGTGGTGTTCGGGCAGTGTAGGAGGTCGTGCTTGGGCTGGTGTTTCAGGGTTTTGGGCAGAGCAGTGGTGTTCGAGCAGTGTAGGGGGTCATGCTGGGGGTGGTGTTTCTGGGTTTAGGGCAGTGCAGTTGTGTTCGGGCAGTGGAGGGGGTCTTGCTATATGTGGTGTTTCAGGGTGTAGGGCAGGGGTGTTCGGGCAGTGTAGGCGGTCGTGCTGGGTGGTGGTTCAGGGTTTAGGGCAGTGCAGTGGTGTTCGGGCAGTGTAGGCGGTCGTGCTGGGGTGGTGTTTCAGGGTTTAATGCAGTGCAGTGGTGTTCGGGGTGTAGGGGGTCGTGCTGGTGCTGGTGTTTCAGGGTTTAGGGCAGTGCAGTGGTGTTGGGGCAGTGTAGGGTGTCGTGCGGGGGGTGGTGTTCCAGGGTTTAGGACCGTGCAGTGGTGTTGGGGCAGTGTAGGGGGTCGTGCGGGGGTGGTGTTTCAGGGTTTAGGGCAGTGCAGTGGTGTTTGGGCAGTGTAGGGGGTCTTGCTGGGGGGTGGCGTTTCAGGGTTTAGGACAGTGCAGTGGGGTTCGGGCAGTGAAGGGGGTCTTGCTGCAAGTGGCGTTTCAGGGTTTAGGGCATTGCAGTGGTGTTCGGGCAGTGTAGGGGGTCTTGCTGGGGGGTGGCGTTTCAGGGTTTAGGGCAGTGCAGTGCTGTTCGGGCAGTGTAGGGGGTCTTGCTGGGGGTGGCGTTTCAGGATTTAGGGCAGTGCAGTGGTGTTTGGGCAGTGTAGGGGGTTTTGCTGGCGGTTGGCGTTTCAAGGTTTAGGGCAGTGCAGTGGTGTTCAGGCAGTGTAGGGGGTCTTGCGGGGGTGGCGTTTCAGGGTTTAGGGAAATGCAGTGGTGTTCGGGCAGTGAAGGGGGTCTTGCTGGGGGGTGGCGTTTCAGTGTTTAGGACAGTGCAGTGGTGTTCGGTCAGTGTAGGGGGTCTTGCTGGGGGGTGGCGTTTCAGGGTTTAGGGCAGTGCAGTGGTGTTCGGGCAGTGTAGGGGGTCTTGCTGGGGGGTGGCGTTTCAGGGTTTAGGGCAGTGCAGTTGTGTTATGGCAGTGTAGGGGGTCTTGCTATATGTGGTGTTTCAGGGTTTAGGGCATGGGTGTTCGGGCAGTGTAGGGGGTCTTGCTAGGGGTGATGTTTCAGGGTTTAGGGCAGTGCAGTGGTGTTTGGGCAGTGTAGGTGGTCTTGCTGGGGTTAGTGTTTCAGGGTTTAGCAGAGGGCAGTGGTTTTCGGGCAGTTTAGGGGGTCGTGCTGGGGTGGTGTTTTAGGGTTTAGGGCAGTGCAGTGGTGTTCGGGCAGTTTAGGGTGTAATGCTGGGGATGGTGTTTCAGGGTTTAGGGCAGTGTTGTGTTGTTCGGGCCGTGTAGGGGGTCGTGCTGGGGCTAGTGTTTTAGGGTTTAGCCCAGTGCAGTGGTGTTCTGGCATTGTAGGGGGTCGTGCTGGGGCTGGTGTTTCACAGTTTAGGGCAGTGGTGTTTGGGCAGTGTAGGCGGTCGTGCTGGGGTGGTGGTTCAGGGTTTAGGGCAGTGCAGTGGTGTTCGAGCAGTGTAGGCGGTCGTGCTGGGTTGGTGGTTCAGGGTTTATGGCAGTGCAGTGGTGTTCGGGCAGTGTAGGGGTTTGTCCTGGGGGTTGGTTTTTCAGGTCTTTGGGCAGTGCAGTGGTGTTCGGGCAGTGTAAGGGGTCATGCTTGGGCTAGTGTTTCAGGGTTTTGGGCAGTGCAGTGGTGTTTGGGCATTGTAGGTGGTCTTGCTGGGGTTAGTGTTTCAGGGTTTAGGGGAGTGCAGTGGTGTTCGGGCCGTGTAGGGGGTCGTGCTGGGGCTAGTGTTTTAGGGTTTAGGGCAGTGCAGTGGTGTTCTGGCCGTGTAGGGGGTCGTGCTGGGGCTAGTGTTTTAGGGTTTAGGGCAGTGCAGTGGTGTTCTGGCAGTGTAGGGGGTCTTGCTGGAGGTGATGTTTCAGGGTTTAGGACAGTGCAGTGGTGTTAGGGCAGTGTAGGTGGTCTAGCTGGGGGTAGTGTTTCAGGGTTTAGGGCAGTGCAGTGGTGTTCGGGCAGTGTAGGGGGTCTTGCTGGGGGTAGTGTTTCAGGGTTTAGGGCATTGCAGTGGTGTTCAGGCTATGTAGGGGGTCTAGCTGGGGGGATTGTTTCAGGGTTGAGGGCAGTGCAGTGATGTTCGGGCAGTGTAGGGGGTCTTGCTGAGGGTAGTGTTTCAGGGTTTAGGGCAGTGCAGTGGTGTTCGGGCAGTGTAGGCGGTCGTGCTGGGTTGGTGGTTCAGGGTTTATGGCAGTGCAGTGGTGTTCGGGCAGTGTAGGGGGTTGTCCTGGGGGTTGGTGTTTCAGGTTTTTGGGCAGTGCAGTGGTGTTCGGGCAGTGTAAGGGGTTGTGCTTGGGCTAGTGTTTCAGGGTTTTGGGCAGTGCAGTGGTGTTTGGGCAGTGTAGGTGGGCTTGCTGGGGTTAGTGTTTCAGGGTTTAGGGGAGTGCAGTGGTGTTCGGGCCGTGTAGGGGGTCATGCTGGGGCTAGTGTTTTAGGGTTTAGGGCAGTGCAGTGGTGTTCTGGCCGTGTAGGGGGTCGTGCTGGGGCTAGTGTTTTAGGGTTTAGGGCAGTGCAGTGGTGTTCTGGCAGTGTAGGGGGTCTTGCTGGAGGTGATGTTTCAGGGTTGAGGGCAGTGCAGTGGTGTTCGGGCAGTGTAGGGGGTCTTGCTGGAGGTGATGTTTCAGGGTTTAGGGCAGTGCAGTGGTGTTAGGGCAGTGTCGGTGGTCTAGCTGGGGGTAGTGTTTCAGGGTTTAGGGCAGTGCAGTGGTGTTCGGGCAGTGTAGGGGGTCTTGCTGGGGGTAGTGTTTCAGGGTTTAGGGCATTGCAGTGGTGTTCAGGCTATGTAGGGGGTCTAGCTGGGGGGATTGTTTCAGGGTTGAGGGCAGTGCAGTGGTGTTCGGGCAGTGTAGGGGGTCTTGCTGAGGGTAGTGTTTCAGGGTTTAGGGCACTGCAGTGGTGTTCGGGCAGTGTAGTCGGTCGTGCTGGGTTGGTGGTTCAGGGTTTATGGCAGTGCAGTGGTGTTCGGGCAGTGTAGGGGTCGTCATGGGGGTTGGTGTTTCAGGTTTTTGGGCAGTGCAGTGGTGTTCGGGCAGTGTAAGGGGTCGTGCTTGGGCTAGTGTTTCAGGGTTTTGGGCAGTGCAGTGGTGTTTGGGCAGTGTAGGTGGTCTTGCTGGGGTTAGTGTTTCAGGGTTTAGGGGAGTGCAGTGGTGTTCGGGCCGTGTAGGGGGTCGTGCTGGGGCTAGTGTTTTAGGATTTAGGGCAGTGCAGTGGTGTTCTGGCTGTGTAAGGGGTCGTGCTGGGGCTAGTGTTTTAGGGTTTAGGGCAGTGCAGTGGTGTTCTGGCAGTGTAGGGGGTCTTGCTGGAGGTGATGTTTCAGGGTTTAGGGCAGTGCAGTGGTGTTAGGGCAGTGTAGGTGGTCTAGCTGGGGGTAGTGTTTCAGGGTTTAGGGCAGTGCAGTGGTGTTCGGGCAGTGTAGGGGGTCTTGCTGGGGGTAGTGTTTCAGGGTTTAGGGCATTGCAGTGGTGTTCAGGCTATGTAGGGGGTCTAGCTGGGGGGATTGTTTCAGGGTTGAGGGCAGTGCAGTGGTGTTTGGGCAGTGTAGGGGGTCTTTCTGAGGGTAGTGTTTCAGGGTTTAGGGCAGTGCAGTGGTGTTCGGGCAGTGTAGGCGGTCGTGCTGGGTTGGTGGTTCAGGGTTTATGGCAGTGCAGTGGTGTTCGGGCAGTGCAGGGGGTCGTCCTGGGGGTTGGTGTTTCAGGTTTTTGGGCAGTGCAGTGGTGTTCGGGCAGTGTAAGGGGTCTTGCTTGGGCTAGTGTTTCAGGGTTTTGGGCAGTGCAGTGGTGTTTGGGCAGTGTAGGTGGTCTTGCTGGGGTTAGTGTTTCAGGGTTTAGGACAGTGCAGTGGGGCTCAGGCATTGTAGGGGGTCTTGCAGCGGGTGGTGTTTCAGTGTTTAGGGCAGTGCAGTGGTGTTGGGGCAGTGTAGGGTATCGTGTGGGGGTGGTGTTTTGGGATTTAGGGCAGTGCAGTGGTGTTCGGGCATTGTAGGGGGTCGTGCGGGGGTGGTGTTTCAGGGTGTAGGGCAGTGCAGTGGTGTTCGGGCTGTGTAGGGGGTAGTGCTGGTGCTGGTGTTTCAGGGTCTAGGGCAGTGCAGTTGTGTTCGGGCAGTGTAGGGGGCCGTGCTGGGGCGGGTGTTTCAGGGTTTAGGGCAGAGCAGTGGTGTTAGGGCAGTGTAGGGGTCGTGCTGGGGCTGGTGTTTCAGGGTTCAGGGCAGTGCAGTGGTGTTCGGGCAGAGTAGGGGGTCATGCAGGGGTGGTGTTTCAGGGTTTAGGGCAGTGCAGTGGTGTTCGGGCATTGTAGGGGGTCATGCGGGGGTGGTGTTTCAGGGTTTAATGCGGTGCAGTGGTGTTCGGGATGTGTAGGGGGTCGTGCTGGTGCTGGTGTTTCAGGGTTTAGGGCAGTGCAGTGGTGTTGGGGCAGTGTAGGGTGTCGTGCGGGGTGGTGTTTCAGGGTTTAGGGCAGTGCAGTGGTGTTGGGGCAGTGTAGGGGGTCGTGCGAGGGTGGTGTTTCAGGGTTTAGGGCAGTGCAGTGGTGTTCGGGCAGTGTAGGGGGTCTTGCTCGGGGGTGGCGTTTCAGGGTTTAGGACAGTGCAGTGGGGTTCGGGCAGTGTAGGGGGTTGTGCTGGGGGTGGTGTTTCAGGTTTAAGGGCAGTGCAGTGGTATACGGGCAGTGTAGGGTGTCGTGCGGGGGTGGTGTTTCAGGGTTTAGGGCAGTGCAGTGGTGTTCGGGCAGTGTAGGTGTCGTTTTGGGGCTGGTGTTTCAGGGTTTAGGGCAGTGCAGTGGTGTTCGGGCAGTGTAGGGGTTCGTGCTGGCGGGGTGGTGTTTAAAGGTTTAGGGCAGTGCAGTGGTGTTCGGGCAGTGTAGGGGGTCGTGCTGGGGCTAGTGTTTTAGGGTTTAGGGCAGTGCAGTGGTGTTCTGGCCGTGTAGGGGGTTGTGCTGGGGCTAGTGTTTTAGGGTTTAGGGCAGTGCAGTGGTGTTCTGGCAGTGTAGGGGGTCTTGCTGGAGGTGATGTTTCAGGGTTTAGGGCAGTGCAGTGGTGTTAGGGCAGTGTAGGTGGTCTAGCTGGGGGTAGTGTTTCAGGGTTTAGGGCAGTGCAGTGGTGTTCGGGCAGTGTAGGGGGTCTTGCTGGGGGTAGTGTTTCAGGGTTTAGGGCATTGCAGTGGTGTTCAGGCTATGTAGGGGGTCTAGCTGGGGGAGTGTTTCAGGGTTTAGGGCAGTGCAGTGGTTTTCGGGCAGTGTAGGGGGTCTTGCTGAGGGTAGTGTTTCAGGGTTTAGGGCAGTGCAGTGGTGTTCAGGCTGTGTAGGGGGTCGTGCTGGGGCTGGTGTTTCAGGGTTTAGGGCAGTGCAGTGGTGTTCGGGCAGTGTAGGGGGTCGTGCTGGGGGGTGGCGTTTCAGGGTTTAGGACAGTGCAGTGGGGCTCGGGCAGTGTAGGAGGTCTTGCAGCGGGTGGCGTTTCAGGGTTTAGGGCAGTGCAGTGGTGTTGGGGCAGTGTAGGGGGTCGTGCGGGGCGTGGTGTTTCAGGGTTTAGGGCAGTGCAGTGGTGTTGGGGCAGTGTAGGGGGTCGTGCGGGGGTGGTGTTTCAGTGTTTAGGGCAGTGCAGTGGTGTTGGGGCAGTGTAGGGGGTCGTGTGGGGTGGTGTTTCAGGGTTCAGGGCAGTGCAGTGGTGTTCGGGCAGTGTATTGTTATCGTGTGGGGGTGGTGTTTCAGGGTTTAGGACAGTGCAGTGGTGTTCGGGCATTGTAGGGGGTCGTGCGGGGGTGGTGTTTCAGGGTGTAGGGCAGTGCAGTGGTGTTCGGGCTGTGTAGGGGGTAGTGCTGGTGCTGGTGTTTCAGGGTCTAGGGCAGTGCAGTTGTGTTCGGGCAGTGTAGGGGGTCCTGCTGGGGCTGGTGTTTCAGGGTTTAGGGCAGAGCAGTGGTGTTAGGGCAGTGTAGGGGTCGTGCTGGGGCTGGTGTTTCAGGGTTCAGGGCAGTACAGTGGTGTTCGGGCAGTGTAGGGGGTCATGCAGGGGTGGTGTTTCAGGGTTTAGGGCAGTGCAGTGGTGTTCGGGCATTGTAGGGGGTCATGTGGGGGTGGTGTTTCAGGGTTTAATGCAGTGCAGTGGTGTTCGGGATGTGTAGGGGGTCGTGCTGGTGTTTCAGGGTTTAGGGCAGTGCAGTGGTGTTGGGTCAGTGTAGGGTATCATGCGGGGGTGGTGTTTCAGGGTTTAGGGCAGTGCAGTGGTGTTGAGGCAGTGTAGGGGGTCATGCGGGGGTGGTGTTTTAGGGTTTAGTGCAGTGCAGTGGTGTTCGGGCAGTGTAGGGGGTCTTGCTGGGGGGTGGCGTTTCAGGGTTTAGGACAGTGCAGTGGGGTTTGGGCAGTGTAGGGGGTCGTGCTGGGGTGGGGTTTCAGGTTTAAGGGCAGTGCAGTGGTATACGGGCAGTGTAGGGTGTCGTGCGGGGGTGGTGTTTCAGGGTTTAGGGCAGTGCAGTGGTGTTCGGGCAGTGTAGGGGGTTATGCTGGGCCTGGTGTTTCAGGTTTTAGGGCAGTGCAGTGGTGTTCGGGCTGTGTAGGGGGTCGTGCTGGGGCTGGTGTTTCAGGGTTTAGGGCAGTGCAGTGGTGTTTGGGCAGTGTAGGGGTCGTTTTGGGGCTGGTGTTTCAGGGTTTAGGGCAGTGCAGTGGTGTTGGACCTGGCCCTTTTTGAAGGGTCATCCCTAAACTTTTTGCCTTCCTCCTGTATTTTTTCTGACCTGGTGTTGGCTGATTTATGACTCTGGGCACCTTACCACTGCTGATCAGTGCTAAGGTGCATATGCTCTCCCTATGGTAAAATGTATACATTGATTGGTGTCCATGATTGGTTCATTTGGTTTACTGTCAGCCCCTAGTAGAGTGCACCAGGAGTGCCAGGGCTTATAAATACAAATGCCGCTAGTGGGCTTGCAGCACCGGTTGTGCCACCCACAGAAGCGGCCTAGTAAAATGTGTCTAGGATCTGCCACTGCAGAACCTGCGCGCGGTCTGGTACCGTCGCGCTGACTGCGCAAGTGCACCCACTTGCCAGTCCCTAAACCTTCTCTTAACTACATATTAGTCACCATTCTGGTAGGCCCAAGGGCAGGGTGCATTGTAGGCATAAGGTAGGACATGCCCTGATGTGTGTGGCATGTCTTAATAGTGAATTACAGCCATTTTCGTTTTTCACTATTGAAGGCTACCTGCTCTCCATAGGCCAGAATGGGCTGCTGGAATTACTACACCCTGTAATCCCAGTGGACTCATAGAGCATGGTAGAAAGTCATGTTTAGTATGCCTGAACTCAGAATAATAAAATACTTCTTTTAGTAAAGTTTATTTTAATATCCTGCGTTTGTAAATACTACTTTTAGAAAGTTAGTATTTACTGATCTGGCCATTCAGTCCGCCTCTGCGCTGGGTGTGTGTGTTCTGCCTAGCAACAGTAAGGAGCAGGGTTGGGGAATCCCCAGAGACAGGCTGGCTGCCAGGTGGTGGGTAGAGAGATTACACCAGGATGGGTGGGAGGAGTCCACCCTTGACTTTGAATAGACCTGTGCCCTGACAGCACAAAGCCGGCTCCGCCCCCTGTGGAGCGGCTGATGTCTCTGCCCTGCTGCTGAAAGGAAAGAGCAGAGTCACCACAACAAAGTGCTCAAAAACTGGACTGAGCCAGGCCCAGGCCCCCTGGCGCTAAAGAACAAAAGAATCGCACTATAAAAGTAGGAGCCTGGCTCCTAAGAAATCAGATCCTGTTTGCGCCAAGAAGAAACTCTGCCTGAAGGAGAAGGACCTGGAGAAGCTGAAGGAGGAATACTGTCTCTCTGCCTGAGAGACTGGCCTGCAGTGGGTGCCTGTCTGCTGGAAGGAGAAAGAAAGCCTGAAGAAAAAGACTTTAACTCAACTTGTGCTTTTACAAACACTCTCCAAGGGCTTGCGTGTGAACTTGCCCCCTGATCTGCGCCCCAGGAACAGTGGGCGCTACTTTCCCAGAAGAAGAGGAGCTGCTGGAAGTGGTTTTGAACGCTGACCCCCGAGTACCTGTGTGTCCCCCTCTATCTGAGCACCGCGACTGCCGCCCACCGGGGCTGCTGTGAGCACCGTAAAGGCCTGACTGGCCCGAGCACAGCAAGCAACTGCCCCCCGAGCCGTAGCTCGCAAAGTGAAGAAGAAACTGACCAGGCTCCAAGCGCCGAGCCTCCGCGACTCCCGGGTGTGGAGGCGACTGTGAGGACCTGCGACGCACAGATCAACTCCTGAACTCAGCCGACAGCGCGACGCGCTGAAGAAGCGCCTCTGAGGCTGCCCTCGACTTCTGACCCCGTGGGTAGGTGTGTCGCCGCGGAGGAGTGCCCCCACGAAGCATCCCGGTCCACGGAGGAGCCGGGACCCAGACGCGACGTGGGACACTCGTGCCCAACCACTGCAGACTGCAGCGAACATTTGCCCCCAGAGAACAAAGTATTTCGCGCCCTACGCGTGCTTGGCGCGCAGCATACTGCCATCAAAGTGTCGGAAGCGGGTCTGCTCTCACCTTGAGCTTCGCCCGCCCTGAGCTGCCAAGTGAGGCCGTTCGCCTCTCAACTGCCTGCTGGTGTTCCTAGCGAACCGGATCGGCCTCACGAAGTCACCCGGGTGGGGTTCACATCTCCTGAGGCGGAAAGCCGGGAGACGCTCTTTTTAGATTGTGTATTTTGTGTATTTTAAACTTTACCTGCTGCTATTTGCTTGGTTGCACCTCGAGGGCTCCGTGTAGCGGATCAAGCGCTCACGTGACGCCCTCCTGCCGGCTGGCCACGCCCACCTTCAGGCCACGCCCCCTTCCCGCCCTTCTTAAGCGCCAGTTCTCGAGCGCTCACTGGGTTCACATCTCCTGAGGCGGAAAGCCGGGAGACGCTCTTTTTAGATTGTGTATTTTGTGTATTTTAAACTTTACCTGCTGCTATTTGCTTGGTTGCACCTCGAGGGCTCCGTGTAGCGGATCAAGCGCTCACGTGACGCCCTCCTGCCGGCTGGCCACGCCCACCTTCAGGCCACGCCCCCTTCCCGCCCTTCTTAAGCGCCAGTTCTCGAGCGCTTACTGGGTTCACATCTCCTGAGGCGGAAAGCCGGGAGACGCTCTTTTTAGATTGTGTATTTTGTGTATTTTAAACTTTACCTGCTGCTATTTGCTTGGTTGCACCTCGAGGGCTCCGTGTAGCGGATCAAGCGCTCACGTGACGCCCTCCTGCCGGCTGGCCACGCCCACCTTCAGGCCACGCCCCCTTCCCGCCCTTCTTAAGCGCCAGTTCTCGAGCGCTCACTGGGTTCACATCTCCTGAGGCGGAAAGCCGGGAGACGCTCTTTTTAGATTGTGTATTTTGTGTATTTTAAACTTTACCTGCTGCTATTTGCTTGGTTGCACCTCGAGGGCTCCGTGTAGCGGATCAAGCGCTCACGTGACGCCCTCCTGCCGGCTGGCCACGCCCACCTTCAGGCCACGCCCCCTTCCCGCCCTTCTTAAGCGCCAGTTCTCGAGCGCTTACTGGGTTCACATCTCCTGAGGCGGAAAGCCGGGAGACGCTCTTTTTAGATTGTGTATTTTGTGTATTTTAAACTTTACCTGCTGCTATTTGCTTGGTTGCACCTCGAGGGCTCCGTGTAGCGGATCAAGCGCTCACGTGACGCCCTCCTGCCGGCTGGCCACGCCCACCTTCAGGCCACGCCCCCTTCCCGCCCTTACGGCCACCTATAACAATGTGCCATTTTAGAACGCGCAGCGGACGAGCGCAGCGGGAGCGCCGACTTCGCGCCGAAGTCGCGCATAAGTCAAGCCCGTCTGCGCCCGTCCGCGGCCGATCGGGGCCAGGGGCACGACACCATGCCAAAATCCTGTCCTATTCGCCCAAGGACCTCATCGCCCTTCAAGGCCCTTGGCCACTCCCGGATTCCGTCCATAGACTCGTCTCTTCACTAGGCCTTGCCCCTATCCTCCCCACACCTCCGCTACCCCCGCTATGCACCCCCCTGTTACCCTGCCCCCCCCTCGCCGATCCCTGTCCCACGACCCCAGCACTGTCTGTCATCCTACTTAATACCAGGTCAGCGGTCAAGCACCACCACGAGTTGTACGCCCTACTCGACACCGAGAAACCGGACTTACTGCTCCTGACCGAAACCTGGTACTGTGACTCCTCCCTCCCCGCCCTCCTGGCTACCCTTCCGCCTTCCTTCGTGGCCCTACGTGCCGATCGTTCGGCGGGCAGGGCTGGCGGAGGGGTCGCCTTAATCGCCAGGTCAGATTTGCATTTTCTATCACTTCCTTTTCCCCCTATGCTCCCTGCTGACTTCTTAGTAGTCCGCTCCCTCTTATCCTCCCCTCCCATCACTTGCCTTCTCGTGTACCGCCCTCCTCAGCCCTCACCTTCATTTTTACCTGCTTTTCAAGACCTACTGGCCAATCTGGTGGTCAATTATGCCTCGGTTCTGGTGCTGGGGGATTTTAATTACTGGCCCTCAGACCCACACGAGTGCCCTGCCTCAAAGGAATTTACAGAATCCTTACTATCTTTCAACTTCGTGTCACATATAACTGTCCCCACTCACTCTCACGGGCACACACTCGACCAGGTCTGGTCTCTCAACCTTCCATTGGCCTCGGTGGCTGTCTCTCCATGCCCCTGGTCTGATCATGCCCTCATCTCCTTCTCCATCCTCCACAACCCACTTTCCAAAACCCCGCGTGCCAAAAACACCTGGGCGCGGAACTGGAACAGGCTTGATCTCCCCTCCTTGACCTCCCTGCTCCGCAATTCCATTCCCTCCTTCTCTGGCCTATCATCTGCCTCTCAAGCCAAGGCCATTAACACCTGGCTGGCTGGAGGTTGCGACTTAGTGGCTCCCCTACGTCGCATTTCCATTCGCCGACTCAAGGACTCCAATAGATGGTTTAACGACCACCTAAAAGAACTCAAACTGAGCGCCCGACGGGCGGAGAGGCAGTGGAGGAAAGATTATAGCCTTTCATCTAAAACCCACTTCCTGGCATCACTGGCTAAATATAAATCAGCAATCCTGGCTGCAAAAACCGACTACTTCTCCACGAAAATAACGTCTGCCGACAACAAACCCAGGGTAATCTTTGGCATTGTGAATGACCTGGCATTCTCTGACCGAACTTCGTCCCAAATCCCTCCCTCCCAGCCCCTCTGTGATCAACTCAATCACTACTTCTCGGACAAAATCACAACTATCAAGGCTAATATCCCATTACCCTCGTCTGCTTTTGTTGATCCCTCCCCCCCCACCGTCCAGAACCCTCTCACCCTCATCCCTCCCCTCACTCAGGAATCTTTTCTGGCAATACTTCCCAAAGTAAAGTCGGGGTCTCCGGCGGACGTCTGCCCCGCACGCATCTTACAGCAAATCTACTCTAGCTGCCCTGATCCCCCTATCGCCTTTCTTAACAGCTCCTTGGCTCAGGGTGTTGTGACCCCTGCACTAAAGGCCGCCACCATAGTGCCTCTGCTGAAGAAACCCGGCGCGGACCCTTTCATCTCGGCTAACTTTCGCCCCATCTCCCTGCTGCCCTTCCTGGGCAAGGTGATGGAACGCCATGTCACCGCGGTACTGAGCGCTCACATCGAGGCGAATGGGGGGCTGGCCTCTCGCCGGGCAGGATTCCGCCCCAGGCATTCGACCGAATCGGTCGTAGTCTCAGTCCTAGACAACCTCAGAAAGGGTATGGATGACAACAACCACCAGGCACTGGTCCTCCTTGATCTCTCCGCCGCCTTTGACACGGTGGACCATACCATCTTACTTGCCCGTGTCAAGGCGGCCGGCATCGGGGGATCAGCTCTGGTCTGGCTCTCCTCCTTTCTGAGGGACCGCACTCAGGCGGTCCGACTAGGCGATTTCACCTCCACCCCTCTCTCTGTCACCTGCGGTGTTCCCCAGGGCTCCTCTCTCTCTCCCTTACTCTTTAATCTCTATATCTTTCCTCTTATCTATGCACTCCAGCAGCTGGAGGTCACTGTTTACAACTACGCGGATGACCTCCAGCTCATCTTTGATCTGTCCCTCTCTCCTCTCTCGGTCTCTAATTTCCAGTCAACTATGACATTCATCAGGGACTGGATGAACCACAACCATCTTAAACTGAACCCTGACAAGACCGAGCTGGTTCTCACTGGTGGTTCATCCAGCCCCTGGAACTCTCTTTTCTGGCCCCCCTCTCTTGGCCCGGCACCATCCCCCTCCACCGTGGTCAAAACACTGGGTGTTAAAATGAATAATCAGCTCACTCTTCACTCACAAATCAGTTCCGTGGTTTCCTCCTGTTTCCTCACTCTCCGAACTATCCGCTCTGTCTCCCGCTTCTTCTCTCCCCAGGCACTTAAGATCATCATAGCCGCCCTGGTAATCTCACGATTGGACTACGCCAACGCCCTCTATCATGGCATTCCAGCGTACAGCCTGCGTAGACTCCAAACCATCCAGAACCAGGTGGCCAGGCTGATATACAGCCTTCCACGCTACCACCACTCCACCCCCCTTCTAAAAAAGCTTCACTGGCTCCCCGTGAAACAACGCTTCCTTTTCAAGATCGGATGCATGGTTTTTCACGCCCGCCAGGGCACTGCCCCCGCTTTCATCGCCTCACTAATTAAACCCTATGTCCCCGCTAGAAATCTCCGGTCTTCCTCCAAGTCCCTTCTCCAGACCCCCCGCTTCTCACGCAAAAAGTGGGGCGGTTCTAACTTCTCAACTCTGGCCCCTACTTTCTGGAACTCACTTCCAGACAATCTCCGTTCTGCAACTCAGTATCTCTCCTTCCGTAGAGACCTGAAAACTTTCCTTTTCAGCCAGGCTTTCCCCGCCTAATACTTACTCCACCCTTCCATGGTCCTTTTTCCTCAGTTACTGAACCTCCAGCGCCAAGAAACCGCAAGGTGTACGCCGCGCTCGACAAGTGTTTTAAATTAGAAATTAGAAATTAGAAATTAGGAAGTGTCGATCCCCCTGCACGGACCGTGCCTTCGTTGAAGCCCGCAGCAGCACTCACGTGAGTAGCGTGAGATTTGGCCTGCGTACGTTCGACGCGCCCTCTCCCGAGTACGGCCCGTGTGGTTCAAGGCCGGTACTCGCGCGTCTCACGCGAGAAGCGTGGGAAACTGCACGGCGGCTGAAAAATAGCGGTAAGAAGCAGCTGAAAGCGCTACAAAGCGTAGGAATACTCTAAAGACTTCCTTTGAAACACAAGTGTGGCCTTTTAAGGATCTATGGACTGCCCTTAAGCCTACAAAAGTAACTGGAACATAATTTTGCCAAGTGAACTGTATTTATGCAACCTGCCTGAAAGAAAACCTTTTATATAAAGAATCATATTTTTGATAAGTACAGCCTTGTGTCTTTTGTGTGGTGGGGTGGTGATTATTGTGTGGGACAACTTGAACACTTAACCTTATGCCCTCTGGAAATCTAGCCTGACTGCTCGCGGCACGTTACCTAGAGGGTGAGCAGGGGTTATTTTTAAAGAGGTGATCCTTTGCCCTGACTTGGATGAAAAGGGTCCCTGCTTGTCGCAAGTGCATACCTGCGCCAACCAGAGACCCCGGATTCTAACAAGTGGTGTTCGGGCAGTGTAGGGGTTCGTGCTGGCGGGGTGGTGTTTAAAGGTTTAGGGCAGTGCAGTGGTGTTTGGGCAGTGTAGGGGGTTGTGCTTGGGCTGGTGTTTCAGGGTTTTGTGCAGAGCAGTGGTGTTCGAGCAGTGTAGGGGGTCATGCTGGGGGTGGTGTTTCTGGGTTTAGGGCAGTGCAGTTGTGTTAGGGCAGTGGAGGGGGTCTTGCTATATGTGGTGTTTCAGAGATTAGGGCAGGGGTGTTCGGGCAGTGTAGGGGGTCTTGCTGGGGGTGATGTTTCAGGGTTTAGGGCAGTGCAGTGGTGTTTCGGCAGTGTAGGTGGTCTTGCTGGGGTTAGTGTTTCAGGGTTTAGGACAGTGCAGTGGTGTTCTGGCAGTGTAGGGGGTCTTGCTGGAGGTGATGTTTCAGGGTTTAGGGCAGTGCAGTGGTGTTAGGGCAGTGTAGGTGGTCGAGCTGGCGGTAGTGTCTCAGGGTTTAGGGCAGTGCAGTGGTGTTCGGGCAGTGTAGGGGTCTTGCTGGGGGTAGTGTTTCACGGTTTAGGGCATTGCAGTGGTGTTCAGGCTATGTAGGGGGTCTAGCTGGGGGGAGTGTTTCAGGGTTTAGGGCAGTGCAGTGGTGTTTGGGCAGTGTAGGGGGTCTTGCTGAGGGTAGTGTTTCAGGGTTTAGGGCAGTGCAGTGGTGTTCAGGCTGTGTAGGGGGTCGTGCTGGGGGTGGTGTTTCAGGGTTTAGGGCAGTGCAGTGGTGTTCGGGCCGTGTAGGAGGTCGTGCTGGGGTGGTGGTTCAGGGTTTAGGGCAATGCAGTGGTGTTCGGGCAGTGTAGGGGGTCATGCTGGGGGGGTGGTGTTTCAGTGTTTAGGACAGTGCAGTGGGGCTCCAGCAGTGTAGGGGGTATTGCAGCGGGTGGCGTTTCAGGGTTTAGGGCAGTGCAGTGGTGTTGGGGCAGTGTAGGGGGTCGTGCGGGGGGTGGTGTTTCAGGGTTTAGGGCAGTGCAGTGGTGTTGGGGCTGTGTAGGGGGTCGTGCGGGGTGGTGTTTCAGGGTTTAGGGCAGTGCAGTGGTGTTGGGGCAGTGTAGGGGGTCGTGCGGGGGCTGTTTGAGGGTTCAGGGCAGTGCAGTGGTGTTCCGGCAGTGTAGGGTGTCATGTGGGGGTGGTGTTTCGGGGTTTAGGGCAGTGCAGTGGTGTTCGGGCATTGTAGGGGGTTGTGCCAGGGTGGTGTTTCAGGGTGTAGGGCAGTGCAGTGGTGTTTGGGCTGTGTAGGGGGTCGTGCTGGTGTTTCAGGGTTTAGGGCAGTGCAGTTGTGTTCGGGCAGTGTAGGGGGTCGTGCTGGGGCTGGTGTTTCAGGGTTTAGGGCAGAGCAGTGGTGTTAGGGCAGTGTAGGGGTCGTGCTGCTCTGGTGTTTCAGGGTTCAGGGCAGTGCAGTGGTGTTCGGGCAGTGTAGAGGGTCATGCGGGGGTGGTGTTTCAGGGTTTAGGGCAGTGCAGTGGTGTTCGGGCATTGTAGGGGGTCATGCGGGGTGGTGTTTCAGGGTTTAATGCAGTGCAGTGGTGTTTGGGGTGTAGGGGGTCGTGCTGGTGCTGGTGTTTCAGGGTTTAGGGCAGTGCAGTGGTGTTGGGGCAGTGTAGGGTGTCGTGCGGGGGGTGGTGTTCCAGGGTTTAGGGCAGTGCAGTGGTGTTGGGGCAGTGTAGGGGTCGTGCGGGGGTGGTGTTTCAGGGTTTAGGGCAGTGCAGGGGTGTTCGGGCAGTGTAGAGGGTCTTGCTGGGGGGTGGCGTTTCAGGGTTTAGGACAGCGCAGTGGGGTTCGGGCTGTGAAGGGGGTCTTGCTGCGGGTGGCGTTTCAGGGTTTAGGGCAGTGCAGTGGTGTTCGGGCAGTGTAGGGGGTCTTGCTGGTGGGTGGCGTTTCAGGGTTTAGGGCAGTGCAGTGGTGTTCGGGCAGTGTAGGGGGTCTTGCTGGGGGGGTGGCGTTTCAGGATTTAGGGCAGTGCAGTGGTGTTCGGGCAGTGTAGGGGGTCTTGCTGGCGGTTGGCGTTTCAAGGTTTAGGGCAGTGCAGTGGTGTTCAGGCAGTGTAGCGGGTCTTGCTGAGGGGTGGCGTTTCAGGGTTTAGGGAAATGCAGTGGTGTTCGGGCAGTGTAGGGGGTCTTGCTGGGGGTGGCGTTTCAGTGTTTAGGGCAGTGCAGTTGTGTTCGGGCAGTGTAGGGGGTCTTGCTGGGGGGTGGTGTTTCAGGGTTTAGGGCAGTGCAGTGGTGTTCGGGCAGTGTAGGGGGTCTTGCTGGGGGGTGGCGTTTCAGGATTTAGGGCAGTGGAGTTTGGGCAGTGTAGGGGGTCTTGCTGGCGGTTGGTGTTTCAAGGTTTAGGGCAGTGCAGTGGTGTTCGGGCAGTGTAGGGGGTCTTGCTGGGGGGTGGCGTTTCAGGGTTTAGGGCAATGCAGTGGTGTTCGGGCAGTGTAGGGGGTCTTGCTGGGGGTGGCGTTTCAGGGTTTATGGCAATGCAGTGGTGTTTGGGCAGTGTAGGGGGTCATGCTGGGGGGTGGTGTTTCAGGGTTTAGGGCAGTGCAGTGGTATTGGGGCAGTGTAGGGGGTCGTGCAGGGGTGGTGTTTCAGGGTTTAGGGCAGTGCATTGGTGTTGGGGCAGTGTAGGGGGTCGTGCAGGGAGTGGTGTTTCAGGGTTTAGGGCAGTGCAGTGGTGTTGGGGTAGTGTAGGCGGTCATGCTGGGGTGGTGGTTCAGGGTTTAGGGCAGTGCAGTGGTGTTCGGGCAGTGTAGGAGGTCGTGCTGGGGGGTGGCATTTCAGGCTTTAGGACAGTGCAGTGTGGTTCAGGCAGTGTAGGGGGTCTTGCTGCGGGTGGCGTTTCAGGGTTTAGGGCAGTGCAGTGGTGTTCAGGCAGTGTAGGGTGTCGTGCGGGGTGGTGTTTCAGGGTTCAGGGCAGTGCAGTGGTGTTCGGGCAGTGTAGGGTGTCGTGCGGGGTGGTGTTTCAGGGTTTAGGGCAGTGCAGTGGTGTTCGGGCATTGCAGGGGGTCGTGCGGGGTGGTGTTTCAGGGTTTAGGGCAGTGCAGTGGTGTTCGGGCTGTGTAGGGGTCGTGCGGGGGTGGTGTTTCAGGGTGTAGGGCAGTGTAGTGGTGTTCGAGCTGTGTAGAGGGTCGTGCTGGTGCTGGTGTTTCAGGGTCTAGGGCAGTGCAGTTGTGTTCGGGCAGTGTAGGGGGTCTTGCTGGAGGTGATGTTTCAGGGTTTAGGGCAGTGCAGTGGTGTTCGGGCCGTGTAGGGGGTCGTGCTGGGGCTAGTGTTTTAGGGTTTAGGGCAGTGCAGTGGTGTTGTGGCTGTGTAGGGGGTCGTGCTGGGGCTAGTGTTTTAGGGCTTAGGGCAGTGCAGTGGTGTTTGGGCAGTGTAGGTGGTCTTGCTGGGGTTAGTGTTTCAGGGTTTAAGGGAGTGCAGTGGTGTTCGGGCCGTGTAGGGGGTCGTGCTGGGGCTAGTGTTTTAGGGTTTAGGGCAGTGCAGTGGTGTTCTGGCCGTGTAGGGGGTCGTGCTGGGGCTAGTTTTTTAGGGTTTAGGGCAGTGCAGTGGTGTTCTGGCAGTGTAGGGGGTCTTGCTGGAGGTGATGTTTCAGGGTTTAGGGCAGTGCAGTGGTGTTAGGGCAGTGTAGGTGGTCTTGCTGGGGTTAGTGTTTCAGGGTTTAGGGGAGTGCAGTGGTGTTCGGGCCGTGTAGGGGGTCGTGCTGGGGCTAGTGTTTTAGGGTTTAGGGCAGTGCAGTGGTGTTCTGGCCGTGTAGGGGGTCGTGCTGGGGCTAGTTTTTTAGGGTTTAGGGCAGTGCAGTGGTGTTCTGGCAGTGTAGGGGGTCTTGCTGGAGGTGATGTTTCAGGGTTTAGGGCAGTGCAGTGGTGTTAGGGCAGTGTAGGTGGTCTAGCTGGAGGTAGTGTTTCAGGGTTTAGGGCAGTGCAGTGGTGTTCGGGCAGTGTAGGGGGTCTTGCTGGGGGTAGTGTTTCAGGGTTTAGGACATTGCAGTGGTGTTCAGGGTATGTAGGGGGTCTAGCTGGGGGGAGTGTTTCAGGGTTTAGGGCAGTGCAGTGGTGTTCGGGCAGTGTAGGGGGTCTTGCTGAGGGTAGTGTTTCAGGGTTTAGGGCAGTGCAGTGGTGTTCAGGCTATGTAGGGGGTCTAGCTGGGGGGAGTGTTTCAGGGTTTAGGGCAGTGCAGTGGTGTTCGGGCAGTGTAGGGGTCTTGCTGAGGGTAGTGTTTCAGGGTTTAGGGCAGTGCAGTGGTGTTCAGGCTGTGTAGGGGTTCGTGCTGGGGGTGGTGTTTCAGGGTTTAGGGCAGTGCAGTGGTGTTCGGGCAGTGTAGGCGGTCGTGCTGGGGTGGTGGTTCAGGGTTTAGGGCAGTGCAGTGGTGTTCGGGCAGTGTAGGCGGTCGTGCTGGGGTGGTGGTTAAGAGTTTAGGGCAGTGCAGTGGTGTTCGGGCAGTGTAGGGGGTCGTGCTGGGGGGTGGCGTTTCAGGGTTTAGGACAGTGCAGTGGGGCTCGGGCAGTGTAGGGGGTCTTGCAGCAGGTGGCGTTTCAGGGTTTAGGGCAGTGCAGTGGTGTTGGGGCAGTGTAGGGGTCGTGCGGGGGTGGTGTTTTAGGGTTTAGGGCAGTGCAGTGGTGTTGGGGCAGTGTAGGGGGTCGTGCGGGGGTGGTGTTTCAGGGTTTAGGGCAGTGCAAAGGTGTTGGGGCAGTGTAGGGGGTCGTGCGGGGTGGTGTTTCAGGGTTCAGGGCAGTGCAGTGGTGTTCGGGCAGTGTAGGGTATCATGTTGTGGTGGTGTTTCAGGCTTTAGGGCAGTGCAGTGGTGTTCGGGCATTGTAGGAGGTCGTGCGGGGGTGGTGTTTCAGGGTGTAGGGCAGTGCAGTGGTGTTCGAGCTGTGTAGAGGGTCGTGCTGGTGCTGGTGTTTCAGGGTCTAGGGCAGTGCAGTTGTGTTCGGGCAGTGTAGGGGTCGTGCTGGGGCTGGTGTTTCAGGGTTTAGGGCAGAGCAGTGGTGTTAGGGCAGTGTAGGGGTCATGCTGGGGCTGGTGTTTCAGGGGTCAGGGCAGTGTAGTGGTGTTTGGGCAGTGTAGGGGGTCATGCGGGGGTGGTGTTTCAGGGTTTAGGGCAGTGCAGTGGTTTTCGGGCATTGTAGGGGGTCATGCGGGGGTGGTGTTTCAGGGTTTAATGCAGTGCAGTGGTGTTCGGGATGTGTAGGGGGTCGTGCTGGTGCTGGTGTTTCAGGGTTTAGGGCAGTGCAGTGGTGTTGGGGCAGTGTAGGGTGTCGTGCGGGGGTGGTGTTTCAGGGTTTAGGGCAGTGCAGTGGTGTTGGGGCAGTGTAGGGGGTCGTGCGGGGGTGGTGTTTCAGGGTTTAGGGCAGTGCAGTGGTGTTCGGGCAGTGTAGGGGGTCTTGCTGGGGGGTGGCGTTTCAGGGTTTAGGACAGTGCAGTGGGGTTCGGGCAGTGTAGGGGGTCGTGCTGGCGGTGGTGTTTCAGGTTTAAGGGCAGTGCAGTGGTATACAGGCAGTGTAGGGTGTCGTGCGGGGGTGGTGTTTCAGGGTTTAGGGCAGTGCAGTGATGTTTGGGCAGTGTAGGGGGTCGTGCTGGGCCTGGTGTTTCAGGGTTTAGGGCAGTGACGTGGTATTCGGGCTGTGTAGGGGGCGTGCTGGGGCTGGTGTTTCAGGGTTTAGGGCAGTGCAGTGGTGTTTGGGCATTGTAGGGGTTCGTGCTGGGGGGTGGTGTTTAAAGGTTTAGGGAAGTGCAGTGGTGTTCGGGCAGTGTAGGAGGTCGTGCTTGGGCTGGTGTTTCATGGTTTTGGGCAGAGCAGTGGTGTTCGAGCAGTGTAGGGGGTCATGCTGGGGGTGGTGTTTCTGGGTTTAGGGCAGTGCAGTTGTGTTCGGGCAGTGGAGGGGGTCTTGCTATATGTGGTGTTTCAGGGTGTAGGGCAGGGGTGTTCGGGCAGTGTAGGGGGTCTTGCTGGGGGGTGGCGTTTCAGGGTTTAGGGCAGTGCAGTTGTGTTCGGGCAGTGTAGGGGGTCTTGCTGGGGGGTGGCGTTTCAGGGTTTAGGGCAGTGCAGTGGTGTTCGGGCAGTGTAGGGGGTCTTGCTGGGGGGTGGCGTTTCAGAATTTAGGGCAGTGCAGTGGTGTTCGGGCAGTGTAGGGGGTTTTGCTGGCGGTTGGCGTTTCAAGGTTTAGGGCAGTGCAGTGGTGTTCAGGCAGTGTAGGGGGTCATGCTGGGGGTGGTGTTTCTGGGTTTAGGGCAGTGCAGTTGTGTTCGGGCAGTGGAGAGGGTCTTACTATATGTGGTGTTTCAGGGTGTAGGGCAGGGGTGTTCGGGCAGTGTAGGGGGTCTTGCTGGGGGTGATGTTTCAGGGTTTAGGGCAGTGCAGTGGTGTTTGGGCAGTGTAGGTGGTCTTGCTGGGGTTAGTGTTTCAGGGTTTAGGGCTGTGCAGGGGTGTTCTGGCAGTGTAGGTGGTCTAGCTGGGGGTAGTGTTTCAGGGTTTAGGGCAGTGTAGTGGTGTTAGGGCAGTGTAGGTGGTCTAGCTGGGGGTAGTGTTTCAGGGTTTAGGGCAGTGTAGTGGTGTTCGGGCAGTGTAGGGGTCTTGCTGGGGGTAGTGTTTCAGGGTTTAGGGCATTGCAGTGGTGTTCAGTCTATGTAGGGGGTCTAGCTGAGGGGAGTGTTTCAGGGTTTAGGGAGGTGCAGTGGTGTTCGGGCAGTGTAGGGGGTCTTGCTGAGGGTAGTGTTTCAGGGTTTAGGGCAGTGCAGTGGTGTTCAGGCTGTGTAGGGGGTCGTGCTGGGGGTGGTGTTTCAGGGTTTAGGGCAGTGCAGTGGTGTTCGGGCAGTGTAGAAGGTCGTGCTGGGGTGCTGGTTCAGGGTTTAGGGCAGTGCAGTGCAGTGGAGTTCGGGCAGTATAGTGGGTCGTACTGGGGGTGGTGTTTCATGGTTTAGGGCAGTGCAGTGGTGTTCGGGCAGTGTAGGGAGTCGTGCGTGGGTTGGTGTTTCAGGGTTTAGGGCAGTGCAGTGTTCAGGCACTGTAGGGGGTCATGCAGGGGTGGTGTTTCAGGGTTTAGGGCAGTGTAGTGGTGTTGGGGCAGTGTGGGGGGTCATGCTGGGGGTAGTGTTTCAGGGTTTAAGGCAGTGGCGTTGGGGTAGTGTAGTAGGTCTTGCTGGGGGTGGTGTTTCAGGGTTTAGGGCAGTGGTGCTCGGGCAGTGTAGGGGGTCGTGCTGGGGGGGTGGTGTTTCAAGGTTTAGGACAGTGCAATGGTGTTCGGGCAGTGTAAGGGGTCGTGCTTGGGCTGGTGTTTCAGGGTTTTGGGCAGAGCAGTGGTATTCGGGCAGTGTAGGGGGTCATGCTGGGGGTGGTGTTTCTGGGTTTAGGGCAGTGCAGTTGTGTTCGGGCAGTGTAGGGGGTCTTGCTATATGTGGTGTTTCAGGGTTTAGGTCAGGGGTGTTCGGGCAGTGTAGGGTGCCTTGCTAGGGGTGATGTTTCAGGGTTTAGGGCAGTGCAGTGGTGTTTGAGCAGTGTAGGGGGTCATACGTGGGTTGGTGTTTCAGGGTTTAGGGTAGTGCAGTTTTCGGGCACTGTAGTGGGTCATGCGGGGGTGGTGGTTCAGGGTTTAGGGCAGTGTAGTGGTATTGGGGCAGTGTAGGAGGTCATGCTGGGGGTGGTGTTTCAGGGTTTAAGGCAGTGGCGTTGGGGTAGTGTAGGGGGTCTTGCTGGGGGTGGTGTTTCAGGGTTTAGGGCAGCGGTGTTCGGGCAGTGTAGGGGGTCGTGCTGGGGGGGTGGTGTTTCAAGGTTTAGGGCAGTGCAGTGGTGTTCGGGCAGTGTAAGGGGTCGTGCTTGGGCTGGTGTTTCAGGGTTTTGGGCAGAGCAGTGGTGTTCGGACAGTGTAGGGGGTCATGCTGGGGGTGGAGTTTCTGGGTTTAGGGCAGTGCAGTTGTTTTCGGGCAGTGTAGGGGGTCTTGCTATATGTGGTGTTTCAGGGTTTAGGGCAGGGGTGTTCGGGCAGTGTAGGGTGTCTTGCTAGGGGTGATGTTTCAGGGTTTAGCGCAGTGCAGTGGTGTTTGGGCAGTGTAGGGGGTCGTACGTGGGTTGGTGTTTCAGGGTTTAGGCCAGTGCAGTGTTCGGGCAGTGTAAGGGGTCATGCGGGGGTGGTGTTTCAGGATTTAGGGCAGTGTAGTGGTGTTCGGGCAGTGTAGGGGGTCATGC
This sequence comes from Triturus cristatus, assembly GCF_964204655.1. Taxonomy (NCBI): domain Eukaryota; kingdom Metazoa; phylum Chordata; class Amphibia; order Caudata; family Salamandridae; genus Triturus; species Triturus cristatus. Next base: position 579,024,927 of record NC_140579.1, on the reverse strand, counting down.
TGGGAGTGGTGTTTCAGGGTTTAAGGCAGTGGCATTGGGGTAGTGTAGGGGGTCTTGCTGGGGGTGGTGTTTCAGGGTTTAGGGCAGTGGTGTTCGGGCAGTGTAGGGGGTCGTGCTGGGGGGTGGTGTTTCAAGGTTTAGGGCAGTGCAGTGGTGTTCGGGCAGTGTAAGGGGTCGTGCTTGGGCTGGTGTTTCAGGGTTTTGGGCAGAGCAGTGGTGTTCAGGCAGTGTAGGGGCTTATGCTGGGGTTGGTGTTTCTGGGTTTAAGGCAGTGCAGTTGTGTTCGGGCAGTGTAGGGGGTCTTGCTATATGTGGTGTTTCAGGGATTAGGGCAGGGGTGTTGGGGCAGTGTAGGGGGTCTTGCTAGGGGTGATGTTTCAGGGTTTAGGGCAGTGCAGTGGTGTTTGGGCAGTGTAGGTGGTCTTGCTGGGGTTAGTGTTTCAGGGTTTAGCGGAGTGCAGTGGTGTTCGGGCAGTGTAGGCGGTCGTGCTGGGGTGGTGTTTTAGGGTTTAGGGCAGTGCAGTGGTGTTCGGGCAGTTTAGGGGGTCATGCTGGGGGTGGTGTTTCAGGGTTTAGGGCAGTGCAGTGGTGTTCGGGCAGTGTAGGGTGTCGTGCTGGGCCTGATGTTTTAGGCTTTAGGGCAGTGCCGTGGTGTTCGGGCCGTGTAGGGGGTCATGCTGGGGCTAGTGTTTTAGGGTTTAGGGCAGTGCAGTGGTGTTCTGGCCGTGTAGGGGGTCGTGCTGGGGCTAGTGTTTTAGGGTTTAGGGCAGTGCAGTGGTGTTCTGGCAGTGTAGGGGGTTGTGCTGGGGCTGGTGTTTCAGGGTTTAGGGCAGTGGTGTTTGGGCAGTGTAGGGGGTCTTGCTGGAGGTGATGTTTCAGGGTTTAGGGCAGTGCAGTGTAGGTGGTCTACCTGGGGGTAGTGTTTCAGGGTTTAGGGCAGTGCAGTGATGTTCGGGCAGTGTTGGGGGTCTTGCTGGGGGTAGTGTTTCAGGGTTTAGGGCGGTGCAGTGGTGTTCAGGCTGTGTAGGGGGTCTAGCTGGGGGTAGTGTTTCAGGGTTTAGGGCAGTGCAGTGGTGTTCGGGCTGTGTAGGGGGTCCTGCTGGGGGTAGTGTTTCAGGGTTTAGGGCAGTGCAGTGGTGTTCAGGCTGTGTAGGGGGTCGTGCTGGGGTGGTGGTTCAGGGTTTAGGGCAGTGCAGTGATGTTCGGGCAGTGTAGGCGGCCGTGCTGGGGTGGTGGTTCAGGGATTAGGGCAGTGCAGTGGTGTTCAGGCAGTGTAGGGGGTTGTGCTGGGGGGTGGCGATTCAGGGTTTAGGACAGTGCAGTGGGGTTCGGGCAGTGTATGTGGTCTTGCTGCGGGTGGCGTTTCAGGGTTTAGGGCAGTGCAGTGGGGTTCAGGCAGTGTACGGGGTCTTGCTGGGGGGGTGGCGTTTCAGTGTTTAGGGCAGTGCAGTGGTGTTCGGGCAGTGTAGGCGGTCGTGCTGGGGTGGTGTTTTAGGGTTTAGGGCAGTGCAGTGGTGTTCGGGCAGTTTAGGGGGTGATGCTGGGGGTGGTGTTTCAGGGTTTAGGGCAGTGCAGTGGTGTTCGGGCAGTGTAGGGTGTCGTGCTGGGCATGATGTTTTAGGCTTTAGGGCAGTGCCGTCGTGTTCGGGCCGTGTAGGGTGTCATGCTGGGGCTAGTGTTTTAGGGTTTAGGGCAGTGCAGTGGTGTTCTGGCCGTGTAGGGGGTCGTGCTGGGGCTAGTGTTTTAGGGTTTAGGGCAGTGCAGTGGTGTTCTGGCAGTGTAGGGGGTTGAGCTGGGGCTGGTGTTTCAGGGTTTAGGGCAGTGGTGTTTGGGCAGTGTAGGGGGTCTTGCTGAAGGTGATGTTTCAGGGTTTAGGGCAGTGCAGTGGTGTTCGGGCAGTGTAGGTGGTCTAGCTGGGGGTAGTGTTTCAGGGTTTAGGGCAGTGCAGTGGTTTTCGGGCAGTGTTGGGAGTCTTGCTGGGGGTAGTGTTTCAGGGTTTAGGGCAGTGCAGTGGTGTTCAGGCTGTGTAGGGGGTCTAGCTGGGGGTAGTGTTTCAGGGTTTAGGGCAGTGCAGTGGTGTTCGGGCTGTGTAGGGGGTCCTGCTGGGGGTAGTGTTTCAGGGTTTAGGGCAGTGCAGTGGTGTTCAGGCTGTGTAGGGGGTCGTGCTGGGGGGTGGCGTTTCAGGGTTTAGGACAGTGCAGTGGGGTTCGGGCAGTGTAGGGGGTTGTGCTGGGGGTGGTGTTTCAGGTTTAAGGGCAGTGCAGTGGTATACGGGCAGTGTAGGGTGTCGTGCGGGGGTGGTGTTTCAGGGTTTAGGGCAGTGCAGTGATGTTTGGGCAGTGTAGGGGGTCGTGCTGGGCCTGGTGTTTCAGGGTTTAGGGCAGTGCAGTGGTATTCGGGCTGTGTAGGGGGTCGTGCTGGGGCTGGTGTTTCAGGGTTTAGGGCAGTGCAGTGTTGTTTGGGCATTGTAGGGGTTCGTGCTGGGGGGTGGTGTTTAAAGGTTTAGGGAAGTGCAGTGGTGTTCGGGCAGTGTAGGAGGTCGTGCTTGGGCTGGTGTTTCATGGTTTTGGGCAGAGCAGTGGTGTTCGAGCAGTGTAGGGGGTCATGCTGGGGGTGGTGTTTCTGGGTTTAGGGCAGTGCAGTTGTGTTCGGACAGTGGAGGGGGTCTTGCTATATGTGGTGTTTCAGGGTGTAGGGCAGGGGTGTTCGGGCAGTGTAGGGGGTCTTGCTGGGGGGTGGCGTTTCAGGGTTTAGGGCAGTGCAGTTGTGTTCGGGCAGTGTAGGGGGTCTTGCTGGGGGGTGGCGTTTCAGGGTTTAGGGCAGTGCAGTGGTGTTCGGGCAGTGTAGTGGGTCTTGCTGGGGGGTGGCGTTTCAGAATTTAGGGCAGTGCAGTGGTGTTCGGGCAGTGTAGGGGGTTTTGCTGGCGGTTGGCGTTTCAAGGTTTAGGGCAGTGCAGTGGTGTTCAGGCAGTGTAGGGGGTCATGCTGGGGGTGGTGTTTCTGGGTTTAGGGCAGTGCAGTTGTGTTCGGGCAGTGGAGAGGGTCTCACTATATGTGGTGTTTCAGGGTGTAGGGCAGGGGTGTTCGGGCAGTGTAGGGGGTCTTGCTGGGGGTGATGTTTCAGGGTTTAGGGCAGTGCAGTGGTGTTTGGGCAGTGTAGGTGGTCTTGCTGGGGTTAGTGTTTCAGGGTTTAGGGCTGTGCAGGGGTGTTCTGGCAGTGTAGGTGGTCTAGCTGGGGGTAGTGTTTCAGGGTTTAGGGCAGTGTAGTGGTGTTAGGGCAGTGTAGGTGGTCTAGCTGGGGGTAGTGTTTCAGGGTTTAGGGCAGTGTAGTGGTGTTCGGGCAGTGTAGGGGTCTTGCTGGGGGTAGTGTTTCAGGGTTTAGGGCATTGCAGTGGTGTTCAGTCTATGTAGGGGGTCTAGCTGAGGGGAGTGTTTCAGGGTTTAGGGAGGTGCAGTGGTGTTCGGGCAGTGTAGGGGGTCTTGCTGAGGGTAGTGTTTCAGGGTTTAGGGCAGTGCAGTGGTGTTCAGGCTGTGTAGGGGGTCGTGCTGGGGGTGGTGTTTCAGGGTTTAGGGCAGTGCAGTGGTGTTCGGGCAGTGTAGAAGGTCGTGCTGGGGTGCTGGTTCAGGGTTTAGGGCAGTGCAGTGGTGTTCTGGCAGTGTAGGCGTCGTGCTGGGGCTGGTGTTTCAGGGTTTAGGGCAGTGCAGTGGTGTGCGGGTAGTGTAGAGGGTCTTGCTGGGGGTGGTGTTTCAGGGTTTAGGGCAGTGGTGTTCAGACAGTGTAGGGGGTCTTGCTGGGGGTGGTTTTTGGGCAGTGTAGGGTGTCTTGCTGGGGGTGTTGTTTCAGGGTTTAGGGCAGTGCAGTGCAGTGGAGTTCGGGCAGTATAGTGGGTCGTACTGGGGGTGGTGTTTCATGGTTTAGGGCAGTGCAGTGGTGTTCGGGCAGTGTAGGGAGTCGTGCGTGGGTTGGTGTTTCAGGGTTTAGGGCAGTGCAGTGTTCAGGCACTGTAGGGGGTCATGCAGGGGTGGTGTTTCAGGGTTTAGGGCAGTGTAGTGGTGTTGGGGCAGTGTAGGGGGTCATGCAGGGGGTAGTGTTTCAGGGTTTAAGGCAGTGGCGTTGGGGTAGTGTAGTAGGTCTTGCTGGGGGTGGTGTTTCAGGGTTTAGGGCAGTGGTGCTCGGGCAGTGTAGGGGGTCGTGCTGGGGGGGTGGTGTTTCAAGGTTTAGGACAGTGCAATGGTGTTCGGGCAGTGTAAGGGGTCGTGCTTGGGCTGGTGTTTCAGGGTTTTGGGCAGAGCAGTGGTATTCGGGCAGTGTAGGGGGTCATGCTGGGGGTGGTGTTTCTGGGTTTAGGGCAGTGCAGTTGTGTTCGGGCAGTGTAGGGGGTCTTGCTATATGTGGTGTTTCAGGGTTTAGGTCAGGGGTGTTCGGGCAGTGTAGGGTGCCTTGCTAGGGGTGATGTTTCAGGGTTTAGGGCAGTGCAGTGGTGTTTGAGCAGTGTAGGGGGTCATACGTGGGTTGGTGTTTCAGGGTTTAGGGTAGTGCAGTTTTCGGGCACTGTAGTGGGTCATGCGGGGGTGGTGGTTCAGGGTTTAGGGCAGTGTAGTGGTATTGGGGCAATGTAGGGGGGTCATGCTGGGGGTGGTGTTTCAGGGTTTAAGGCAGTGGCGTTGGGGTAGTGTAGGGGGTCTTGCTGGGGGTGGTGTTTCAGGGTTTAGGGCAGTGGTGTTCGGGCAGTGTAGGGGGTCGTGCTGGGGGGGTGGTGTTTCAAGGTTTAGGGCAGTGCAGTGGTGTTCGGGCAGTGTAAGGGGTCGTGCTTGGGCTGGTGTTTCAGGGTTTTGGGCAGAGCAGTGGTGTTCGGACAGTGTAGGGGGTCATGCTGGGGGTGGAGTTTCTGGGTTTAGGGCAGTGCAGTTGTTTTCGGGCAGTGTAGGGGGTCTTGCTATATGTGGTGTTTCAGGGTTTAGGGCAGGGGTGTTCGGGCAGTGTAGGGTGTCTTGCTAGGGGTGATGTTTCAGGGTTTAGCGCAGTGCAGTGGTGTTTGGGCAGTGTAGGGGGTCGTACGTGGGTTGGTGTTTCAGGGTTTAGGCCAGTGCAGTGTTCGGGCAGTGTAAGGGGTCATGCGGGGGTGGTGTTTCAGGATTTAGGGCAGTGTAGTGGTGTTCGGGCAGTGTAGGGGGTCATGCTGGGAGTGGTGTTTCAGGGTTTAGGGCAGTGGTGTTCGGGCAGTGTAGGGGGTCGTGCTGGGGGGTGGTGTTTCAGGATTTAGGGCAGTGTAGTGGTGTTCGGGCAGTGTAGGGGGTCTTGCTGGGGGTGGTGTTTCAGGGTTTAGGGCAGTGGTGTTCGGGCAGTGTAGGGGGTCGTGCTGGGGGGTGGTGTTTCAAGGTTTAGGGCAGTGCAGTGGTGTTCGGGCAGTGTAAGGGGTCATGCTTGGGCTGGTGTTTCAGGGTTTTGGGCAGAGCAGTGGTGTTCAGGCAGTGTAGGGGCTCATGCTGGGGGTGGTGTTTCTGGGTTTAGGGCAGTGCAGTTGTGTTCGGGCAGTGTAGGGGGTCTTGCTATATGTGGTGTTTCAGGGTTTAGGGCAGGGGTGTTGGGGCAGTGTAGGGTGTCTTGCTAGGTGTGATGTTTCAGGGTTTAGGGCAGTGCAGTGGTGTTTGGGCAGTGTAGGTGGTCTTGCTGGGGTTAATGTTTCAGGGTTTAGCGGAGTGCAGTGGAGTTTGGGCAGTGTAGGGGGTCGTGCTGGTTGGTGTTTTAGGGTGTAAGGCAGTGCAGTGTTGTTCGGGCAGTTTAGAGGGTCATGCTGGGGGTGGTGTTTCTGGGTTTAGGGCAGTGCAGTGGTGTTCGGGCAGTGTAAGGGGTGGTGCTGGGGCTGGTGTTTTATGGTTTAGGGCAGTGCCGTGGTGTTCGGACCGTGTAGGGGGTCGTGCTGGGGCTAATGTTTTAGGGTTTAGGGCAGTGCAGTGGTGTTCTGGCAGTGTAGGGGGTCGTGCTGGGGCTGGTGTTTCAGGGTTTAGGGTAGTGGTGTTTGGGCAGTGTAGGCGGTCGTGCTGGGGTGGTGGTTCAGGGTTTGGGGCAGTGCAGTGGTGTTCGGGCAGTGTAGGCGGTCGTGCTGGGGTGGTGGTTCAGTGTTTAGGGCAGTCCAGTGGTGTTTGGGCAGTGTAGGGGGTCATCCTGGGGGGTGGTGTTTCAGGGTTTTGGGCAGTGCAGTGGTGTTCAGGCTGTGTAGGGGGTCGTGCGGGGGGTGGTGTTTCAGCGTTAAGGGCAGTGCAGTGGTGTTCGGGCAGTGTAGGGGTCTTGCTGGGGGGTGGTGTTTCAGGGTTCAGGGCAGTGCAGTGGGGTTCGGGCAGTGTAGGGTGTCGTGCGGGGGTGGTGTTTCAGGGTTTAGGGCAGTGCAGTGGCGTTCAGGCAGTGTAGGGGGTCATGCCCCGGGTGGTGTTTCAGGGTTTAGGGCAGTGCAGTGGTGTTCGAGCAGTGTAGGGGGTCGTGGAGGGGGTGGTGTTTCAGGGTTAAGGGCAGTGCAGTGGTGTTCGGGCAGTGTAGGGGGTCCTGCAGGGGTTGGTGTTTTAGGGTTTAGGGCAGTATAGTGGTGTTTGGGCAGTGTAGGGGGTCGTACAGGGGTGGTGTTTCAGGGTTTAGGGCAATGCAGTGGTGTAAGGGCAGTGTAGGGGGTCATGCTCGGGGGTGGTGTTTCAGGGTTTAGGGCAGTTTAGTGGTGTTCGGGTAGTGTAGGGGGTCGTACTGGGGGTGGTCTTTCAGGGTTTAGGGCAGTGCAGTGGTGTTCGGGCAGTGTAGGGGGTCGTGCAGGGGTGGGGTTTCAGGGTTTTGGCCAGTGCAGTGGTGTTGGGGCAGTGTAGGGTGTCATGTGGGGGTGGAGTTTCAGGGTTCAGGGCAGTGCAGTGGTGTCCGGGCAGTGTAGGGGGGTCATGCTGGGGGTGGTGTTTCTGGGTTCAGGGCAGTGCAGTGGTGTTCAGGCAGTGTAGGGGGTCATGCTGGGGGTGGTGTTTCAGGGTTTAGGGCAGTGCAGTGGTGTTTGGGCAGTGTAGGGGGCATGCTGGGCATGGTGTTTCAGGGTTTAGGGCAGTGCAGTGGTGTTCGGGCTGTGTAGGGGGTTGTGCTGGCGCTAGTGTTTCAGGGTTTAGGGCAGTGCAGTGGTGTTCGGGCAGTGTAGGGGGTCATGTGGGGTGGTGTTTCAGGGTTCAGGGCAGTGCAGTGGTGTTCGGACAGTGTAGGTGGTCGTGCGGGGTGGTGTTTCAGGGTTTAGGGCAGAGTAGTGGTGTTTGAGCACTGTAGGGGTAGTGCTGGGGCCGGTGTTTCCAGGGTTTAGGGCAGTGGTGTTAGGGCAGTGTAAGGGGTCGTGCTGGGGTGTGGTGTTTCAAGTTTTAGGGCAGTGCAGTGGTGTTCGGGCAGTGTAGGGGGTCGTGCTTGGGCTGGTGTTTCAGAGTTTTGGGCAGAGCAGTGGTGTTCGGGCAGTGTAGGGGGTCATGCTGAGGTTGGTTTTTCTGGGTTTAGGGCAGTGCAGTTGTGTTCGGGCAGTTTAGGTGGTCTTGCTATATGTGGTGTTTCAGGGTTTAGGGCAGAGGTGTTCGGGCAGTGTAGGGGGTCTTGCTGGGGGTGATGTTTCAGGCTTTAGGGCAATGCAGTGGTGTTTGGGCAGTGTAGGTGGTCTTGCTGGGGTTAGTGTTTTAGGGTTTAGGGGAGTGCAGTGGTGTTCGGGCAGTGTAGGGGGTCGTGTTGGGGTGGTGTTTTAGGGTTTAGGGCAGTGCAGTGGTGTTCGGGCAGTGTAGGGGGTCGTGCTGGGGTTAGTGTTTCAGGGTTTAGGGGAGGTCAGTGGGGTTCGGGCAGTGTAGGGGATCATGCTGGGGTTGGGGTTTTAGGGTTTAGGGCAGTATAGTGGCGTTTGGGCAGTGTAGGGGGTCGTACTGGGGTGGTGCTTCAGGGTTTAGGGCAATGCAGTGGTTTAAGGGCAGTGTAGGGGGTCATGCTCGGGGGTGGTGTTTCAGGGTTTAGGGCAGTGCAGTGGTGTTCGGGTAGTGTAGGGGGTCGTACTGGGGGTGGTCTTTCAGGGTTTAGGGCAGTGCAGTGGTGTTCGGGCAGTGTAGGGGGTCGTGCGGGGGTGGGGTTTCAGGGTTTTGGCCAGTGCAGTGGTGTTGGGGCAGTGTAGGGGGTCATGTGGTGGTGGAGTTTCAGGGTTCAGGGCAGTGCAGTGGTGTCCGGGCAGTGTAGGGGGTCATGCTGGGGGTGGTGTTTCTGGGTTCAGGGCAGTGCAGTGGTGTTCGGGCAGTGTAGGGGGTCATGCAAGGGGTGGTGTTTCAGGGTTTAGGGCAGTGCAGTGGTGTTTGGGCAGTGTAGGGGGGCATGCTGGGCCTGGTGTTTCAGGGTTTAGGGCAGTGCAGTGGTGTTCGGGCTGTGTAGGGGGTTGTGCTGGCGCTAGTGTTTCAGGGTTTAGGGCAGTGCAGTGGTGTTCGGGCAGTGTAGGTGGTCTTGCTGGGGTTAATGTTTCAGGGTTTAGCGGAGTGCAGTGGAGTTCGGGCAGTGTACTGGGTCGTGCTGGGGTGGTGTTTTAGGGTTTAGGGTAGTGCAGTGTTGTTCAGGCAGTTTAGGGGGTCATGCTGGGGGTGGTGTTTCAGGGTTTAGGGCAGTGCAGTGGTGTTCGGGCAGTGTAGGGGATCGGGCTGGGGCTGGTGTTTTAGGGTTTAGGGCAGTGCCGTGGTGTTCGGGCCGTGTAGGGGGTCCTGCTGTGGCTAGTGTTTTATTGTTTAGGGCAGTGCAGTGGTGTTCTGGTAGTGTAGGGGGTCGTGCTGGGGCTGGTGTTTCAGGGTTTAGGGCAGTGGTGTTTGGGCAGTGTAGGCGGTCATGCTAGGGTGGTGGTTCAGGGTTTGGGGCAGTGCAGTGGTGTTCGGGCAGTGTAGGCGGTCGTGCTGGGGGGTGGTGTTTCAGGGTTTTGGGCAGTGCAGTGGTGTTCAGGCTGTGTAGGGGGTCGTTCGGGGTGGTGTTTCAGGGTTAAGGGCAGTGCAGTGGTGTTCGGGCAGTGTAGGGGGTCTTGCTGGGGGGTGGTGTTTCAGGGTTCAGGGCAGTGCAGTGGTGTTCGGGCAGTCTAGGGTGTCGTGCGGGGGTGGTGTTTCAGGGTTTAGGGCAGTGAAGTGGTGTTCAGGCTGTGTAGGGGTGTTGCTGTGGGGTGGCGTTTCAGGGTTTAGGGCAATGCAGTGGTGTTCGGGCAGTGTAGGGGGGTCGTGCTGAGGGGTGGTGTTTCAGGGTTTAAGGCAGTGCAGTGGTGTTGGGGCAGTGTAGGGGGTCGTGCGGGAGTGGTGTTTCAGGGTTTAGGGCATTGCAGTGGTGTTGGGGCAGTGTAGGGGTCGTGCGGGTGGTGTTTCAGGGTTCAGGGCAGTGCAGTGGTGTTCGGGCAGTGTAGGGTGTCGTGCGGGTGGTGTTTCACGGTTTAGTGCAGTGCAGTGGTGTTCGGGCATTGTAGGGGATCGTGCGGGGGTGGTGTTTCAGGGTTTATTGCAGTGCATTGGTGTTCGGGCTGTGTAGGGGGTCGTGCTGGTGCTGGTGTTTTAGGGTTTAGGGCAGTGCAGTGTTCGGGCAGTGTAAGGGGTCATGCGGGGGTGGTGTTTCAGGGCAGTGTAGTGGTGTTGGGGCAGTGTAGGGGGTCATGCTGGGGGTGGTGTTTCAGGGTTTAAGGCAGTGGCGTTGGGGTAGTTTAGGGTGTCTTGCTGGGGGTGGTGTTTCAGGGTTTAGGGCTGTGGTGTTCGGGCAGTGTAGGGGGTCGTGCTGGGGCGTGGTGTTTCAAGGTTTAGGGCAGTGCAGTGGTGTTCGGGCAGTGTAAGGGGTCATGCTTGGGCTGGTGTTTCAGGGTTTTGGGCAGATCAGTGGTGTTCGGGCAGTGTAGGGGGTCATGCTGGGGGTGGTGTTTCTGGGTTTAGGGCAGTGCAGTTGTGTTCGGGCAGTGTAGGGGGTCTTGCTATATGTGGTGTTTCAGGGTTTAGGGCAGGGGTGTTCGGGCAGTGTAGGGTGTCTTGCTAGGTGTGATGTTTCAGGGTTTAGGGCAGTGCAGTGGTGTTTGGGCAGTGTAGGTGGTCTTGCTGGGGTTAGTGTTTCAGGGTTTAGCGGAGTGCAGTGGAGTTCGGGCAGTGTAGGGGGTCGTGCTGGTTGGTGTTTTAGGGTTTAGGGCAGTGCAGTGTTGTTCGGGCAGTTTAGAGGGTCATGCTGGGGGTGGTGTTTCAGGGTTTAGGGCAGTGCAGTGGTGTTTGGGCAGTGTAGGTGGTCTTGCTGGGGTTAATGTTTCAGGGTTTAGCGGAGTGCAGTGGAGTTCGGGCAGTGTACTGGGTCATGCTGGGGTGGTGTTTTAGGGTTTAGGGCAGTGCAGTGTTGTTCGGGCAGTTTAGGGGGTCATGCTGGGGGTGGTGTTTCAGGGTTTAGGGCAGTGCAGGGGTGTTCGGGCAGTGTAGGGGGTCGTGCTGGGGCTGGTGTTTTAGGGTTTAGGGCAGTGCCGTGGTGTTCAGGCCGTGTAGGGGGTCCTGCTGTGGCTAGTGTTTTAGGGTTTAGGGCAGTGCAGTGCTGTTCTGGCAGTGTAGGGGGTCGTGCTGGGGCTGGTGTTTCAGGGTTTAGGGCAGTGGTGTTTGGGCAGTGTAGGCGGTCATGCTAGGGTGGTGGTTTAGGGTTTGGGGCAGTGCAGTGGTGTTCGGGCAGTGTAGGCGGTCGTGCTGGGGGGTGGTGTTTCAGGGTTTTGGGCAGTGCAGTGGTGTTCAGGCTGTGTAGGGGGTCGTGCGGGGTGGTGTTTCAGGGTTAAGGGCAGTGCAGTGGTGTTCGGGCAGTGTAGGGGGTCTTGCTGGGGGGTGGTCTTTCAGGGTTCAGGGCAGTGCAGTGGGGTTCGGGCAGTGTAGGGTGTCGTGCGGGGGTGGTGTTTCAGGGTTTAGGGCAGTGGTGTTCGGGCAGTGTAGGCGGTCATGCTAGGGTGGTGGTTCAGGGTTTGAGGCAGTGCAGTGGTGTTCGGGCAGTGTAGGCGGTCGTGCTGGGGGGTGGTGTTTTAGGGTTTTGGGCAGTGCATTGGTGCTCAGGCTGTGTAGGGGGTCATGCGGGGTGGTGTTTCAGGGTTAAGGGCAGTGCAGTGGTGTTCGGGCATTGTAGGGGGTCTTGCTGGGGGGTGGTGTTTCAGGGCAGTGTAGTGGTGTTGGGGCAGTGTAGGGGGTCATGCTGGGGGTGGTGTTTCAGGGTTTAAGGCAGTGGCGTTGGGGTAGTGTAGGGTGTCTTGCTGGGGGTGGTGTTTCAGGGTTTAGGGCAGTGGTGTTCGGGCAGTGTAGGGGGTCGTGCTGGGGGGGTGGTGTTTCAAGGTTTAGGGCAGTGCAGTGGTGTTCGGGCAGTGTAAGGGGTCGTGCTTGGGCTGGTGTTTCAGGGTTTTGGGCAGATCAGTGGTGTTCGGGCAGTGTAGGGGGTCCTGCAGGGGTTGGTGTTTTAGGGTTTAGGGCAGTATAGTGGTGTTTGGGCAGTGTAGGGGGTCGTACAGGGGTGGTGTTTCAGGGTTTAGGGCAATGCAGTGGTGTAAGGGCAGTGTAGGGGGTCATGCTCGGGGGTGGTGTTTCAGGGTTTAGGGCAGTTTAGTGGTGTTCGGGTAGTGTAGGGGGTCGTACTGGGGGTGGTCTTTCAGGGTTTAGGGCAGTGCAGTGGTGTTCGGGCAGTGTAGGGGGTCGTGCAGGGGTGGGGTTTCAGGGTTTTGGCCAGTGCAGTGGTGTTGGGGCAGTGTAGGGTGTCATGTGGGGGTGGAGTTTCAGGGTTCAGGGCAGTGCAGTGGTGTCCGGGCAGTGTAGGGGGGTCATGCTGGGGGTGGTGTTTCTGGGTTCAGGGCAGTGCAGTGGTGTTCAGGCAGTGTAGGGGGTCATGCTGGGGGTGGTGTTTCAGGGTTTAGGGCAGTGCAGTGGTGTTTGGGCAGTGTAGGGGGCATGCTGGGCATGGTGTTTCAGGGTTTAGGGCAGTGCAGTGGTGTTCGGGCTGTGTAGGGGGTTGTGCTGGCGCTAGTGTTTCAGGGTTTAGGGCAGTGCAGTGGTGTTCGGGCAGTGTAGGGGGTCATGTGGGGTGGTGTTTCAGGGTTCAGGGCAGTGCAGTGGTGTTCGGACAGTGTAGGTGGTCGTGCGGGGTGGTGTTTCAGGGTTTAGGGCAGAGTAGTGGTGTTTGAGCACTGTAGGGGTAGTGCTGGGGCCGGTGTTTCCAGGGTTTAGGGCAGTGGTGTTAGGGCAGTGTAAGGGGTCGTGCTGGGGTGTGGTGTTTCAAGTTTTAGGGCAGTGCTGGTGTTCGGGCAGTGTAGGGGGTCGTGCTTGGGCTGGTGTTTCAGAGTTTTGGGCAGAGCAGTGGTGTTCGGGCAGTGTAGGGGGTCATGCTGAGGTTGGTTTTTCTGGGTTTAGGGCAGTGCAGTTGTGTTCGGGCAGTTTAGGTGGGCTTGCTATATGTGGTGTTTCAGGGTTTAGGGCAGAGGTGTTTGGGCAGTGTAGGGGGTCTTGCTGGGGGTGATGTTTCAGGCTTTAGGGCAATGCAGTGGTGTTTGGGCAGTGTAGGTGGTCTTGCTGGGGTTAGTGTTTTAGGGTTTAGGGGAGTGCAGTGGTGTTCGGGCAGTGTAGGGGGTCGTGTTGGGGTGGTGTTTTAGGGTTTAGGGCAGTGCAGTGGTGTTCGGGCAGTGTAGGGGGTCGTGCTGGGGTTAGTGTTTCAGGGTTTAGGGGAGGTCAGTGGTGTTCGGGCAGTGTAGGGGATCGTGCTGGGGTTGGGGTTTTAGGGTTTAGGGCAGTATAGTGGCGTTTGGGCAGTGTAGGGGGTCGTACTGGGGTGGTGCTTCAGGGTTTAGGGCAATGCAGTGGTTTAAGGGCAGTGTAGGGGGTTATGCTCGGGGGTGGTCTTTCAGGGTTTAGGGCAGTGCAGTGGTGTTCGGGCAGTGTAGGGGGTCGTGCGGGGGTGGGGTTTCAGGGTTTTGGCCAGTGCAGTGGTGTTGGGGCAGTGTAGGGGGTCATGTGGTGGTGGAGTTTCAGGGTTCAGGGCAGTGCAGTGGTGTCCGGGCAGTGTAGGGGGGTCATGCTGGGGGTGGTGTTTCTGGGTTCAGGGCAGTGCAGTGGTGTTCGGGCAGTGTAGGGGGTCATGCAAGGGGTGGTGTTTCAGGGTTTAGGGCAGTGCAGTGGTGTTTGGGCAGTGTAGGGGGGCATGCTGGGCCTGGTGTTTCAGGGTTTAGGGCAGTGCAGTGGTGTTCGGGCTGTGTAGGGGGTTGTGCTGGCGCTAGTGTTTCAGGGTTTAGGGCAGTGCAGTGGTGTTCGGGCAGTGTAGGTGGTCTTGCTGGGGTTAATGTTTCAGGGTTTAGCGGAGTGCAGTGGAGTTCGGGCAGTGTACTGGGTCGTGCTGGGGTGGTGTTTTAGGGTTTAGGGTAGTGCAGTGTTGTTCAGGCAGTTTAGGGGGTCATGCTGGGGGTGGTGTTTCAGGGTTTAGGGCAGTGCAGTGGTGTTCGGGCAGTGTAGGGGATCGGGCTGGGGCTGGTGTTTTAGGGTTTAGGGCAGTGCCGTGGTGTTCGGGCCGTGTAGGGGGTCCTGCTGTGGCTAGTGTTTTATTGTTTAGGGCAGTGCAGTGGTGTTCTGGTAGTGTAGGGGGTCGTGCTGGGGCTGGTGTTTCAGGGTTTAGGGCAGTGGTGTTTGGGCAGTGTAGGCGGTCATGCTAGGGTGGTGGTTCAGGGTTTGGGGCAGTGCAGTGGTGTTCGGGCAGTGTAGGCGGTCGTGCTGGGGGGTGGTGTTTCAGGGTTTTGGGCAGTGCAGTTGTGTTCAGGCTGTGTAGGGGGTCGTTCGGGGTGGTGTTTCAGGGTTAAGGGCAGTGCAGTGGTGTTCGGGCAGTGTAGGGGGTCTTGCTGGGGGGTGGTGTTTCAGGGTTCAGGGCAGTGCAGTGGTGTTCGGGCAGTCTAGGGTGTCGTGCGGGGGTGGTGTTTCAGGGTTTAGGGCAGTGAAGTGGTGTTCAGGCTGTGTAGGGGTGTTGCTGTGGGGTGGCGTTTCAGGGTTTAGGGCAATGCAGTGGTGTTCGGGCAGTGTAGGGGGGTCGTGCTGAGGGGTGGTGTTTCAGGGTTTAAGGCAGTGCAGTGGTGTTGGGGCAGTGTAGGGGGTCGTGCGGGAGTGGTGTTTCAGGGTTTAGGGCATTGCAGTGGTGTTGGGGCAGTGTAGGGGTCGTGCGGGTGGTGTTTCAGGGTTCAGGGCAGTGCAGTGGTGTTCGGACAGTGTAGGGTGTCGTGCGGGTGGTGTTTCACGGTTTAGTGCAGTGCAGTGGTGTTCGGGCATTGTAGGGGATCGTGCGGGGGTGGTGTTTCAGGGTTTATTGCAGTGCATTGGTGTTCGGGCTGTGTAGGGGGTCGTGCTGGTGCTGGTGTTTTAGGGTTTAGGGCAGTGCAGTGTTCGGGCAGTGTAAGGGGTCATGCGGGGGTGGTGTTTCAGGGCAGTGTAGTGGTGTTGGGGCAGTGTAGGGGGTCATGCTGGGGGTGGTGTTTCAGGGTTTAAGGCAGTGGCGTTGGGGTAGTTTAGGGTGTCTTGCTGGGGGTGGTGTTTCAGGGTTTAGGGCTGTGGTGTTCGGGCAGTGTAGGGGGTCGTGCTGGGGGGTGGTGTTTCAAGGTTTAGGGCAGTGCAGTGGTGTTCGGGCAGTGTAAGGGGTCGTGCTTGGGCTGGTGTTTCAGGGTTTTGGGCAGATCAGTGGTGTTCGGGCAGTGTAGGGGGTCATGCTGGGGGTGGTGTTTCTGGGTTTAGGGCAGTGCAGTTGTGTTCGGGCAGTGTAGGGGGTCTTGCTATATGTGGTGTTTCAGGGTTTAGGGCAGGGGTGTTCGGGCAGTGTAGGGTGTCTTGCTAGGTGTGATGTTTCAGGGTTTAGGGCAGTGCAGTGGTGTTTGGGCAGTGTAGGTGGTCTTGCTGGGGTTAGTGTTTCAGGGTTTAGCGGAGTGCAGTGGAGTTCGGGCAGTGTAGGGGGTCGTGCTGGTTGGTGTTTTAGGGTTTAGGGCAGTGCAGTGTTGTTCGGGCAGTTTAGAGGGTCATGCTGGGGGTGGTGTTTCAGGGTTTAGGGCAGTGCAGTGGTGTTTGGGCAGTGTAGGTGGTCTTGCTGGGGTTAATGTTTCAGGGTTTAGCGGAGTGCAGTGGAGTTCGGGCAGTGTACTGGGTCATGCTGGGGTGGTGTTTTAGGGTTTAGGGCAGTGCAGTGTTGTTCGGGCAGTTTAGGGGGTCATGCTGGGGGTGGTGTTTCAGGGTTTAGGGCAGTGCAGTGGTGTTCGGGCAGTGTAGGGGGTCGTGCTGGGGCTGGTGTTTTAGGGTTTAGGGCAGTGCCGTGGTGTTCAGGCCGTGTAGGGGGTCCTGCTGTGGCTAGTGTTTTAGGGTTTAGGGCAGTGCAGTGCTGTTCTGGCAGTGTAGGGGGTCGTGCTGGGGCTGGTGTTTCAGGGTTTAGGGCAGTGGTGTTTGGGCAGTGTAGGCGGTCATGCTAGGGTGGTGGTTTAGGGTTTGGGGCAGTGCAGTGGTGTTCGGGCAGTGTAGGCGGTCGTGCTGGGGGGTGGTGTTTCAAGGTTTTGGGCAGTGCAGTGGTGTTCAGGCTGTGTAGGGGGTCGTGCGGGGTGGTGTTTCAGGGTTAAGGGCAGTGCAGTGGTGTTCGGGCAGTGTAGGGGGTCTTGCTGGGGGGTGGTCTTTCAGGGTTCAGGGCAGTGCAGTGGGGTTCGGGCAGTGTAGGGTGTCGTGCGGGGGTGGTGTTTCAGGGTTTAGGGCAGTGGTGTTCGGGCAGTGTAGGCGGTCATGCTAGGGTGGTGGTTCAGGGTTTGAGGCAGTGCAGTGGTGTTTGGGCAGTGTAGGCGGTCGTGCTGGGGGGTGGTGTTTCAGGGTTTTGGGCAGTGCAGTGGTGCTCAGGCTGTGTAGGGGGTCATGCGGGGTGGTGTTTCAGGGTTAAGGGCAGTGCAGTGGTGTTCGGGCATTGTAGGGGGTCTTGCTGGGGGGTGGTGTTTCAGGGCAGTGTAGTGGTGTTGGGGCAGTGTAGGGGGTCATGCTGGGGGTGGTGTTTCAGGGTTTAAGGCAGTGGCGTTGGGGTAGTGTAGGGTGTCTTGCTGGGGGTGGTGTTTCAGGGTTTAGGGCAGTGGTGTTCGGGCAGTGTAGGGGGTCGTGCTGGGGGGGTGGTGTTTCAAGGTTTAGGGCAGTGCAGTGGTGTTCGGGCAGTGTAAGGGGTCGTGCTTGGGATGGTGTTTCAGGGTTTTGGGCAGATCAGTGGTGTTCGGGCAGTGTAGGGGGTCCTGCAGGGGTTGGTGTTTTAGGGTTTAGGGCAGTATAGTGGTGTTTGGGCAGTGTAGGGGGTCGTACAGGGGTGGTGTTTCAGGGTTTAGGGCAATGCAGTGGTGTAAGGGCAGTGTAGGGGTCATGCTCGGGGGTGGTGTTTCAGGGTTTAGGGCAGTTTAGTGGTGTTCGGGTAGTGTAGGGGGTCATACTGGGGGTGGTCTTTCAGGGTTTAGGGCAGTGCAGTGGTGTTCGGGCAGTGTAGGGGGTCGTGCAGGGGTGGGGTTTCAGGGTTTTGGCCAGTGCAGTGGTGTTGGGGCAGTGTAGGGTGTCATGTGGGGGTGGAGTTTCAGGGTTCAGGGCAGTGCAGTGGTGTCCGGGCAGTGTAGGGGGGTCATGCTGGGGGTGGTGTTTCTGGGTTCAGGGCAGTGCAGTGGTGTTCAGGCAGTGTAGGGGGTCATGCTGGGGGTGGTGTTTCAGGGTTTAGGGCAGTGCAGTGGTGTTTGGGCAGTGTAGGGGGCATGCTGGGCATGGTGTTTCAGGGTTTAGGGCAGTGCAGTGGTGTTCGGGCTGTGTAGGGGGTTGTGCTGGCGCTAGTGTTTCAGGGTTTAGGGCAGTGCAGTGGTGTTCGGGCAGTGTAGGGGGTCATGTGGGGTGGTGTTTCAGGGTTCAGGGCAGTGCAGTGGTGTTCGGACAGTGTAGGTGGTCGTGCGGGGTGGTGTTTCAGGGTTTAGGGCAGAGTAGTGGTGTTTGAGCACTGTAGGGGTAGTGCTGGGGCCGGTGTTTCCAGGGTTTAGGGCAGTGGCGTTAGGGCGGTGTAAGGGGTCGTGCTGGGGTGTGGTGTTTCAAGTTTTAGGGCAGTGCAGTGGTGTTCGGGCAGTGTAGGGGGTCGTGCTTGGGCTGGTGTTTCAGAGTTTTGGGCAGAGCAGTGGTGTTCGGGCAGTGTAGGGGGTCATGCTGAGGTTGGTTTTTCTGGGTTTAGGGCAGTGCAGTTGTGTTCGGGCAGTTTAGGTGGTCTTGCTATATGTGGTGTTTCAGGGTTTAGGGCAGAGGTGTTCGGGCAGTGTAGGGGGTCTTGCTGGGGGTGATGTTTCAGGCTTTAGGGCAATGCAGTGGTGTTTGGGCAGTGTAGGTGGTCTTGCTGGGGTTAGTGTTTTAGGGTTTAGGGGAGTGCAGTGGTGTTCGGGCAGTGTAGGGGGTCGTGTTGGGGTGGTGTTTTAGGGTTTAGGGCAGTGCAGTGGTGTTCGGGCAGTGTAGGGGGTCGTGCTGGGGTTAGTGTTTCAGGGTTTAGGGGAGGTCAGTGGTGTTCGGGCAGTGTAGGGGATTGTGCTGGGGTTGGGGTTTTAGGGTTTAGGGCAGTATAGTGGCGTTTGGGCAGTGTAGGGGGTCGTACTGGGGTGGTGCTTCAGGGTTTAGGGCAATGCAGTGGTTTAAGGGCAGTGTAGGGGGTCATGCTCGGGGGTGGTGTTTCAGGGTTTAGGGCAGTGCAGTGGAGTTCGGGTAGTGTAGGGGGTCGTACTGGGGGTGGTCTTTCAGGGTTTAGGGCAGTGCAGTGGTGTTCGGGCAGTGTAGGGGGTCGTGCGGGGGTGGGGTTTCAGGGTTTTGGCCAGTGCAGTGGTGTTGGGGCAGTGTAGGGGGTCATGTGGTGGTGGAGTTTCAGGGTTCAGGGCAGTGCAGTGGTGTCCGGGCAGTGTAGGGGGGTCATGCTGGGGGTGGTGTTTCTGGGTTCAGGGCAGTGCAGTGGTGTTCGGGCAGTGTAGGGGGTCATGCAAGGGGTGGTGTTTCAGGGTTTAGGGCAGTGCAGTGGTGTTTGGGCAGTGTAGGGGGGCATGCTGGGCCTGGTGTTTCAGGGTTTAGGGCAGTGCAGTGGTGTTCGGGCAGTGTAGGGGGTCGTGCAGGGGTGGGGTTTCAGGGTTTTGGCCAGTGCAGTGGTGTTGGGGCAGTGTAGGGTGTCATGTGGGGGTGGAGTTTCAGGGTTCAGGGCAGTGCAGTGGTGTCCGGGCAGTGTAGGGGGGTCATGCTGGGGGTGGTGTTTCTGGGTTCAGGGCAGTGCAGTGGTGTTCAGGCAGTGTAGGGGGTCATGCTGGGGGTGGTGTTTCAGGGTTTAGGGCAGTGCAGTGGTGTTTGGGCAGTGTAGGGGGCATGCTGGGCATGGTGTTTCAGGGTTTAGGGCAGTGCAGTGGTGTTCGGGCTGTGTAGGGGGTTGTGCTGGCGCTAGTGTTTCAGGGTTTAGGGCAGTGCAGTGGTGTTCGGGCAGTGTAGGGGGTCATGTGGGGTGGTGTTTCAGGGTTCAGGGCAGTGCAGTGGTGTTCGGACAGTGTAGGTGGTCGTGCGGGGTGGTGTTTCAGGGTTTAGGGCAGAGTAGTGGTGTTTGAGCACTGTAGGGGTAGTGCTGGGGCCGGTGTTTCCAGGGTTTAGGGCAGTGGTGTTAGGGCGGTGTAAGGGGTCGTGCTGGGGTGTGGTGTTTCAAGTTTTAGGGCAGTGCAGTGGTGTTCGGGCAGTGTAGGGGGTCGTGCTTGGGCTGGTGTTTCAGAGTTTTGGGCAGAGCAGTGGTGTTCGGGCAGTGTAGGGGGTCATGCTGAGGTTGGTTTTTCTGGGTTTAGGGCAGTGCAGTTGTGTTCGGGCAGTTTAGGTGGTCTTGCTATATGTGGTGTTTCAGGGTTTAGGGCAGAGGTGTTCGGGCAGTGTAGGGGGTCTTGCTGGGGGTGATGTTTCAGGCTTTAGGGCAATGCAGTGGTGTTTGGGCAGTGTAGGTGGTCTTGCTGGGGTTAGTGTTTTAGGGTTTAGGGGAGTGCAGTGGTGTTCGGGCAGTGTAGGGGGTCGTGTTGGGGTGGTGTTTTAGGGTTTAGGGCAGTGCAGTGGTGTTCGGGCAGTGTAGGGGGTCGTGCTGGGGTTAGTGTTTCAGGGTTTAGGGGAGGTCAGTGGTGTTCGGGCAGTGTAGGGGATTGTGCTGGGGTTGGGGTTTTAGGGTTTAGGGCAGTATAGTGGCGTTTGGGCAGTGTAGGGGGTCGTACTGGGGTGGTGCTTCAGGGTTTAGGGCAATGCAGTGGTTTAAGGGCAGTGTAGGGGGTCATGCTCGGGGGTGGTGTTTCAGGGTTTAGGGCAGTGCAGTGGTGTTCGGGTAGTGTAGGGGGTCGTACTGGGGGTGGTCTTTCAGGGTTTAGGGCAGTGCAGTGGTGTTCGGGCAGTGTAGGGGGTCGTGCGGGGGTGGGGTTTCAGGGTTTTGGCCAGTGCAGTGGTGTTGGGGCAGTGTAGGGGGTCATGTGGTGGTGGAGTTTCAGGGTTCAGGGCAGTGCAGTGGTGTCCGGGCAGTGTAGGGGGGTCATGCTGGGGGTGGTGTTTCTGGGTTCAGGGCAGTGCAGTGGTGTTCGGGCAGTGTAGGGGGTCATGCAAGGGGTGGTGTTTCAGGGTTTAGGGCAGTGCAGTGGTGTTTGGGCAGTGTAGGGGGGCATGCTGGGCCTGGTGTTTCAGGGTTTAGGGCAGTGCAGTGGTGTTCGGGCTGTGTAGGGGGTTGTGCTGGCGCTAGTGTTTCAGGGTTTAGGGCAGTGCAGTGGTGTTCGGGCAGTGTAGGTGGTCTTGCTGGGGTTAATGTTTCAGGGTTTAGCGGAGTGCAGTGGAGTTCGGGCAGTGTACTGGGTCGTGCTGGGGTGGTGTTTTAGGGTTTAGGGTAGTGCAGTGTTGTTCAGGCAGTTTAGGGGGTCATGCTGGGGGTGGTGTTTCAGGGTTTAGGGCAGTGCAGTGGTGTTCGGGCAGTGTAGGGGATCGGGCTGGGGCTGGTGTTTTAGGGTTTAGGGCAGTGCCGTGGTGTTCGGGCCGTGTAGGGGGTCCTGCTGTGGCTAGTGTTTTATTGTTTAGGGCAGTGCAGTGGTGTTCTGGTAGTGTAGGGGGTCGTGCTGGGGCTGGTGTTTCAGGGTTTAGGGCAGTGGTGTTTGGGCAGTGTAGGCGGTCATGCTAGGGTGGTGGTTCAGGGTTTGGGGCAGTGCAGTGGTGTTCGGGCAGTGTAGGCGGTCGTGCTGGGGGGTGGTGTTTCAGGGTTTTGGGCAGTGCAGTGGTGTTCAGGCTGTGTAGGGGGTCGTTCGGGGTGGTGTTTCAGGGTTAAGGGCAGTGCAGTGGTGTTCGGGCAGTGTAGGGGGTCTTGCTGGGGGGTGGTGTTTCAGGGTTCAGGGCAGTGCAGTGGTGTTCGGGCAGTCTAGGGTGTCGTGCGGGGGTGGTGTTTCAGGGTTTAGGGCAGTGAAGTGGTGTTCAGGCTGTGTAGGGGTGTTGCTGTGGGGTGGCGTTTCAGGGTTTAGGGCAATGCAGTGGTGTTCGGGCAGTGTAGGGGGGTCGTGCTGAGGGGTGGTGTTTCAGGGTTTAAGGCAGTGCAGTGGTGTTGGGGCATTGTAGGGGGTAGTGCGGGAGTGGTGTTTCAGGGTTTAGGGCATTGCAGTGGTGTTGGGGCAGTGTAGGGGTCGTGCGGGTGGTGTTTCAGGGTTCAGGGCAGTGCAGTGGTGTTCGGGCAGTGTAGGGTGTCGTGCGGGTGGTGTTTCACGGTTTAGTGCAGTGCAGTGGTGTTCGGGCATTGTAGGGGATCGTGCGGGGGTGGTGTTTCAGGGTTTATTGCAGTGTATTGGTGTTCGGGCTGTGTAGGGGGTCGTGCTGGTGCTGGTGTTTTAGGGTTTAGGGCAGTGCAGTGTTCGGGCAGTGTAAGGGGTCATGCGGGGGTGGTGTTTCAGGGCAGTGTAGTGGTGTTGGGGCAGTGTAGGGGGTCATGCTGGGGGTGGTGTTTCAGGGTTTAAGGCAGTGGCGTTGGGGTAGTTTAGGGTGTCTTGCTGGGGGTGGTGTTTCAGGGTTTAGGGCTGTGGTGTTCGGGCAGTGTAGGGGGTCGTGCTGGGGGGTGGTGTTTCAAGGTTTAGGGCAGTGCAGTGGTGTTCGGGCAGTGTAAGGGGTCGTGCTTGGGCTGGTGTTTCAGGGTTTTGGGCAGATCAGTGGTGTTCGGGCAGTGTAGGGGGTCATGCTGGGGGTGGTGTTTCTGGGTTTAGGGCAGTGCAGTTGTGTTCGGGCAGTGCAGGGGGTCTTGCTATATGTGGTGTTTCAGGGTTTAGGGCAGGGGTGTTTGGGCAGTGTAGGGTGTCTTGCTAGGTGTGATGTTTCAGGGTTTAGGGCAGTGCAGTGGTGTTTGGGCAGTGTAGGTGGTCTTGCTGGGGTTAGTGTTTCAGGGTTTAGCGGAGTGCAGTGGAGTTCGGGCAGTGTAGGGGGTCGTGCTGGTTGGTGTTTTAGGGTTTAGGGCAGTGCAGTGTTGTTCGGGCAGTTTAGAGGGTCATGCTGGGGGTGGTGTTTCAGGGTTTAGGGCAGTGCAGTGGTGTTTGGGCAGTGTAGGTGGTCTTGCTGGGGTTAATGTTTCAGGGTTTAGCGGAGTGCAGTGGAGTTCGGGCAGTGTACTGGGTCATGCTGGGGTGGTGTTTTAGGGTTTAGGGCAGTGCAGTGTTGTTCGGGCAGTTTAGGGGGTCATGCTGGGGGTGGTGTTTCAGGGTTTAGGGCAGTGCAGTGGTGTTCGGGCAGTGTAGGGGGTCGACTGGGGCTGGTGTTTTAGGGTTTAGGGCAGTGCCGTGGTGTTCAGGCCGTGTAGGGGGTCCTGCTGTGGCTAGTGTTTTAGGGTTTAGGGCAGTGCAGTGCTGTTCTGGCAGTGTAGGTGGTCGTGCTGGGGCTGGCGTTTCAGGGTTTAGGGCAGTGGTGTTTGGGCAGTGTAGGCGGTCATGCTAGGGTGGTGGTTTAGGGTTTGGGGGAGTGCAGTGGTGTTCGGGCAGTGTAGGCGGTCGTGCTGGGGGGTGGTGTTTCAGGGTTTTGGGCAGTGCAGTGGTGTTCAGGCTGTGTAGGGGGTCGTGCGGGGTGGTGTTTCAGGGTTAAGGGCAGTGCAGTGGTGTTCGGGCAGTGTAGGGGGTCTTGCTGGGGGGTGGTCTTTCAGGGTTCAGGGCAGTGCAGTGGGGTTCGGGCAGTGTAGGGTGTCGTGCGGGGGTGGTGTTTCAGGGTTTAGGGCAGTGGTGTTCGGGCAGTGTAGGCGGTCATGCTAGGGTGGTGGTTCAGGGTTTGAGGCAGTGCAGTGGTGTTCGGGCAGTGTAGGCGGTCGTGCTGGGGGGTGGTGTTTTAGGGTTTTGGGCAGTGCAGTGGTGCTCAGGCTGTGTAGGGGGTCATGCGGGGTGGTGTTTCAGGGTTAAGGGCAGTGCAGTGGTGTTCGGGCATTGTAGGGGGTCTTGCTGGGGGGTGGTGTTTCAGGGCAGTGTAGTGGTGTTGGGGCAGTGTAGGGGGTCATGCTGGGGGTGGTGTTTCAGGGTTTAAGGCAGTGGCGTTGGGGTAGTGTAGGGTGTCTTGCTGGGGGTGGTGTTTCAGGGTTTAGGGCAGTGGTGTTCGGGCAGTGTAGGGGGTCGTGCTGGGGGGGTGGTGTTTCAAGGTTTAGGGCAGTGCAGTGGTGTTCGGGCAGTGTAAGGGGTCGTGCTTGGGCTGGTGTTTCAGGGTTTTGGGCAGATCAGTGGTGTTCGGGCAGTGTAGGGGGTCCTGCAGGGGTTGGTGTTTTAGGGTTTAGGGCAGTATAGTGGTGTTTGGGCAGTGTAGGGGGTCGTACAGGGGTGGTGTTTCAGGGTTTAGGGCAATGCAGTGGTGTAAGGGCAGTGTAGGGGGTCATGCTCGGGGGTGGTGTTTCAGGGTTTAGGGCAGTTTAGTGGTGTTCGGGTAGTGTAGGGGGTCGTACTGGGGGTGGTCTTTCAGGGTTTAGGGCAGTGCAGTGGTGTTCGGGCAGTGTAGGGGGTCGTGCAGGGGTGGGGTTTCAGGGTTTTGGCCAGTGCAGTGGTGTTGGGGCAGTGTAGGGTGTCATGTGGGGGTGGAGTTTCAGGGTTCAGGGCAGTGCAGTGGTGTCCGGGCAGTGTAGGGGGGTCATGCTGGGGGTGGTGTTTCTGGGTTCAGGGCAGTGCAGTGGTGTTCAGGCAGTGTAGGGGGTCATGCTGGGGGTGGTGTTTCAGGGTTTAGGGCAGTGCAGTGGTGTTTGGGCAGTGTAGGGGGCATGCTGGGCATGGTGTTTCAGGGTTTAGGGCAGTGCAGTGGTGTTCGGGCTGTGTAGGGGGTTGTGCTGGCGCTAGTGTTTCAGGGTTTAGGGCAGTGCAGTGGTGTTCGGGCAGTGTAGGGGGTCATGTGGGGTGGTGTTTCAGGGTTCAGGGCAGTGCAGTGGTGTTCGGACAGTGTAGGTGGTCGTGCGGGGTGGTGTTTCAGGGTTTAGGGCAGAGTAGTGGTGTTTGAGCACTGTAGGGGTAGTGCTGGGGCCGGTGTTTCCAGGGTTTAGGGCAGTGGTGTTAGGGCAGTGTAAGGGGTCGTGCTGGGGTGTGGTGTTTCAAGTTTTAGGGCAGTGCTGGTGTTCGGGCAGTGTAGGGGGTCGTGCTTGGGCTGGTGTTTCAGAGTTTTGGGCAGAGCAGTGGTGTTCGGGCAGTGTAGGGGGTCATGCTGAGGTTGGTTTTTCTGGGTTTAGGGCAGTGCAGTTGTGTTCGGGCAGTTTAGGTGGTCTTGCTATATGTGGTGTTTCAGGGTTTAGGGCAGAGGTGTTCGGGCAGTGTAGGGGGTCTTGCTGGGGGTGATGTTTCAGGCTTTAGGGCAATGCAGTGGTGTTTGGGCAGTGTAGGTGGTCTTGCTGGGGTTAGTGTTTTAGGGTTTAGGGGAGTGCAGTGGTGTTCGGGCAGTGTAGGGGGTCGTGTTGGGGTGGTGTTTTAGGGTTTAGGGCAGTGCAGTGGTGTTCGGGCAGTGTAGGGGGTCGTGCTGGGGTTAGTGTTTCAGGGTTTAGGGGAGGTCAGTGGTGTTCGGGCAGTGTAGGGGATCGTGCTGGGGTTGGGGTTTTAGGGTTTAGGGCAGTATAGTGGCGTTTGGGCAGTGTAGGGGGTCGTACTGGGGTGGTGCTTCAGGGTTTAGGGCAATGCAGTGGTTTAAGGGCAGTGTAGGGGGTTATGCTCGGGGGTGGTCTTTCAGGGTTTAGGGCAGTGCAGTGGTGTTCGGGCAGTGTAGGGGGTCGTGCGGGGGTGGGGTTTCAGGGTTTTGGCCAGTGCAGTGGTGTTGGGGCAGTGTAGGGGGTCATGTGGTGGTGGAGTTTCAGGGTTCAGGGCAGTGCAGTGGTGTCCGGGCAGTGTAGGGGGGTCATGCTGGGGGTGGTGTTTCTGGGTTCAGGGCAGTGCAGTGGTGTTCGGGCAGTGTAGGGGGTCATGCAAGGGGTGGTGTTTCAGGGTTTAGGGCAGTGCAGTGGTGTTTGGGCAGTGTAGGGGGGCATGCTGGGCCTGGTGTTTCAGGGTTTAGGGCAGTGCAGTGGTGTTCGGGCTGTGTAGGGGGTTGTGCTGGCGCTAGTGTTTCAGGGTTTAGGGCAGTGCAGTGGTGTTCGGGCAGTGTAGGTGGTCTTGCTGGGGTTAATGTTTCAGGGTTTAGCGGAGTGCAGTGGAGTTCGGGCAGTGTACTGGGTCGTGCTGGGGTGGTGTTTTAGGGTTTAGGGTAGTGCAGTGTTGTTCAGGCAGTTTAGGGGGTCATGCTGGGGGTGGTGTTTCAGGGTTTAGGGCAGTGCAGTGGTGTTCGGGCAGTGTAGGGGATCGGGCTGGGGCTGGTGTTTTAGGGTTTAGGGCAGTGCCGTGGTGTTCGGGCCGTGTAGGGGGTCCTGCTGTGGCTAGTGTTTTATTGTTTAGGGCAGTGCAGTGGTGTTCTGGTAGTGTAGGGGGTCGTGCTGGGGCTGGTGTTTCAGGGTTTAGGGCAGTGGTGTTTGGGCAGTGTATGCGGTCATGCTAGGGTGGTGGTTCAGGGTTTGGGGCAGTGCAGTGGTGTTCGGGCAGTGTAGGCGGTCGTGCTGGGGGGTGGTGTTTCAGGGTTTTGGGCAGTGCAGTTGTGTTCAGGCTGTGTAGGGGGTCGTTCGGGGTGGTGTTTCAGGGTTAAGGGCAGTGCAGTGGTGTTCGGGCAGTGTAGGGGGTCTTGCTGGGGGGTGGTGTTTCAGGGTTCAGGGCAGTGCAGTGGTGTTCGGGCAGTCTAGGGTGTCGTGCGGGGGTGGTGTTTCAGGGTTTAGGGCAGTGAAGTGGTGTTCAGGCTGTGTAGGGGTGTTGCTGTGGGGTGGCGTTTCAGGGTTTAGGGCAATGCAGTGGTGTTCGGGCAGTGTAGGGGGGTCGTGCTGAGGGGTGGTGTTTCAGGGTTTAAGGCAGTGCAGTGGTGTTGGGGCAGTGTAGGGGGTCGTGCGGGAGTGGTGTTTCAGGGTTTAGGGCATTGCAGTGGTGTTGGGGCAGTGTAGGGGTCGTGCGGGTGGTGTTTCAGGGTTCAGGGCAGTGCAGTGGTGTTCGGACAGTGTAGGGTGTCGTGCGGGTGGTGTTTCACGGTTTAGTGCAGTGCAGTGGTGTTCGGGCATTGTAGGGGATCGTGCGGGGGTGGTGTTTCAGGGTTTATTGCAGTGCATTGGTGTTCGGGCTGTGTAGGGGGTCGTGCTGGTGCTGGTGTTTTAGGGTTTAGGGCAGTGCAGTGTTCGGGCAGTGTAAGGGGTCATGCGGGGGTGGTTTTTCAGGGCAGTGTAGTGGTGTTGGGGCAGTGTAGGGGGTCATGCTGGGGGTGGTGTTTCAGGGTTTAAGGCAGTGGCGTTGGGGTAGTTTAGGGTGTCTTGCTGGGGGTGGTGTTTCAGGGTTTAGGGCTGTGGTGTTCGGGCAGTGTAGGGGGTCGTGCTGGGGGGTGGTGTTTCAAGGTTTAGGGCAGTGCAGTGGTGTTCGGGCAGTGTAAGGGGTCGTGCTTGGGCTGGTGTTTCAGGGTTTTGGGCAGATCAGTGGTGTTCGGGCAGTGTAGGGGGTCATGCTGGGGGTGGTGTTTCTGGGTTTAGGGCAGTGCAGTTGTGTTCGGGCAGTGTAGGGGGTCTTGCTATATGTGGTGTTTCAGGGTTTAGGGCAGGGGTGTTCGGGCAGTGTAGGGTGTCTTGCTAGGTGTGATGTTTCAGGGTTTAGGGCAGTGCAGTGGTGTTTGGGCAGTGTAGGTGGTCTTGCTGGGGTTAGTGTTTCAGGGTTTAGCGGAGTGCAGTGGAGTTCGGGCAGTGTAGGGGGTCGTGCTGGTTGGTGTTTTAGGGTTTAGGGCAGTGCAGTGTTGTTCGGGCAGTTTAGAGGGTCATGCTGGGGGTGGTGTTTCAGGGTTTAGGGCAGTGCAGTGGTGTTTGGGCAGTGTAGGTGGTCTTGCTGGGGTTAATGTTTCAGGGTTTAGCGGAGTGCAGTGGAGTTCGGGCAGTGTACTGGGTCATGCTGGGGTGGTGTTTTAGGGTTTAGGGCAGTGCAGTGTTGTTCGGGCAGTTTAGGGGGTCATGCTGGGGGTGGTGTTTCAGGGTTTAGGGCAGTGCAGTGGTGTTCGGGCAGTGTAGGGGGTCGTGCTGGGGCTGGTGTTTTAGGGTTTAGGGCAGTGCCGTGGTGTTCAGGCCGTGTAGGGGGTCCTGCTGTGGCTAGTGTTTTAGGGTTTAGGGCAGTGCAGTGCTGTTCTGGCAGTGTAGGGGGTCGTGCTGGGGCTGGTGTTTCAGGGTTTAGGGCAGTGGTGTTTGGGCAGTGTAGGCGGTCATGCTAGGGTGGTGGTTTAGGGTTTGGGGCAGTGCAGTGGTGTTCGGGCAGTGTAGGCGGTCGTG
Source organism: Triturus cristatus (assembly GCF_964204655.1). Taxonomy (NCBI): domain Eukaryota; kingdom Metazoa; phylum Chordata; class Amphibia; order Caudata; family Salamandridae; genus Triturus; species Triturus cristatus. The sequence goes on along the minus strand of NC_140579.1, from coordinate 578,998,074 downwards.
CTGGGGGGTGGTGTTTCAGGGTTTTGGGCAGTGCAGTGGTGTTCAGGCTGTGTAGGGGGTCGTGCGGGGTGGTGTTTCAGGGTTAAGGGCAGTGCAGTGGTGTTCGGGCAGTGTAGGGGGTCTTGCTGGGGGGTGGTCTTTCAGGGTTCAGGGCAGTGCAGTGGGGTTCGGGCAGTGTAGGGTGTCGTGCGGGGGTGGTGTTTCAGGGTTTAGGGCAGTGGTGTTCGGGCAGTGTAGGCGGTCATGCTAGGGTGGTGGTTCAGGGTTTGAGGCAGTGCAGTGGTGTTCGGGCAGTGTAGGCGGTCGTGCTGGGGGGTGGTGTTTCAGGGTTTTGGGCAGTGCAGTGGTGCTCAGGCTGTGTAGGGGGTCATGCGGGGTGGTGTTTCAGGGTTAAGGGCAGTGCAGTGGTGTTCGGGCATTGTAGGGGGTCTTGCTGGGGGGTGGTGTTTCAGGGCAGTGTAGTGGTGTTGGGGCAGTGTAGGGGGTCATGCTGGGGGTGGTGTTTCAGGGTTTAAGGCAGTGGCGTTGGGGTAGTGTAGGGTGTCTTGCTGGGGGTGGTGTTTCAGGGTTTAGGGCAGTGGTGTTCGGGCAGTGTAGGGGGTCGTGCTGGGGGGGTGGTGTTTCAAGGTTTAGGGCAGTGCAGTGGTGTTCGGGCAGTGTAAGGGGTCGTGCTTGGGATGGTGTTTCAGGGTTTTGGGCAGATCAGTGGTGTTCGGGCAGTGTAGGGGGTCCTGCAGGGGTTGGTGTTTTAGGGTTTAGGGCAGTATAGTGGTGTTTGGGCAGTGTAGGGGGTCGTACAGGGGTGGTGTTTCAGGGTTTAGGGCAATGCAGTGGTGTAAGGGCAGTGTAGGGGTCATGCTCGGGGGTGGTGTTTCAGGGTTTAGGGCAGTTTAGTGGTGTTCGGGTAGTGTAGGGGGTCATACTGGGGGTGGTCTTTCAGGGTTTAGGGCAGTGCAGTGGTGTTCGGGCAGTGTAGGGGGTCGTGCAGGGGTGGGGTTTCAGGGTTTTGGCCAGTGCAGTGGTGTTGGGGCAGTGTAGGGTGTCATGTGGGGGTGGAGTTTCAGGGTTCAGGGCAGTGCAGTGGTGTCCGGGCAGTGTAGGGGGGTCATGCTGGGGGTGGTGTTTCTGGGTTCAGGGCAGTGCAGTGGTGTTCAGGCAGTGTAGGGGGTCATGCTGGGGGTGGTGTTTCAGGGTTTAGGGCAGTGCAGTGGTGTTTGGGCAGTGTAGGGGGCATGCTGGGCATGGTGTTTCAGGGTTTAGGGCAGTGCAGTGGTGTTCGGGCTGTGTAGGGGGTTGTGCTGGCGCTAGTGTTTCAGGGTTTAGGGCAGTGCAGTGGTGTTCGGGCAGTGTAGGGGGTCATGTGGGGTGGTGTTTCAGGGTTCAGGGCAGTGCAGTGGTGTTCGGACAGTGTAGGTGGTCGTGCGGGGTGGTGTTTCAGGGTTTAGGGCAGAGTAGTGGTGTTTGAGCACTGTAGGGGTAGTGCTGGGGCCGGTGTTTCCAGGGTTTAGGGCAGTGGTGTTAGGGCGGTGTAAGGGGTCGTGCTGGGGTGTGGTGTTTCAAGTTTTAGGGCAGTGCAGTGGTGTTCGGGCAGTGTAGGGGGTCGTGCTTGGGCTGGTGTTTCAGAGTTTTGGGCAGAGCAGTGGTGTTCGGGCAGTGTAGGGGGTCATGCTGAGGTTGGTTTTTCTGGGTTTAGGGCAGTGCAGTTGTGTTCGGGCAGTTTAGGTGGTCTTGCTATATGTGGTGTTTCAGGGTTTAGGGCAGAGGTGTTCGGGCAGTGTAGGGGGTCTTGCTGGGGGTGATGTTTCAGGCTTTAGGGCAATGCAGTGGTGTTTGGGCAGTGTAGGTGGTCTTGCTGGGGTTAGTGTTTTAGGGTTTAGGGGAGTGCAGTGGTGTTCGGGCAGTGTAGGGGGTCGTGTTGGGGTGGTGTTTTAGGGTTTAGGGCAGTGCAGTGGTGTTCGGGCAGTGTAGGGGGTCGTGCTGGGGTTAGTGTTTCAGGGTTTAGGGGAGGTCAGTGGTGTTCGGGCAGTGTAGGGGATTGTGCTGGGGTTGGGGTTTTAGGGTTTAGGGCAGTATAGTGGCGTTTGGGCAGTGTAGGGGGTCGTACTGGGGTGGTGCTTCAGGGTTTAGGGCAATGCAGTGGTTTAAGGGCAGTGTAGGGGGTCATGCTCGGGGGTGGTGTTTCAGGGTTTAGGGCAGTGCAGTGGTGTTCGGGTAGTGTAGGGGGTCGTACTGGGGGTGGTCTTTCAGGGTTTAGGGCAGTGCAGTGGTGTTCGGGCAGTGTAGGGGGTCGTGCGGGGGTGGGGTTTCAGGGTTTTGGCCAGTGCAGTGGTGTTGGGGCAGTGTAGGGGGTTATGTGGTGGTGGAGTTTCAGGGTTCAGGGCAGTGCAGTGGTGTCCGGGCAGTGTAGGGGGGTCATGCTGGGGGTGGTGTTTCTGGGTTCAGGGCAGTGCAGTGGTGTTCGGGCAGTGTAGGGGGTCATGCAAGGGGTGGTGTTTCAGGGTTTAGGGCAGTGCAGTGGTGTTTGGGCAGTGTAGGGGGGCATGCTGGGCCTGGTGTTTCAGGGTTTAGGGCAGTGCAGTGGTGTTCGGGCAGTGTAGGGGGTCGTGCAGGGGTGGGGTTTCAGGGTTTTGGCCAGTGCAGTGGTGTTGGGGCAGTGTAGGGTGTCATGTGGGGGTGGAGTTTCAGGGTTCAGGGCAGTGCAGTGGTGTCCGGGCAGTGTAGGGGGGTCATGCTGGGGGTGGTGTTTCTGGGTTCAGGGCAGTGCAGTGGTGTTCAGGCAGTGTAGGGGGTCATGCTGGGGGTGGTGTTTCAGGGTTTAGGGCAGTGCAGTGGTGTTTGGGCAGTGTAGGGGGCATGCTGGGCATGGTGTTTCAGGGTTTAGGGCAGTGCAGTGGTGTTCGGGCTGTGTAGGGGGTTGTGCTGGCGCTAGTGTTTCAGGGTTTAGGGCAGTGCAGTGGTGTTCGGGCAGTGTAGGGGGTCATGTGGGGTGGTGTTTCAGGGTTCAGGGCAGTGCAGTGGTGTTCGGACAGTGTAGGTGGTCGTGCGGGGTGGTGTTTCAGGGTTTAGGGCAGAGTAGTGGTGTTTGAGCACTGTAGGGGTAGTGCTGGGGCCGGTGTTTCCAGGGTTTAGGGCAGTGGTGTTAGGGCGGTGTAAGGGGTCGTGCTGGGGTGTGGTGTTTCAAGTTTTAGGGCAGTGCAGTGGTGTTCGGGCAGTGTAGGGGGTCATGCAAGGGGTGGTGTTTCAGGGTTTAGGGCAGTGCAGTGGTGTTTGGGCAGTGTAGGGGGGCATGCTGGGCCTGGTGTTTCAGGGTTTAGGGCAGTGCAGTGGTGTTCGGGCAGTGTAGGGGGTCGTGCAGGGGTGGGGTTTCAGGGTTTTGGCCAGTGCAGTGGTGTTGGGGCAGTGTAGGGTGTCATGTGGGGGTGGAGTTTCAGGGTTCAGGGCAGTGCAGTGGTGTCCGGGCAGTGTAGGGGGGTCATGCTGGGGGTGGTGTTTCTGGGTTCAGGGCAGTGCAGTGGTGTTCAGGCAGTGTAGGGGGTCATGCTGGGGGTGGTGTTTCAGGGTTTAGGGCAGTGCAGTGGTGTTTGGGCAGTGTAGGGGGCATGCTGGGCATGGTGTTTCAGGGTTTAGGGCAGTGCAGTGGTGTTCGGGCTGTGTAGGGGGTTGTGCTGGCGCTAGTGTTTCAGGGTTTAGGGCAGTGCAGTGGTGTTCGGGCAGTGTAGGGGGTCATGTGGGGTGGTGTTTCAGGGTTCAGGGCAGTGCAGTGGTGTTCGGACAGTGTAGGTGGTCGTGCGGGGTGGTGTTTCAGGGTTTAGGGCAGAGTAGTGGTGTTTGAGCACTGTAGGGGTAGTGCTGGGGCCGGTGTTTCCAGGGTTTAGGGCAGTGGTGTTAGGGCGGTGTAAGGGGTCGTGCTGGGGTGTGGTGTTTCAAGTTTTAGGGCAGTGCAGTGGTGTTCGGGCAGTGTAGGGGGTCGTGCTTGGGCTGGTGTTTCAGAGTTTTGGGCAGAGCAGTGGTGTTCGGGCAGTGTAGGGGGTCATGCTGAGGTTGGTTTTTCTGGGTTTAGGGCAGTGCAGTTGTGTTCGGGCAGTTTAGGTGGTCTTGCTATATGTGGTGTTTCAGGGTTTAGGGCAGAGGTGTTCGGGCAGTGTAGGGGGTCTTGCTGGGGGTGATGTTTCAGGCTTTAGGGCAATGCAGTGGTGTTTGGGCAGTGTAGGTGGTCTTGCTGGGGTTAGTGTTTTAGGGTTTAGGGGAGTGCAGTGGTGTTCGGGCAGTGTAGGGGGTCGTGTTGGGGTGGTGTTTTAGGGTTTAGGGCAGTGCAGTGGTGTTCGGGCAGTGTAGGGGGTCGTGCTGGGGTTAGTGTTTCAGGGTTTAGGGGAGGTCAGTGGTGTTCGGGCAGTGTAGGGGATTGTGCTGGGGTTGGGGTTTTAGGGTTTAGGGCAGTATAGTGGCGTTTGGGCAGTGTAGGGGGTCGTACTGGGGTGGTGCTTCAGGGTTTAGGGCAATGCAGTGGTTTAAGGGCAGTGTAGGGGGTCATGCTCGGGGGTGGTGTTTCAGGGTTTAGGGCAGTGCAGTGGTGTTCGGGTAGTGTAGGGGGTCGTACTGGGGGTGGTCTTTCAGGGTTTAGGGCAGTGCAGTGGTGTTCGGGCAGTGTAGGGGGTCGTGCGGGGGTGGGGTTTCAGGGTTTTGGCCAGTGCAGTGGTGTTGGGGCAGTGTAGGGGGTCATGTGGTGGTGGAGTTTCAGGGTTCAGGGCAGTGCAGTGGTGTCCGGGCAGTGTAGGGGGGTCATGCTGGGGGTGGTGTTTCTGGGTTCAGGGCAGTGCAGTGGTGTTCGGGCAGTGTAGGGGGTCATGCAAGGGGTGGTGTTTCAGGGTTTAGGGCAGTGCAGTGGTGTTTGGGCAGTGTAGGGGGGCATGCTGGGCCTGGTGTTTCAGGGTTTAGGGCAGTGCAGTGGTGTTCGGGCTGTGTAGGGGGTTGTGCTGGCGCTAGTGTTTCAGGGTTTAGGGCAGTGCAGTGGTGTTCGGGCAGTGTAGGTGGTCTTGCTGGGGTTAATGTTTCAGGGTTTAGCGGAGTGCAGTGGAGTTCGGGCAGTGTACTGGGTCGTGCTGGGGTGGTGTTTTAGGGTTTAGGGTAGTGCAGTGTTGTTCAGGCAGTTTAGGGGGTCATGCTGGGGGTGGTGTTTCAGGGTTTAGGGCAGTGCAGTGGTGTTCGGGCAGTGTAGGGGATCGGGCTGGGGCTGGTGTTTTAGGGTTTAGGGCAGTGCCGTGGTGTTCGGGCCGTGTAGGGGGTCCTGCTGTGGCTAGTGTTTTATTGTTTAGGGCAGTGCAGTGGTGTTCTGGTAGTGTAGGGGGTCGTGCTGGGGCTGGTGTTTCAGGGTTTAGGGCAGTGGTGTTTGGGCAGTGTAGGCGGTCATGCTAGGGTGGTGGTTCAGGGTTTGGGGCAGTGCAGTGGTGTTCGGGCAGTGTAGGCGGTCGTGCTGGGGGGTGGTGTTTCAGGGTTTTGGGCAGTGCAGTGGTGTTCAGGCTGTGTAGGGGGTCGTTCGGGGTGGTGTTTCAGGGTTAAGGGCAGTGCAGTGGTGTTCGGGCAGTGTAGGGGGTCTTGCTGGGGGGTGGTGTTTCAGGGTTCAGGGCAGTGCAGTGGTGTTCGGGCAGTCTAGGGTGTCGTGCGGGGGTGGTGTTTCAGGGTTTAGGGCAGTGAAGTGGTGTTCAGGCTGTGTAGGGGTGTTGCTGTGGGGTGGCGTTTCAGGGTTTAGGGCAATGCAGTGGTGTTCGGGCAGTGTAGGGGGGTCGTGCTGAGGGGTGGTGTTTCAGGGTTTAAGGCAGTGCAGTGGTGTTGGGGCAGTGTAGGGGGTCGTGCGGGAGTGGTGTTTCAGGGTTTAGGGCATTGCAGTGGTGTTGGGGCAGTGTAGGGGTCGTGCGGGTGGTGTTTCAGGGTTCAGGGCAGTGCAGTGGTGTTCGGGCAGTGTAGGGTGTCGTGCGGGTGGTGTTTCACGGTTTAGTGCAGTGCAGTGGTGTTCGGGCATTGTAGGGGATCGTGCGGGGGTGGTGTTTCAGGGTTTATTGCAGTGCATTGGTGTTCGGGCTGTGTAGGGGGTCGTGCTGGTGCTGGTGTTTTAGGGTTTAGGGCAGTGCAGTGTTCGGGCAGTGTAAGGGGTCATGCGGGGGTGGTGTTTCAGGGCAGTGTAGTGGTGTTGGGGCAGTGTAGGGGGTCATGCTGGGGGTGGTGTTTCAGGGTTTAAGGCAGTGGCGTTGGGGTAGTTTAGGGTGTCTTGCTGGGGGTGGTGTTTCAGGGTTTAGGGCTGTGGTGTTCGGGCAGTGTAGGGGGTCGTGCTGGGGGGTGGTGTTTCAAGGTTTAGGGCAGTGCAGTGGTGTTCGGGCAGTGTAAGGGGTCGTGCTTGGGCTGGTGTTTCAGGGTTTTGGGCAGATCAGTGGTGTTCGGGCAGTGTAGGGGGTCATGCTGGGGGTGGTGTTTCTGGGTTTAGGGCAGTGCAGTTGTGTTCGGGCAGTGCAGGGGGTCTTGCTATATGTGGTGTTTCAGGGTTTAGGGCAGGGGTGTTTGGGCAGTGTAGGGTGTCTTGCTAGGTGTGATGTTTCAGGGTTTAGGGCAGTGCAGTGGTGTTTGGGCAGTGTAGGTGGTCTTGCTGGGGTTAGTGTTTCAGGGTTTAGCGGAGTGCAGTGGAGTTCGGGCAGTGTAGGGGGTCGTGCTGGTTGGTGTTTTAGGGTTTAGGGCAGTGCAGTGTTGTTCGGGCAGTTTAGAGGGTCATGCTGGGGGTGGTGTTTCAGGGTTTAGGGCAGTGCAGTGGTGTTTGGGCAGTGTAGGTGGTCTTGCTGGGGTTAATGTTTCAGGGTTTAGCGGAGTGCAGTGGAGTTCGGGCAGTGTACTGGGTCATGCTGGGGTGGTGTTTTAGGGTTTAGGGCAGTGCAGTGTTGTTCGGGCAGTTTAGGGGGTCATGCTGGGGGTGGTGTTTCAGGGTTTAGGGCAGTGCAGTGGTGTTCGGGCAGTGTAGGGGGTCGTGCTGGGGCTGGTGTTTTAGGGTTTAGGGCAGTGCCGTGGTGTTCAGGCCGTGTAGGGGGTCCTGCTGTGGCTAGTGTTTTAGGGTTTAGGGCAGTGCAGTGCTGTTCTGGCAGTGTAGGTGGTCGTGCTGGGGCTGGCGTTTCAGGGTTTAGGGTAGTGGTGTTTGGGCAGTGTAGGCGGTCATGCTAGGGTGGTGGTTTAGGGTTTGGGGCAGTGCAGTGGTGTTCGGGCAGTGTAGGCGGTCGTGCTGGGGGGTGGTGTTTCAGGGTTTTGGGCAGTGCAGTGGTGTTCAGGCTGTGTAGGGGGTCGTGCGGGGTGGTGTTTCAGGGTTAAGGGCAGTGCAGTGGTGTTCGGGCAGTGTAGGGGGTCTTGCTGGGGGGTGGTCTTTCAGGGTTCAGGGCAGTGCAGTGGGGTTCGGGCAGTGTAGGGTGTCGTGCGGGGGTGGTGTTTCAGGGTTTAGGGCAGTGGTGTTCGGGCAGTGTAGGCGGTCATGCTAGGGTGGTGGTTCAGGGTTTGAGGCAGTGCAGTGGTGTTCGGGCAGTGTAGGCGGTCGTGCTGGGGGGTGGTGTTTCAGGGTTTTGGGCAGTGCAGTGGTGCTCAGGCTGTGTAGGGGGTCATGCGGGGTGGTGTTTCAGGGTTAAGGGCAGTGCAGTGGTGTTCGGGCATTGTAGGGGGTCTTGCTGGGGGGTGGTGTTTCAGGGCAGTGTAGTGGTGTTGGGGCAGTGTAGGGGGTCATGCTGGGGGTGGTGTTTCAGGGTTTAAGGCAGTGGCGTTGGGGTAGTGTAGGGTGTCTTGCTGGGGGTGGTGTTTCAGGGTTTAGGGCAGTGGTGTTCGGGCAGTGTAGGGGGTCGTGCTGGGGGGGTGGTGTTTCAAGGTTTAGGGCAGTGCAGTGGTGTTCGGGCAGTGTAAGGGGTCATGCTTGGGATGGTGTTTCAGGGTTTTGGGCAGATCAGTGGTGTTCGGGCAGTGTAGGGGGTCCTGCAGGGGTTGGTGTTTTAGGGTTTAGGGCAGTATAGTGGTGTTTGGGCAGTGTAGGGGATCGTACAGGGGTGGTGTTTCAGGGTTTAGGGCAATGCAGTGGTGTAAGGGCAGTGTAGGGGGTCATGCTCGGGGGTGGTGTTTCAGGGTTTAGGGCAGTTTAGTGGTGTTCGGGTAGTGTAGGGGGTCGTACTGGGGGTGGTCTTTCAGGGTTTAGGGCAGTGCAGTGGTGTTCGGGCAGTGTAGGGGGTCGTGCAGGGGTGGGGTTTCAGGGTTTTGGCCAGTGCAGTGGTGTTGGGGCAGTGTAGGGTGTCATGTGGGGGTGGAGTTTCAGGGTTCAGGGCAGTGCAGTGGTGTCCGGGCAGTGTAGGGGGGTCATGCTGGGGGTGGTGTTTCTGGGTTCAGGGCAGTGCAGTGGTGTTCAGGCAGTGTAGGGGGTCATGCTGGGGGTGGTGTTTCAGGGTTTAGGGCAGTGCAGTGGTGTTTGGGCAGTGTAGGGGGCATGCTGGGCATGGTGTTTCAGGGTTTAGGGCAGTGCAGTGGTGTTCGGGCTGTGTAGGGGGTTGTGCTGGCGCTAGTGTTTCAGGGTTTAGGGCAGTGCAGTGGTGTTCGGGCAGAGTAGGGGGTCATGTGGGGTGGTGTTTCAGGGTTCAGGGCAGTGCAGTGGTGTTCGGACAGTGTAGGTGGTCGTGCGGGGTGGTGTTTCAGGGTTTAGGGCAGAGTAGTGGTGTTTGAGCACTGTAGGGGTAGTGCTGGGGCCGGTGTTTCCAGGGTTTAGGGCAGTGGTGTTAGGGCAGTGTAAGGGGTCGTGCTGGGGTGTGGTGTTTCAAGTTTTAGGGCAGTGCAGTGGTGTTCGGGCAGTGTAGGGGGTCGTGCTTGGGCTGGTGTTTCAGAGTTTTGGGCAGAGCAGTGGTGTTCGGGCAGTGTAGGGGGTCATGCTGAGGTTGGTTTTTCTGGGTTTAGGGCAGTGCAGTTGTGTTCGGGCAGTTTAGGTGGTCTTGCTATATGTGGTGTTTCAGGGTTTAGGGCAGAGGTGTTCGGGCAGTGTAGGGGGTCTTGCTGGGGGTGATGTTTCAGGCTTTAGGGCAATGCAGTGGTGTTTGGGCAGTGTAGGTGGTCTTGCTGGGGTTAGTGTTTTAGGGTTTAGGGGAGTGCAGTGGTGTTCGGGCAGTGTAGGGGGTCGTGTTGGGGTGGTGTTTTAGGGTTTAGGGCAGTGCAGTGGTGTTCGGGCAGTGTAGGGGGTCGTGCTGGGGTTAGTGTTTCAGGGTTTAGGGGAGGTCAGTGGTGTTCGGGCAGTGTAGGGGATTGTGCTGGGGTTGGGGTTTTAGGGTTTAGGGCAGTATAGTGGCGTTTGGGCAGTGTAGGGGGTCGTACTGGGGTGGTGCTTCAGGGTTTAGGGCAATGCAGTGGTTTAAGGGCAGTGTAGGGGGTCATGCTCGGGGGTGGTGTTTCAGGGTTTAGGGCAGTGCAGTGGTGTTCGGGTAGTGTAGGGGGTCGTACTGGGGGTGGTCTTTCAGGGTTTAGGGCAGTGCAGTGGTGTTCGGGCAGTGTAGGGGGTCGTGCGGGGGTGGGGTTTCAGGGTTTTGGCCAGTGCAGTGGTGTTGGGGCAGTGTAGGGGGTCATGTGGTGGTGGAGTTTCAGGGTTCAGGGCAGTGCAGTGGTGTCCGGGCAGTGTAGGGGGGTCATGCTGGGGGTGGTGTTTCTGGGTTCAGGGCAGTGCAGTGGTGTTCGGGCAGTGTAGGGGGTCATGCAAGGGGTGGTGTTTCAGGGTTTAGGGCAGTGCAGTGGTGTTTGGGCAGTGTAGGGGGGCATGCTGGGCCTGGTGTTTCAGGGTTTAGGGCAGTGCAGTGGTGTTCGGGCTGTGTAGGGGGTTGTGCTGGCGCTAGTGTTTCAGGGTTTAGGGCAGTGCAGTGGTGTTCGGGCAGTGTAGGTGGTCTTGCTGGGGTTAATGTTTCAGGGTTTAGCGGAGTGCAGTGGAGTTCGGGCAGTGTACTGGGTCGTGCTGGGGTGGTGTTTTAGGGTTTAGGGTAGTGCAGTGTTGTTCAGGCAGTTTAGGGGGTCATGCTGGGGGTGGTGTTTCAGGGTTTAGGGCAGTGCAGTGGTGTTCGGGCAGTGTAGGGGATCGGGCTGGGGCTGGTGTTTTAGGGTTTAGGGCAGTGCCGTGGTGTTCGGGCCGTGTAGGGGGTCCTGCTGTGGCTAGTGTTTTATTGTTTAGGGCAGTGCAGTGGTGTTCTGGTAGTGTAGGGGGTCGTGCTGGGGCTGGTGTTTCAGGGTTTAGGGCAGTGGTGTTTGGGCAGTGTAGGCGGTCATGCTAGGGTGGTGGTTCAGGGTTTGGGGCAGTGCAGTGGTGTTCGGGCAGTGTAGGCGGTCGTGCTGGGGGGTGGTGTTTCAGGGTTTTGGGCAGTGCAGTGGTGTTCAGGCTGTGTAGGGGGTCGTTCGGGGTGGTGTTTCAGGGTTAAGGGCAGTGCAGTGGTGTTCGGGCAGTGTAGGGGGTCTTGCTGGGGGGTGGTGTTTCAGGGTTCAGGGCAGTGCAGTGGTGTTCGGGCAGTCTAGGGTGTCGTGCGGGGGTGGTGTTTCAGGGTTTAGGGCAGTGAAGTGGTGTTCAGGCTGTGTAGGGGTGTTGCTGTGGGGTGGCGTTTCAGGGTTTAGGGCAATGCAGTGGTGTTCGGGCAGTGTAGGGGGGTCGTGCTGAGGGGTGGTGTTTCAGGGTTTAAGGCAGTGCAGTGGTGTTGGGGCAGTGTAGGGGGTCGTGCGGGAGTGGTGTTTCAGGGTTTAGGGCATTGCAGTGGTGTTGGGGCAGTGTAGGGGTCGTGCGGGTGGTGTTTCAGGGTTCAGGGCAGTGCAGTGGTGTTCGGGCAGTGTAGGGTGTCGTGCGGGTGGTGTTTCACGGTTTAGTGCAGTGCAGTGGTGTTCGGGCATTGTAGGGGATCGTGCGGGGGTGGTGTTTCAGGGTTTATTGCAGTGCATTGGTGTTCGGGCTGTGTAGGGGGTCGTGCTGGTGCTGGTGTTTTAGGGTTTAGGGCAGTGCAGTGTTCGGGCAGTGTAAGGGGTCATGCGGGGGTGGTGTTTCAGGGCAGTGTAGTGGTGTTGGGGCAGTGTAGGGGGTCATGCTGGGGGTGGTGTTTCAGGGTTTAAGGCAGTGGCGTTGGGGTAGTTTAGGGTGTCTTGCTGGGGGTGGTGTTTCAGGGTTTAGGGCTGTGGTGTTCGGGCAGTGTAGGGGGTCGTGCTGGGGGGTGGTGTTTCAAGGTTTAGGGCAGTGCAGTGGTGTTCGGGCAGTGTAAGGGGTCGTGCTTGGGCTGGTGTTTCAGGGTTTTGGGCAGATCAGTGGTGTTCGGGCAGTGTAGGGGGTCATGCTGGGGGTGGTGTTTCTGGGTTTAGGGCAGTGCAGTTGTGTTCGGGCAGTGTAGGGGGTCTTGCTATATGTGGTGTTTCAGGGTTTAGGGCAGGGGTGTTTGGGCAGTGTAGGGTGTCTTGCTAGGTGTGATGTTTCAGGGTTTAGGGCAGTGCAGTGGTGTTTGGGCAGTGTAGGTGGTCTTGCTGGGGTTAGTGTTTCAGGGTTTAGCGGAGTGCAGTGGAGTTCGGGCAATGTAGGGGGTCGTGCTGGTTGGTGTTTTAGGGTTTAGGGCAGTGCAGTGTTGTTCGGGCAGTTTAGAGGGTCATGCTGGGGGTGGTGTTTCAGGGTTTAGGGCAGTGCAGTGGTGTTTGGGCAGTGTAGGTGGTCTTGCTGGGGTTAATGTTTCAGGGTTTAGCGGAGTGCAGTGGAGTTCGGGCAGTGTACTGGGTCATGCTGGGGTGGTGTTTTAGGGTTTAGGGCAGTGCAGTGTTGTTCGGGCAGTTTAGGGGGTCATGCTGGGGGTGGTGTTTCAGGGTTTAGGGCAGTGCAGTGGTGTTCGGGCAGTGTAGGGGGTCGTGCTGGGGCTGGTGTTTTAGGGTTTAGGGCAGTGCCGTGGTGTTCAGGCCGTGTAGGGGGTCCTGCTGTGGCTAGTGTTTTAGGGTTTAGGGCAGTGCAGTGCTGTTCTGGCAGTGTAGGTGGTCGTGCTGGGGCTGGCGTTTCAGGGTTTAGGGCAGTGGTGTTTGGGCAGTGTAGGCGGTCATGCTAGGGTGGTGGTTTAGGGTTTGGGGCAGTGCAGTGGTGTTCGGGCAGTGTAGGCGGTCGTGCTGGGGGGTGGTGTTTCAGGGTTTTGGGCAGTGCAGTGGTGTTCAGGCTGTGTAGGGGGTCGTGCGGGGTGGTGTTTCAGGGTTAAGAGCAGTGCAGTGGTGTTCGGGCAGTGTAGGGGGTCTTGCTGGGGGGTGATCTTTCAGGGTTCAGGGCAGTGCAGTGGGGTTCGGGCAGTGTAGGGTGTCGTGCGGGGGTGGTGTTTCAGGGTTTAGGGCAGTGGTGTTCGGGCAGTGTAGGCGGTCATGCTAGGGTGGTGGTTCAGGGTTTGAGGCAGTGCAGTGGTGTTCGGGCAGTGTAGGTGGTCGTGCTGGGGGGTGGTGTTTCAGGGTTTTGGGCAGTGCAGTGGTGCTCAGGCTGTGTAGGGGGTCATGCGGGGTGGTGTTTCAGGGTTAAGGGCAGTGCAGTGGTGTTCGGGCATTGTAGGGGGTCTTGCTGGGGGGTGGTGTTTCAGGGCAGTGTAGTGGTGTTGGGGCAGTGTAGGGGGTCATGCTGGGGGTGGTGTTTCAGGGTTTAAGGCAGTGGCGTTGGGGTAGTGTAGGGTGTCTTGCTGGGGGTGGTGTTTCAGGGTTTAGGGCAGTGGTGTTCGGGCAGTGTAGGGGGTCGTGCTGGGGGGGTGGTGTTTCAAGGTTTAGGGCAGTGCAGTGGTGTTCGGGCAGTGTAAGGGGTCGTGCTTGGGCTGGTGTTTCAGGGTTTTGGGCAGATCAGTGGTGTTCGGGCAGTGTATGGGGTCATGCTGGGGGTGGTGTTTCTGGGTTTAGGGCAGTGCAGTTGTGTTCGGGCAGTGTAGGGGGTCTTGCTATATGTGGTGTTTCAGGGTTTAGGGCAGGGGTGTTCGGGCAGTGTAGGGTGTCTTGCTAGGTGTGATGTTTCAGGGTTTAGGGCAGTGCAGTGGTGTTTGGGCAGTGTAGGTGGTCTTGCTGGGGTTAGTGTTTCAGGGTTTAGCGGAGTGCAGTGGAGTTCGGGCAGTGTAGGGGGTCTTGCTGGTTGGTGTTTTAGGGTTTAGGGCAGTGCAGTGTTGTTCGGGCAGTTTAGAGGGTCATGCTGGGGGTGGTGTTTCAGGGTTTAGGGCAGTGTAGTGGTGTTTGGGCAGTGTAGGTGGTCTTGCTGGGGTTAATGTTTCAGGGTTTAGCGGAGTGCAGTGGAGTTCGGGCAGTGTACTGGGTCGTGCTGGGGTGGTGTTTTAGGGTTTAGGGCAGTGCAGTGTTGTTCGGGCAGTTTAGGGGGTCATGCTGGGGGTGGTGTTTCAGGGTTTAGGGCAGTGCAGTGGTGTTCGGGCAGTGTAGGGGGTCATGCTGGGGCTGGTGTTTTAGGGTTTAGGGCAGTGCCGTGGTGTTCGGGTCGTGTAGGGGGTCCTGCTGTGGCTAGTGTTTTAGGGTTTAGGGCAGTGCAGTGCTGTTCTGGCAGTGTAGGGGGTCGTGCTGGGGCTGGTGTTTCAGGGTTTAGGGCAGTGGTGTTTGGGCAGTGTAGGCGGTCATGCTAGGGTGGTGGTTTAGGGTTTGGGGCAGTGCAGTGGTGTTCGGGCAGTGTAGGCGGTCGTGCTGGGGGGTGGTGTTTCAGGGTTTTGGGCAGTGCAGTGGTGTTCAGGCTGTGTAGGGGGTTGTGCGGGGTGGTGTTTCAGGGTTAAGGGCAGTGCAGTGGTGTTCGGGCAGTGTAGGGGGTCTTGCTGGGGGGTGGTGTTTCAGGGTTCAGGGCAGTGCAGTGGGGTTCGGGCAGTGTAGGGTGTCGTGTGGGGGTGGTGTTTCAGGGTTTAGGGCAGTGGTGTTCGGGCAGTGTAGGGGGTCGTGCTGGGGGGGTTGTGTTTCAAGGTTTAGGGCAGTGCAGTGGTGTTCGGGCAGTATAAGGGGTCGTGCTTGGGCTGGTGTTTCAGGGTTTTGGGCAGATCAGTGGTGTTCGGGCAGTGTAGGGGGTCATGCTGGGGGTGGTGTTTCTGGGTTTAGGGCAGTGCAGTTGTGTTCGGGCAGTGTAGGGGGTCTTGCTATATGTGGTGTTTCAGGGTTTAGGGCAGGGGTGTTCGGGCAGTGTAGGGTGTCTTGCTAGGTGTGATGTTTCAGGGTTTAGGGCAGTGCAGTGGTGTTTGGGCAGTGTAGGTGGTCTTGCTGGGGTTAGTGTTTCAGGGTTTAGCGGAGTGCAGTGGAGTTCGGGCAGTGTAGGGGGTCGTGCTGGTTGGTGTTTTAGGGTTTAGGGCAGTGCAGTGTTGTTCGGGCAGTTTAGAGGGTCATGCTGTGGGTGGTATTTCAGGGTTTAGGGCAGTGCAGTGGTGTTTGGGCAGTGTAGGTGGTCTTGCTGGGGTTAATGTTTCAGGGTTTAGCGGAGTGCAGTGGAGTTCGGGCAGTGTACTGGGTCGTGCTGGGGTGGTGTTTTAGGGTTTAGGGCAGTGCAGTGTTGTTCGGGCAGTTTAGGGGGTCATGCTGGGGGTGGTGTTTCAGGGTTTAGGGCAGTGCAGTGGTGTTCGGGCAGTGTAGGGGGTCATGCTGGGGCTGGTGTTTTAGGGTTTAGGGCAGTGCCGTGGTGTTCGGGCCGTGTAGGGGGTCCTGCTGTGTCTAGTGTTTTAGGGTTTAGGGCAGTGCAGTGCTGTTCTGGCAGTGTAGGGGGTCGTGCTGGGGCTGGTGTTTCAGGGTTTAGGGCAGTGGTGTTTGGGCAGTGTAGGCGGTCATGCTAGGGTGGTGGTTCAGGGTTTGAGGCAGTGCAGTGGTGTTCGGGCAGTGTAGGCGGTCGTGCTGGGGGGTGGTGTTTCAGGGTTTTGGGCAGTGCAGTGGTGCTCAGGCTGTGTAGGGGGTCATGCGGGGTGGTGTTTCAGGGTTAAGGGCAGTGCAGTGGTGTTCGGGCAGTGTAGGGGGTCTTGCTGGGGGTGGTGTTTCAGGGTTCAGGGCAGTTCAGTGGGGTTCGGGCAGTGTAGGGTGTCGTGCGGGGGTGGTGTTTCAGGGTTTAGGGCAGTGAAGTGGTGTTCGGGCTGTGTAGGGGGTGTTGCTGTGGGGTGGCGTTTCAGGGTTTAGGGCAATGCAGTGGTGTTCGGGCAGTGTAGGGCGTCTTGCTGGGGGTGACGTTTCAGGGTTTAGGGCAATGCAGTGGTGTTCGGGCAGTGTAGGGGGGTCGTGCTGAGGGGTGGTGTTTCAGGGTTTAGGGCAGTGCAGTGGTGTTGGGCAGTGTAGGGGGTCATGCGGGAGTGGTGTTTCAGGGTTTAGGGCAGTGCAGTGGTGTTGGGGCAGTGTAGAGGGTCGTGCGGGTGGTGTTTCAGGGTTCAGGGCAGTGCAGTGGTGTTCGGGCAGTGTAGGGTGTCGTGCGGGTGGTGTTTCACGGTTTAGGGCAGTGCAGTGGTGTTCGGGCATTGTAGGGGATCGTGCGGGGGTGGTGTTTCAGGGTTTAGGGCAGTACATTGGTGTTCGGGCTGTGTAGGGGGTCGTGCTGGTGCTGGTGTTTCAGGGTTTAGGGCAGTGCAGTGTTCGGGCAGTGTAAGGGGTCATGCGGGGGTGGTGTTTCAGGGCAGTGTAGTGTTGTTGGGGCAGTGTAGGGGGTCATGCTGGGGGTGGTGTTTCAGGGTTTAAGGCAGTGTCGTTGGGGTAGTGTAGGGTGTCTTGCTGGGGGTGGTGTTTCAGGGTTTAGGGCAGTGGTGTTCGGGCAGTATATGGGGTCGTGCTGGGGGGGTGGTGTTTCAAGGTTTAGGGCAGTGCAGTGGTGTTCAGGCAGTGTAAGGGGTCGTGCTTGGGCTGGTGTTTCAGGGTTTTGGGCAGAGCAGTGGTGTTCGGGCAGTGTAGGGGGTCATGCTGGGGGTGGTGTTTCTGGGTTTAGGGCAGTGCAGTTGTGTTCGGGCAGTGTAGGGGGTCTTGCTATATGTGGTGTTTCAGGGTTTAGGGCAGGGGTGTTCGGGCAGTGTAGGGTGTCTTGCTAGGTGTGATTTTTCAGGGTTTAGGGCAGTGCAGTGGTGTTTGGGCAGTGTAGGTGGTCTTGCTGGGGTTAGTGTTTCAGGGTTTAGCGGAGTGCAGTGGAGTTTGGGCAGTGTAGGGGGTCGTGCTGGTTGGTGTTTTAGGGTGTAAGGCAGTGCAGTGTTGTTCGGGCAGTTTAGAGGGTCATGCTGGGGGTGGTGTTTCAGGGTTTAGGGCAGTGCAGTCGTGTTCGGGCAGTGTAAGGGGTCGTGCTGGGGCTGGTGTTTTATGGTTTAGGGCAGTGCCGTGGTGTTCGGACCGTGTAAGGAGTCGTGCTGGGGCTAGTGTTTTAGGGTTTAGGGCAGTGCAGTGATGTTCTGGCCGTGTAGGGGGTCGTGCTGGGGCTAATTTTTTAGGGTTTA
This sequence comes from Triturus cristatus, assembly GCF_964204655.1. Lineage (NCBI taxonomy): Eukaryota > Metazoa > Chordata > Amphibia > Caudata > Salamandridae > Triturus > Triturus cristatus. The sequence goes on along the minus strand of NC_140579.1, from coordinate 578,981,647 downwards.
GGGCAGTGCAGTGGTGTTCTGGCAGTGTAGGGGGTCGTGCTGGGGCTGGTGTTTCAGGGTTTAGGGCAGTGGTGTTTGGGCAGTGTAGGCGGTCGTGCTGGGGTGGTGGTTCAGGGTTTGGGGCAGTGCAGTGGTGTTCGGGCAGTGTAGGTGGTCGTGCTGGGGTGGTGGTTCAGGGTTTAGGGCAGTCCAGTGGTGTTTGGGCAGTGTAGGGGGTCGTCCTGGGGGGTGGTGTTTCAGGGTTTTGGGCAGTGCAGTGGTGTTCAGGCTGTGTAGGGGGTCGTGCGGGGGGTGGTGTTTCAGCATTAAGGGCAGTGCAGTGGTGTTCGGGCAGTGTAGGGGTCTTGCTGGGGGTGGTGTTTCAGGGTTTAGGGCAGTGCAGTGGTGTTCGGGCAGTGTAGGGGGTCATGTGGGGTGGTGTTTCAGGGTTCAGGGCAGTGCAGTGGTGTTCGGACAGTGTAGGTGGTCGTGCGGGGTGGTGTTTCAGGGTTTAGGGCAGAGTAGTGGTGTTTGAGCACTGTAGGGGTAGTGCTGGGGCCGGTGTTTCCAGGGTTTAGGGCAGTGGTGTTAGGGCAGTGTAGGGGGTCGTGCTGGGGGGTGGTGTTTCAAGTTTTAGGGCAGTGCAGTGGTGTTCGGGCAGTGTAGGGGGTCGTGCTTGGGCTAGTGTTTCAGAGTTTTGGGCAGAGCAGTGGTGTTCGGGCAGTGTAGGGGTCATGCTTGGGTTGGTTTTTCTGGGTTTAGGGCAGTGCAGTTGTGTTCTGGCAGTTTAGGTGGTCTTGCTATATGTGGTGTTTCAGGGTTTAGGGCAGGGGTGTTCGGGCAGTGTAGGGGGTCTTGGTGGGAGTGATGTTTCAGGGTTTAGGGCAGTGCAGTGGTGTTTGCGCAGTGTAGGTGGTCTTGCTGGGGTTAGTGTTTTAGGGTTTAGGGGAGTGCAGTGGTGTTCGGGCAGTGTAGGGGGTCGTGTTGGGGTGGTGTTTTAGGGTTTAGGGCAGTGCAGTGGTGTTCGGGCAGTGTAGGGGGTCGTGCTGGGGTTAGTGTTTCAGGGTTTAGGGGAGGTCAGTGGTGTTCGGGCAGTGTAGGGGATCGTGCTGGGTTGGTGTTTTAGGGTTTAGGGCAGTATAGTGGTGTTTGGGCAGTGTAGGGGGTCGTACTGGGGTGGTGTTTCAGGGTTTAGGGCAATGCAGTGGTGTAAGGGCAGTGTAGGGGGTCATGCTCGGGGGTGGTGTTTCAGGGTTTAGGGCAGTGCAGTGGTGTTCGGGTAGTGTAGGGGGTCGTACTGGGGGTGGTCTTTCAGGGTTTAGGGCAGTGCAGTGGTGTTCGGGCAGTGTAGGGGGTCGTGCAGGGGTGGGGTTTCAGGGTTTTGGCCAGTGCAGTGGTGTTGGGGCAGTGTAGGGGGTCATGTGGGGGTGGAGTTTCAGGGTTCAGGGCTGTGCAGTGGTGTCCGGGCAGTGTAGGGGGGTCATGCTGGGGGTGGTGTTTCTGGGTTCAGGGCAGTGCAGTGGTGTTCGGGCAGTGTAGGGGGTCATGCTGGGGGTGGTGTTGCAGGGTTTAGGGCAGTGCAGTGGTGTCCAGGCAGTGTAGGGGGGTCATGCTGGGGGTGGTGTTTCTGGGTTTAGGGCAGTGCAGTTGTGTTCGGGCAGTGTAGGGGGTCTTGCTACATGTGGTGTTTCAGGCTTTAGGGCAGGGGTGTTTGGGCAGTGCGGGTGTCTTGCTAGGTGTGATGTTTCAGGGTTTAGGGCAGTGCAGTGGTGTTTGGGCAGTGTAGGTGGTCTTGCTGGGGTTAGTGTTTCAGGGTTTAGCGGAGTGCAGTGGAGTTCGGGCAGTGTAGGGGGTCGTGCTGGTTGGTGTTTTAGGGTTTAGGGCAGTGCAGTGTTGTTCGGGCAGTTTAGAGGGTCATGCTGGGGGTGGTATTTCAGGGTTTAGGGCAGTGCAGTGGTGTTTGGGCAGTGTAGGTGGTCTTGCTGGGGTTAATGTTTCAGGGTTTAGCGGAGTGCAGTGGAGTTCGGGCAGTGTACTGGGTCGTGCTGGGGTGGTGTTTTAGGGTTTAGGGCAGTGCAGTGTTGTTCGGGCAGTTTAGGGGGTCATGCTGGGGGTGGTGTTTCAGGGTTTAGGGCAGTGCAGTGGTGTTCGGACAGTGTAGGGGGTCATGCTGGGGCTGGTGTTTTAGGGTTTAGGGCAGTGCCGTGGTGTTCGGGCCGTGTAGGGGGTCCTGCTGTGTCTAGTGTTTTAGGGTTTAGGGCAGTGCAGTGCTGTTCTGGCAGTGTAGGGGGTCGTGCTGGGGCTGGTGTTTCAGGGTTTAGGGCAGTGGTGTTTGGGCAGTGTAGGCGGTCATGCTAGGGTGGTGGTTCAGGGTCTGAGGCAGTGCAGTGGTGTTCGGGCAGTGTAGGCGGTCGTGCTGGGGGGGTGGTGTTTCAGGGTTTTGGGCAGTGCAGTGGTGCTCAGGCTGTGTAGGGGGTCATGCGGGGTGGTGTTTCAGGGTTAAGGGCAGTGCAGTGGTGTTCGGGCAGTGTAGGGGGTCTTGCTGGGGGGTGGTGTTTCAGGGTTCAGGGCAGTTCAGTGGGGTTCGGGCAGTGTAGGGTGTCGTGCGGGGGTGGTGTTTCAGGGTTTAGGGCAGTGAAGTGGTGTTCGGGCTGTGTAGGGGGTGTTGCTGTGGGGTGGCGTTTCAGGGTTTAGGGCAATGCAGTGGTGTTCGGGCAGTGTAGGGCGTCTTGCTGGGGGTGGCGTTTCAGGGTTTAGGGCAATGCAGTGGTGTTCGGGCAGTGTAGGGGGGTCGTGCTGAGGGGTGGTGTTTCAGGGTTTAGGGCAGTGCAGTGGTGTTGGGCAGTGTAGGGGGTCGTGCGGGAGTGGTGTTTCAGGGTTTAGGGCAGTGCAGTGGTGTTGGGGCAGTGTAGGGGGTCGTGCGGGTGGTGTTTCAGGGTTCAGGGCAGTGCAGTGGTGTTCGGGCAGTGTAGGGTGTCGTGCGGGTGGTGTTTCACGGTTTAGGGCAGTGCAGTGGTGTTCGGGCATTGTAGGGGATCGTGCGGGGGTGGTGTTTCAGGGTTTAGGGCAGTGCATTGGTGTTCGGGCTGTGTAGGGGGTCGTGCTGGTGCTGGTGTTTCAGGGTTTAGGGCAGTGCAGTGTTCGGGCAGTGTAAGGGGTCATGCGGGGGTGGTGTTTCAGGGCAGTGTAGTGGTGTTGGGGCAGTGTAGGGGGTCATGCTGGGGGTGGTGTTTCAGGGTTTAAGGCAGTGTTGTTGGGTTAGTGTAGGGTGTCTTGCTGGGGGTGGTGTTTCAGGGTTTAGGGCAGTGGTGTTCGGGCAGTATATGGGGTCGTGCTGGGGGGGTGGTGTTTCAAGGTTTAGGGCAGTGCAGTGGTGTTCGTGCAGTGTAAGGGGTCGTGCTTGGGCTGGTGTTTCAGGGTTTTGGGCAGAGCAGTGGTGTTCGGGCAGTGTAGGGGGTCATGCTGGGGGTGGTGTTTCTGGGTTTAGGGCAGTGCAGTTGTGTTCAGGCAGTGTAGGGGGTCTTGCTATATGTGGTGTTTCAGGGTTTAGGGCAGGGGTGTTCGGGCAGTGTAGGGTGTCTTGCTAGGTGTGATGTTTCAGGGTTTAGGGCAGTGCAGTGGTGTTTGGGCAGTGTAGGTGGTCTTGCTGGGGTTAGTGTTTCAGGGTTTAGCGGAGTGCAGTGGAGTTTGGGCAGTGTAGGGAGTCGTGCTGGTTGGTGTTTTAGGGTGTAAGGCAGTGCAGTGTTGTTCGGGCAGTTTAGAGGGTCATGCTGGGGGTGGTGTTTCAGGGTTTAGGGCAGTGCAGTGGTGTTTGGGCAGTGTAGGTGGTCTTGCTGGGGTTAGTGTTTCAGGGTTTAGCGGAGTGCAGTGGAGTTTGGGCAGTGTAGGGGGTCGTGCTGGTTGGTGTTTTAGGGTGTAAGGCAGTGCAGTGTTGTTCGGGCAGTTTAGAGGGTCATGCTGGGGGTGGTGTTTCAGGGTTTAGGGCAGTGCAGTCGTGTTTGGGCAGTGTAAGGGGTCGTGCTGGGGCTGGTGTTTTATGGTTTAGGGCAGTGCCGTGGTGTTCGGACCGTGTAGGGAGTCGTGCTGGGGCTATTGTTTTAGGGTTTAGGGCAGTGCAGTGATGTTCTGGCCGTGTAGGGGGTCGTGCTGGGGCTAATTTTTTAGGGTTTAGGGCAGTGCAGTGGTGTTCTGGCAGTGTAGGGAGTCGTGCTGGGGCTGGTGTTTCAGGGTTTAGGGCAGTGGTGTTTGGGCAGTGTAGGCGGTCGTGCTGGGGTGGTGGTTCAGGGTTTGGGGCAGTGCAGTGGTGTTCGGGCAGTGTAGGCGGTCGTGCTGGGGTGGTGGTTCAGGGTTTAGGGCAGTCCAGTGGTGTTTGGGCAGTGTAGGGGGTCGTCCTGGGGGGTGGTGTTTCAGGGTTTTGGGCAGTGCAGTGGTGTTCAGGCTGTGTAGGGGGTCTTGCGGGGGGTGGTGTTTCAGCGTTAAGGGCAGTGCAGTGGTGTTCGGGCAGTGTAGGGGTCTTGCTGGGGGTGGTGTTTCAGGGTTCAGGGCAGTGCAGTGGGGTTCGGGCAGTGTAGGGTGTCGTGCGGGGTGGTGTTTCAGGGTTTAGGGCAGTGCAGTGGTGTTCAGGCAGTGTAGGGGGTCATGCCCCGGGTGGTGTTTCAGGGTTTAGGGCAGTGCAGTGGTGTTCGGGCAGTGTAGGGGGTCGTGGAGGGGGTGGTGTTTCAGGGTTAAGGGCAGTGCAGTGGTGTTCGGGCAGTGTAGGGGGTCCTGCAGGGGTTGGTGTTTTAGGGTTTAGGGCAGTATAGTGGTGTTTGGGCAGTGTAGGGGGTCGTACTGGGGTGGTGTTTCAGGGTTTAGGGCAATGCAGTGGTGTAAGGGCAGTGTAGGGGGTCATGCTCAGGGGTGGTGTTTCAGGGTTTAGGGCAGTGCAGTGGTGTTCGGGTAGTGTAGGGGGTCGTACTGGGGGTGGTCTTTCAGGGTTTAGGGCAGTGCAGTGGTGTTCGGGCAGTGTAGGGGGTCGTGCGGGGGTGGGGTTTCAGGGTTTTGGCCAGTGCAGTGGTGTTGGGGCAGTGTAGGGGGTCATGTGGGGGTGGAGTTTCAGGGTTCAGGGCAGTGCAGTGGTGTCCGGGCAGTGTAGGGGGGTCATGCTGGGGGTGGTGTTTCTGGGTTCAGGGCAGTGCAGTGGTGTTCGGGCAGTGTAGGAGGTCATGCTGGGGGTGGTGTTTCAGAGTTTAGGGCAGTGCAGTGGTGTTTGGGCAGTGTAGGGGGGCATGCTGGGCCTGGTGTTTCAGGGTTTAGGGCAGTGCAGTGGTTTTCGGGCTGTGTAGGGGGTTGTGCTGGCAGTGGTGTTTCAGGTGTTTCAGGGTTTAGGGCAGTGGTGTTCGGGCAGTGTAGGGGGTCATGTGGGGTGGTGTTTCAGGGTTCAGGGCAGTGCAGTGGTGTTCGGACAGTGTAGGTGGTCGTGCGGGGTGGTGTTTCAGGGTTTAGGGCAGAGTAGTGGTGTTTGAGCACTGTAGGGGTAGTGCTGGGGCCGGTGTTTCCAGGGTTTAGGGCAGTGGTGTTAGGGCAGTGTAGGGGGTCGTGCTGGGGGGTGGTGTTTCAAGTTTTAGGGCAGTGCAGTGGTGTTCGGGCAGTGTAGGGGGTCGTGCTTGGGCTAGTGTTTCAGAGTTTTGGGCAGAGCAGTGGTGTTCGGGCAGTGTAGGGGGTCATGCTGGGGTTGGTTTTTCTGGGTTTAGGGCAGTGCAGTTGTGTTCGGGCAGTTTAGGTGGTCTTGCTATATGTGGCGTTTCAGGGTTTAGGGCAGGGGTGTTCGGGCAGTGTAGGGGGTCTTGCTGGGAGTGATGTTTCAGGGTTTAGGGCAGTGCAGTGGTGTTTGGGCAGTGTAGGTGGTCTTGCTGGGGTTAGTGTTTTAGGGTTTAGGGGAGTGCAGTGGTGTTCGGGCAGTGTAGGGGGTCGTGTTGGGGTGGTGTTTTAGGGTTTAGGGCAGTGCAGTGGTGTTCGGGCAGTGTAGGGGGTCGTGCTGGGGTTAGTGTTTCAGGGTTTAGGGGAGGTCAGTGGTGTTCGGGCAGTGTAGGGGATCGTGCTGGGTTGGTGTTTTAGGGTTTAGGGCAGTATAGTGGTGTTTGGGCAGTGTAGGGGGTCGTACTGGGGTGGTGTTTCAGGGTTTAGGGCAATGCAGTGGTGTAAGGGCAGTGTAGGGGGTCATGCTCGGGGGTGGTGTTTCAGGGTTTGGGCAGTGCAGTGGTGTTCGGGTAGTGTAGGGGGTCGTACTGGGGGTGGTCTTTCAGGGTTTAGGGCAGTGCAGTGGTGTTCGGGCAGTGTAGGGGGTCGTGCGGGGGTGGGGTTTCAGGGTTTTGGCCAGTGCAGTGGTGTTGGGGCAGTGTAGGGGGTCATGTGGGGGTGGAGTTTCAGGGTTCAGGGCTGTGCAGTGGTGTCCGGGCAGTGTAGGGGGGTCATGCTGGGGGTGGTGTTTCTGGGTTCAGGGCAGTGCAGTGGTGTTCGGGCAGTGTAGGGGGTCATGCTGGGGGTGGTGTTGCAGGGTTTAGGGCAGTGCAGTGGTGTCCAGGCAGTGTAGGGGGGTCATGCTGGGGGTGGTGTTTCTGGGTTTAGGGCAGTGCAGTTGTGTTCGGGCAGTGTAGGGGGTCTTGCTACATGTGGTGTTTCAGGCTTTAGGGCAGGGGTGTTCGGGCAGTGTAGGGTGTCTTGCTAGGTGTGATGTTTCAGGGTTTAGGGCAGTGCAGTGGTGTTTGGGCAGTGTAGGTGGTCTTGCTGGGGTTAGTGTTTCAGGGTTTAGAGGAGTGCAGTGGAGTTCGGGCAGTGTAGGGGGTCGTGCTGGTTGGTGTTTTAGGGTTTAGGGCAGTGCAGTGTTGTTCTTGCAGTTTAGAGGGTCATGCTGGGGGTGGTGTTTCAGGGTTTAGGGCAGTGCAGTGGTGTTTGGGCAGTGTAGATGGTCTTGCTGGGGTTAATGTTTCAGGGTTTAGCGGAGTGCAGTGGAGTTCAGGCAGTGTACTGGGTCGTGCTGGGGTGGTGTTTTAGGGTTTAGGGCAGTGCAGTGTTGTTCGGGCAGTTTAGGGGGTCATGCTGGGGGTGGTGTTTCAGGGTTTAGGGCAGTGCAGTGGTGTTCGGGCAGTGTAGGGGGTCGTGATGGGGCTGGTGTTTCAGGGTTTAGGGCAGTGCCGTGGTATTCGGGCCGTGTAGGGGGTCCTGCTGTGGCTAGTGTTTTAGGGTTTAGGGCAGTGCAGTGCTGTTCTGGCAGTGTAGGGGGTCGTGCTGGGGCTGGTGTTTCAGGGTTTAGGGCAGTGGTGTTTGGGCAGTGTAGGCGGTCATGCTAGGGTGGTGGTTCAGGGTTTGGGGCAGTGCAGTGGTGTTCGGGCAGTGTAGGCGGTCGTGCTGGAGGGTGGTGTTTTAGGGTTTTGGGCAGTGCAGTGGTGTTCAGGCTGTGTAGGGGGTCGTGCGGGGTGGTGTTTCAGGGTTAAGGGCAGTGCAGTGGTGTTCGGGAAGTGTAGGGGGTCTTGCTGGGGGGTGGTGTTTCAGGGTTCAGGGCAGTGCAGTGGGGTTTGGGCAGTGTAGGGTGTCGTGCGGGGGTGGTGTTTCAGGGTTTAGGGCAGTGGTGTTCGGGCAGTGTAGGGGGTCGTGCTGGGGGGGTGGTGTTTCAAGGTTTAGGGCAGTGCAGTGGTGTTCAGGCAGTGTAAGGGGTCATGCTTGGGCTGGTGTTTCAGGGTTTTGGGCAGATCAGTGGTGTTTGGGCAGTGTAGGGGGTCATGCTGGGGGTGGTGTTTCTGGGTTTAGGGCAGTGCAGTTGTGTTCGGGCAGTGTAGGGGGTCTTGCTATATGTGGTGTTTCAGGGTTTAGGGCAGGGGTGTTCGGGCAGTGTAGGGTGTCTTGCTAGGTGTGATGTTTCAGGGTTTAGGGCAGTGCAGTTGTGTTTGGGCAGTGTAGGTGGTCGTGCTGGTTGGTGTTTTAGGGTTTAGGGCAGTGCAGTGTTGTTCGGGCAGTTTAGAGGGTCATGCTGGGGGTGGTGTTTCAGGGTTTAGGGCAGTGCAGTGGTGTTTGGGCAGTGTAGGTGGTCTTGCTGGGGTTAATGTTTCAGGGTTTAGCGGAGTGCAGTGGAGTTCGGGCAGTGTACTGGGTCATGCTGGGGTGGTGTTTTAGGGTTTAGGGCAGTGCAGTGTTGTTCGGGCAGTTTAGGGGGTCATGCTGGGGGTGGTGTTTCAGGGTTTAGGGCAGTGCAGTGGTGTTCGGGCAGTGTAGGGGGTCATGCTGGGGCTGGTGTTTTAGGGTTTAGGGCAGTGCCATGGTGTTCGGGCCGTGTAGGGGGTCCTGCTGTGGCTAGTGTTTTAGGGTTTAGGGCAGTGCAGTGCTGTTTGGGCAGTGTAGGGGTCGTGCTGGGGCTGGTGTTTCAGGGGTTAGGGCAGTGGTGTTTGGGCAGTGTAGGCGGTCATGCTAGGGTGGTGGTTCAGGGTTTGGGGCAGTGCAGTGGTGTTCGGGCAGTGTAGGCGGTCGTGCTGGGGGGTGGTGTTTCAGGGTTTTGGGCAGTGCAGTGGTGTTCAGGCTGTGTAGGGGGTCGTGCGGGGTGGTGTTTCAGGGTTAAGGGCAGTGCAGTGGTGTTCGGGCAGTGTAGGGGGTCTTGCTGGGGGGTGGTGTTTCAGGGTTCAGGGCAGTGCAGTGGTGTTGGGCAGTGTAGGGGGTCGTGCGGGAGTGGTGTTTCAGGGTTTAGGGCAGTGCAGTGGTGTTGGGGCAGTTTAGGGGGTCGTGCGGGTGGTGTTTCAGGGTTCAGGGCAGTGCAGTGGTGTTCGGGCAGTGTAGGGTGTCGTGCGGGTGGTCTTTCACGGTTTAGGGCAGTGCAGTGGTGTTCGGGCATTGTAGGGGATCGTGCGGGGGTGGTGTTTCAGGGTTTAGGGCAGTGCATTGGTGTTCGGGCTGTGTAGGGGGTCGTGCTGGTGCTGGTGTTTCAGGGTTTAGGGCAGTGCAGTGTTCGGGCAGTGTAAGGGGTCAGAGGGGGTGGTGTTTCAGGGCAGTGTAGTGGTGTTGGGGCAGTGTAGGGGGTCATGCTGGGGGTGGTGTTTCAGGGTTTAAGGCAGTGGCGTTGGGGTAGTGTAGGATGTCTTGCTGGGGGTGGTGTTTCAGGGTTTAGGGCAGTGAAGTGGTGTTCGGGCTTTGTAGGGGGTGTTGCTGTGTGGTGGCTTTTCAGGGTTTAGGGCAATGCAGTGGTGTTCGGGCAGTGTAGGGCGTCTTGCTGGGGGTGGCGTTTCAGGGTTTAGGGCAATGCAGTGGTGTTCGGGCAGTGTAGGGGGGTCATGCTGAGGGTTGGTGTTTCAGGGTTGAGGGCAGTGCAGTGGTGTTGGGCAGTGTAGGGGGTCGTGCGGGAGTGGTGTTTCAGGGTTTAGGGCAGTGCAGTGGTGTTGGGGCAGTGTAGGGGGTCGTGCGGGTGGTGTTTCAGGGTTCAGGGCAGTGCAGTGGTGTTCGGGCAGTGTAGGGGGTGTTGCTGTGTGGTGGCTTTTCAGGGTTTAGGGCAATGCAGTGGTGTTCGGGCAGTGTAGGGCGTCTTGCTGGGGGTGGCGTTTCAGGGTTTAGGGCAATGCAGTGGTGTTCGGGCAGTGTAGGGGGGTCATGCTGAGGGGTGGTGTTTCAGGGTTGAGGGCAGTGCAGTGGTGTTGGGCAGTGTAGGGGGTCGTGTGGGAGTGGTGTTTCAGGGTTTAGGGCAGTGCAGTGGTATTGGGGCAGTGTAGGGGGTCGTGCGGGTGGTGTTTCAGGGTTCAGGGCAGTGCAGTGGTGTTCGGGCAGTGTAGGGTGTCGTGCGGGTGGTGTTTCACGGTTTAGGGCAGTGCAGTGGTGTTTGGGCATTGTAGGGGATCGTGCGGGGGTGGTGTTTCAGGGTTTAGGGCAGTGCATTGTTGTTCGGGCTGTGTAGGGGGTCGTGCTGGTGCTGGTGTTTCAGGGTTTAGGGCAGTGCAGTGTTCGGGCAGTGTAAGGGGTCATGCGGGGGTGGTGTTTCAGGGCAGTGTAGTGGTGTTGGGGCAGTGTAGGGGGTCATGCTGGGGGTGGTGTTTCAGGGTTTAAGACAGTGGCGTTGGGGTAGTGTAGGATGTCTTGCTGGGGGTGGTGTTTCAGGGTTTAGGGCAGTGGTGTTCGGGCAGTGTAGGGGGTCGTGCTGGGGGGGTGGTGTTTCAAGGTTTAGGGCAGTGCAGTGGTGTTCGGGCAGTGTAAGGGGTCGTGCTTGGGCTGGTGTTTCAGGGTTTTGGGCAGAGCAGTGGTGTTCGGGCAGTGTAGGGGGTCATGCTGTGGGTGGTGTTTCTGGGTTTAGGGCAGTGCAGTTGTGTTCGGGCAGTGTAGGGGGTCTTGCTATACGTGGTGTTTCAGGGTTTAGGGCAGGGGTGTTCGGGCAGTGTAGGGTGTCTTGCTAGGTGTGATGTTTCAGGGTTTAGCGGAGTGCAGTGGAGTTTGGGCATTGTAGGGGGTCGTGCTGGTTGGTGTTTTAGGGTGTAAGGCAGTGCAGTGTTGTTCGAGCAGTTTAGAGGGTCATGCTGGGGGTGGTGTTTCAGGGTTTAGGGCAGTGCAGTGGTGTTCGGGCAGTGTAGGGGGTCGTGCTGGGGCTGGTGTTTTATGGTTTAGGGCAGTGCCGTGGTGTTCGGACCATGTAGGGGGTCGTGCTGGGGCTAGTGTTTTAGGGTTTAGGGCAGTGCAGTGATGTTCTGGCCGTGTAGGGGGTCGTGCTGGGGCTAATGTTTTAGGGTTTAGGGCAGTGCAGTGGTGTTCTGGCAGTGTAGGGGGTCGTGCTGGGGCTGGTGTTTCAGGGTTTAGGGCAGTGGTGTTTGGGCAGTGTAGGCGGTCGTGCTGGGGTGGTGGTTCATGGGTTTGGGGCAGTGCAGTGGTGTTCGGGCAGTGTAGGCGGTCGTGCTGGGGTGGTGGTTCAGGGTTTAGGGCAGTACTGTGGTGTTCAGGCTGTGTAGGGGGTCGTGCGGGGGGTGGTGTTTCAGCGTTAAGGGCAGTGCAGTGGTGTTCGGGCAGTGTAGGGGTCTTGCTGGGGGGTGGTGTTTCAGGGTTTAGGGCAGTGCAGTGGGGTTCGGGCAGTGTAGGGTGTCGTGCGGGGGTGGTGTTTCAGGGTTTAGGGCAGTGCAGTGGTGTTCAGGCAGTGTAGGGGGTCCTACAGGGGTTGGTGTTTCAGGGTTTAGGGCAGTGCAGTGGTGTTCGGGCAGTGTAGGGGGTCATGGAGGGGGTGGTGTTTCAGGGTTAAGGGCAGTGCAGTGGTGTTCGGGCAGTGTAGGGGGTCCTGCAGGGGTTGGTGTTTTAGGGTTTAGGGCAGTATAGTGGTGTTTGGGCAGTGTAGGGGGTCGTACTGGGGTGGTGTTTCAGGGTTTAGGGCAGTGCAGTGGTGTTCGGGTAGTGTAGGGGGTCGTACTGGGGGTGGTCTTTCAGGGTTTAGGGCAGTGCAGTGGTGTTGGGGCAGTGTAGGGGGTCGTGCGGGGGTGGGGTTTCAGGGATTTGGCCAGTGCAGTGGTGTTGGGGCAGTGTAGGGGGTCATGTGGGGGTGGAGTTTCAGGGTTCAGGGCAGTGCAGTGGTGTCCGGGCAGTGTAGGGGGGTCATGCTGGGGGTGGTGTTTCTGGGTTTAGGGCAATGCAGTGGTGTAAGGGCAGTGTAGGGGGTCATGCTCGGGGTGGTGTTTCAGGGTTTAGGGCAGTGCAGTGGTGTTCGGGTAGTGTAGGGGGTCATACTGGGGGTGGTCTTTCAGGGTTTAGGGCAGTGCAGTGGTGTTCGGGCAGTGTAGGGTGTCGTGCGGGGGTGGGGTTTGAGGGTTTTGGCCAGTACAGTGGTGTTGGGGCAGTGTAGGGGGTCATGTGGGGGTGGAGTTTCAGGGTTCAGGGCAGTGCAGTGGTGTCCGGGCAGTGTAGGGGGGTCATGCTGGGGGTGGTGTTTCTGGGTTCAGGGCAGTGCAGTGGTGTTCGGGCAGTGTAGGGGGTCATGCTGGGGGTGGTGTTTCAGGGTTTAGGGCAGTGCAGTGGTGTTTGGGCAGTGTAGGGCGGCATGCTGGGCCTGGTGTTTCAGGGTTTAGGGCAGTGCAGTGGTGTTCGGGCTGTGTAGGGTGTTGTGCTGGCGCTAGTGTTTCAGGGTTTCGGGCAGTGCAGTGGTGTTCGGGCATTGTAGGGGGTCATGTGGGGTGGTGTTTCAGGGTTCAGGGCAGTGGAGTGGTGTTCGGACAGTGTAGGTGGTCGTGCGGGGTGGTGTTACAGGGTTTAGGGCAGAGTAGTGGTGTTTGAGCACTGTAGGGGTAGTGCTGGGGCCGGTGTTTCCAGGGTTTAGGACAGTGGTGTTAGGGCAGTGTAGGGGGTCGTGCTGGGGGGTGGTGTTTCAAGTTTTAGGGCAGTGCAGTGGTGTTCGGGCAGTGTGGTGGGTCGTGCTTGGGCTGGTGTTTCAGAGTTTTGGGCAGAGCAGTGGTGTTCGGGCAGTGTAGGGGGTCATGCTGGGGTTGGTTTTTCTGGGTTTAGGGCAGTGCAGTTGTGTTCGGGCAGTTTAGGTGGTCTTGCCATATGTGGTGTTTCAGGGTTTAGGGCAGGGGTGTTCGGGAAGTGTAGGGGGTCTTGCTGGGGGTGATGTTTCAGGGTTTAGGGCAGTGCAGTGGTGTTTGGGCAGTGTAGGTGGTCTTGCTGGGGTTAGTGTTTTAGGGTTTAGGGGAGTGCAGTGGTGTTCGGGCAGTGTTGGGGTGGTGTTTTAGGGTTTAGGGCAGTGCAGTGGTGTGAGAAGTTGGCCTGGTATATGATGCTCACTAGTTAAAGAGATCACCTTGTACCATGCCAAGCAACCCTTATGGTGTGGTTGTAAGTCAACCTTTTCGGACTAGCTGCCCTAGTGGTAGCGTAGGCTAAGCAGTCTTTGAGGCTAAACTCGTGATGCGTGTTAAGCCAGCTGTTTTACCAAATGCAACCCCCTTTTATACCAATGAAAGGACACCACACAGATATATATTCAAAATATATATGTATTTATTTCTCAAAGTAACCCCTACTCTCTTTATGAGCACAGGAGCACAAATCGTCAAACAAGATTACAGTAGAATACACAGAAGTTGCACGTTATATGGATAGGCCCTGGTGGCCACTCAAACCATATACTAAAATAGTGGTATAAGTACCACGAACAGAAAAGGGAAAAGGCCTAGGGCCTCTAGAATCGCTGGGCCTACAAGGAGCTAACGTCAGTTAGTGACCAGGAGGTCCACGGGTGGCGTGTGCAGAGCAAATAGTCACACGCGTGCTCCCATAGGTTTCAATGGGTGCGTAAAAAGTACAAAGTTACTGCAAAGAGGATCTTCCGGATGGACTAGGAACTCAAGATTTGGAACACAGGCACTAGAGATGTAATACTACACTTGGGCACAGGTGTGCCAGCTTTACCTCACCCACAGGAAGCGGGTGCATAGGCCTCGAAGTGCGTCGGGTTTCTTCTATCTGTTCCGTGGAGCTTGAAGACAAAGATGCTGCAGGCGGTCGGTCCGGGAGAGATGCAGTGGATCCAAGAGTGGATCGGAGATGTTGAAGACCTGTAAGCAGAGGGGACAGTGTTCACAGTCACTAGCCAGTGACCCGCGTGGCACCAGGTGGGTACCAGGCGATGTCGGGTGCAAACAGGTGATGAGGGGTAGCTTGTCTCCGCAGCCACGTGGTCCCTGAAGGTCAACGACGTCCAGGAGTCGGCTCACGAGCTGTCCCACGCAGGCTCTCGCTGTCGGCGGTGTCGGCGACTTGATCGAAGCAAACAAGCCTTGGCAAAAGCAATTGTAGGAGGATTCGGAAATCAGCTGTTGGTTCTGACCAGCAAGGTCAGAGGGATTGCTCCTTTGGAGGGGAGCAAGGGCCAGTCTGGAGCAACCAGACCAGCAGTGTATTTCGTAGAGTTCGTCGCCAAGATGGCCACTAGCCAGCGGGCCAGCAACCGGTTAGGCGCATCAAGTGGCAAAATGCAGAAGGGCCCCACGCAGATCGTGGAGATGCTGGAGGGCTCACCTTTGGTGCAGATGCTGCTCGGGGGTTGGGCTTCTCAGATCCCAAAGCACAACTTGGAGGAAGCCTCGGTTGTTGCACTTGTCAGCTTGTCGTAGTCGTTCCAAGATGGCTGGCTCCACGTGTCTCGGTGCCTCCACGGGTCTCTTCTTCTCAGGGACTGTGGATCGGGCGGTGAGAGGTCTGGAGGTCCAGGTCTTGTCAGTCTCTGGGCTCGGGCTCCGGCGGGAGGCGGCGGCAAAGCAGACGTTGATGCGCTGGATGGTGCTTGCGTTAGCAAGGTGGTCACTCCCTGACCACAGGGGAGATTTTCTTCAGTCTTCTGTGCAGCAGAATGTCGAAGTTCCCGTCTTCTTCTTAGTTTCAAGTTGATTCCAGGATGTCTGAAGTCTTAGGACACAGCTCCTACCTTTAAGCGGATTCTAGGGGCCGGACTACCTGCTAGGTCCCTCCCTAAGGGTGGGACCAGGAAGGGGGGTGGTTACACCCCCAATCCTTTGTCCAGCTCGCCCCAGGCCCGGGACTGGTGTGCCCCAGGACCGGTTTGAACTGGCATATGCACCGAGGCTCCTTGTGAGCCACAGGCATGTCTGGTTTCTTTCAAGCCCTACCTGACCAATACACAAAATCCTGTCTGGGGTGGTGCACGCACCTCCCCTGGCAGGAAACCCTTTGTCCACACCTCCCAAGCTTGAAGGACTCCCAGCAGCAGGAGGGCAGACTTGTGTCTGTGGTGGCAGCATCCATTTTGTGGAGCTGAGGCTATGTCTGATTTTACCCGGGTTTCAGGCACTGTACATGTCGTGTCCCTCTAGAAGGGTGGAATGCTAACCCCGTCGCCAGAATTGGCGAGGGGTTAGTATTCCAATTCGTATGACACCTTACTCGACATGTTTTGATAAAGCCAAACCAAAGATAGCATTTAACCGCGAGGTTCATAATGCACTTAAGAGTATATGGTATGACGATATCTGGAAACAGTAGAAGGAAGTTGTTCCGACCACGGCAGACAGGCTCAGCTCATGCCAGAGCACCATCTCACATGGAACCAAGCACTCTGCCTTCAGGATTGTTAAGGCCTGCCATAGGAGTGACTTATAGGTTACCAGGTGTCCCATTTAAGGTTAGGTATAGGTATACTACACCTAAGTAAGAGGTGATTACACCAACTTACCCCAGCTGAGTGATCAGCCAGTTGTGTCAGATTATTAGGCCAAGCCTGGGGTGGCATAATACATGCTTCAGCCCCTGGCAGGCCTTGGATACACCAATGCCCTGGGTACCTAGTGTACACTGGTACAGGGGCTGACAGGGTGATCCAACCAATTGGGTATGTACCTAGGGTTCATGGAGTCCATTTTACAGAGAGAGCAGATAGCCTGAGAGCCTGAATGGCAGGATCTCAGGCCAACTAAGTCGAAAAACCAGCTAGACACTAGGCAAAAATTTGGGGGTAACCATAGTCAGATATCCACCTTCCTACACAACCCCCCCCCAAACGAAGGGAGATAAGGCTGACCTTGACCAGGTAAGCCTATATTGCCCAAGTGGCCATATAAGGAGGAACCAGCACTGGCATGGTTACCCCCTGTCTCATGGTCCACTAAGCAATCCCTCACCCTAAGGGTATCAGAGGGTCTCCACCATAGGGAATCTCTACCTGTGGTGTGTCTTGGCAAAGTAAAAGGCTGGTGTTGAGATGGAGTACTGAAGTGAGTGTCCTCAAAGTGAGGCCTCAGCTTCCTCCAATCATCCTCCACCATGGATGCCTTTCTTTCTTTAACTGAGTTGCACTGTGCTCTCAGGGTCAGCCTCTGGCTACCTAAAGCTGGAGGCTGGGTCCCTTTTGTGGGCTTACTGGGGGGACAGGTCAGGTTTGGGGCCCTAAGGTCCCATGTTTGCCTGTGCCCAACAGAATCCCCCTGGGGGAGGTCCCTAACTACCTGTAAAGGAGATCCCTCAGGAATGTTTTTACCCATCACCTGACTAGGGCTACTAGCCAGGCAATCCTCATTCTTTTGATGGGGGGGTTCTTGTGGACAGGGGCCCTCTGGGGGTCCACTGGCCTCCCTGACCTCTGCAGCCCTGGGCTGACTGAGGCAGGGTAGAGAGAGGCAGGCTACCTGCACCAGACTGGATCCCACCTTGGAAGGGGCCACTGACATCAGAGGCTCTGCCAGGCCAGGCCTGGCTACCTCTGGGGCAGTTCCTTCACAAGGGGTGAGGTCAGATCCCTGAGGAGGCTGACCTTTTCCTAATGTCTGGGGAGAGGGAGACTTTTCTTCCTCCCCACTACTCTCAGTTTGTGTGGAGTGATCCATTGTTTCAGGCTTCACTACACCTATGTCAGTCTGAGTATAGGCTGAGACCATTACAGCCTTGCCAACCTTTTCAGGGGGGCACTCAGTTTGTGTTTGAGCTGTGACTGTCACAGCTCTGCCAGTCCCTACAGGGAAGTCTGTCTGTGCCTGGGCTGTGGCTACCACTGCCCTTCCAACCTTTTCAGGGAGGAAATCTATTTGGACAGGGGTTGTGAATGGCACAACCCCCCTACCCTTTTGTGAAAGGCCTACCATTTTAGAATGGGTGTCTTGTTCAACTCCAGCCCAAGCTGAGAGTTCTAAGTCATTCCCCAGTAAGCAGTCTACAGGCAAGGTTGGGGACACTGCTACCCTTTTAGGGCCAGTGACCCCTCCCCAGCTGAGACATACCTCTGCCATGGGATGACTGTTCTGTTTGCCATCAATGTTAGTCACCTGGTAGGAGAAACCGGGCAAAAGCTGCTCAGAGGGAACTAGCCAATGGGCCACCATTGTGATGCTAGCCCCAGTGTCTCTGTAGGCCTCAGCTTTTGTACCATTGATGTAGGGCTCCTGTCTGTACCTACCCAAAGTGTTGGGACAGGCAGTGAAGTTGGCAAACCCCATGCCACCATCACAGACAAGAGTGGTTGCTGTAGGGGAATTGGCTAAGCCAGGGTCCCCCTGTGTTCCCCAAGTAAACCCACCCAGATTTCTGGGGGCACTCCCACCACCTGGGGGATTACTGCTGACAGTAATAGGTGGTGTGACAGGAGTAATTGGAGGAACAGTTTTGTTTTTAGCCCTTGGGCAACCGCTGTCAGTTTTCCAATGCCCAGGAGTTTTACACTCATGGCATTAGGGCTTTTTAGCTGTGGTAGAGGAGGGAGCTTGGGACCCACCACCCTGTGTGGAGTTTTGGGGCCCTGAGGAAGGTTTCTCTTTTTCTTTATCCCCACCCTTCTCTTGAGGCTTGGTGGTATCTTTCTTTTGGTCACCACCCTGGTTTTTAGGCCTGATCCTGGTCCTGACCCATTTATCTGCCCTCTTTCCCAATTCTTGGGGAGAGGTCAAATCTGAGTCTACCAGGTGTTGATGGAGAAGCTGGTTTTGACAATTACTTAAAATCTGCTCTCTCATCATCAAATTGTACAATCCTGTATAATCAGACACCTTACTTCCCAGCAACCAACCCTCCAAAGCCTTAGTGGCACATTCCACATATTCAGACCAGTCCTGAGTCTGTGTCTTCTGGGTGTCTCTGAACATTAACCTGTACTGTTCAGTGGTTAAGCCTAACCCATCAACTAGGACACTCTTCAGGACTCTGTAATTTCTGACATCCTCTTCTCTAACAGTGAGGAGTCTATCTCTGCCTCTCCCCTCAAAGGAGAGCCATAAGATTGCTGCCCACTGGTCTTCAGGAACCTGCTGCACTTTGCAGGCTCTCTCAAGAGCAGTCATCCATTTGTGGATGTCATCCCCACTTTTGTAGGGGGGCACAACCTTGGACAGGTTCCTATTGTCAAAGACCCTATCTATGTCCCTAGGGACATTGCTGCCACCAGTGGGTATAGACCCACTCTCTCTATGCTGCCTAGCCTTGCTCAGTTTTTCTTCCATCAGGGCTACTTCTAGCTCCTGCTTCCTGATCCTCAGCTGGGCTTCCTGCATTCTGGCCTCATGTTCCCTCCTCTGAGGGGTGGTCAGTCTCCTTCTGGAGTGACCTTGAGAGCCTCTAGAGCCATGAGAAGCATTGGAGTCACCTGAGCGATTCCTTTGCCTCCCAAGCCCTGTGTTAAGTCCACTGGGGAGATCCAATGGGGTGAACCCATTGTCAGTCCCCAATAGCCTTAGTTTAGCTGGGCCAAGTATAATACTTGGCACTGGGCTAGTTCTCCCTTCATCATCACTACTTTCTGTATCCTCACCACTTTCCTCCCCTGTAGTATGGTTCTCATCTAAGGGATGGCTATTGGAACTAGGTACCTCTGTAGTATCTTCAGAAGGGGGGCCTCCTGTTCCTGACCCTAAGGGGGCTAACTGGGAAGCTTTCTTGAGTGCTCTCTGATTCTCATCATTCTGTAAGAGCTCTCTGAGCTCAGCAGAGTTTGGGTTCTTGGGCTGTTTAAGGCCTCTAAGAGTTGCCAAATGCCTGAGCTCATTCTGATTAAGGGTAGCAAAGCTGGATGTTGCCCTCTGGGGGTCACTCTCAACAGAGATGGGTACAGTGGACCCCTCTGCCCCGGCCATTGCTCTTAAGTGTGGGTGGATGTGTTGCAATCTACCTACACTTGTGTTTACCTACTAAACCTATCTAGTAGTTGTAGTCAGGGTGTGCTACTCCCTTTGCTCTACAACAACTAAGTTCAGTAGAACTTATGTATATCTAATCTTGTTTTATATGTACCTACAGGTACCTATGTGATCTTTCAATTGGTAACCAAGAGATTACAATGGTAAAACACAGCAAGCTCAAATCCAACCGCTGCTCACCAATGTGAGAAGTTGGCCTGGTATATGATGCTCACTAGTTAAAGAGATCACCTTGTACCATGCCAAGCAACCCTTATGGTGTGGTTGTAAGTCAACCTTTTCGGACTAGCTGCCCTAGTGGTAGCGTAGGCTAAGCAGTCTTTGAGGCTAAACTCGTGATGCGTGTTAAGCCAGCTGTTTTACCAAATGCAACCCCCTTTTATACCAATGAAAGGACACCACACAGATATATATTCAAAATATATATGTATTTATTTCTCAAAGTAACCCCTAGTCTCTTTATGAGCACAGGAGCACAAATCGTCAAACAAGATTACAGTAGAATACACAGAAGTTGCACGTTATATGGATAGGCCCTGGTGGCCACTCAAACCATATACTAAAATAGTGGTATAAGTACCACGAACAGAAAAGGGAAAAGGCCTAGGGCCTCTAGAATCGCTGGGCCTACAAGGAGCTAACGTCAGTTAGTGACCAGGAGGTCCACGGGTGGCGTGTGCAGAGCAAATAGTCACACGCGTGCTCCCATAGGTTTCAATGGGTGCGTAAAAAGTACAAAGTTACTGCAAAGAGGATCTTCCGGATGGACTAGGAACTCAAGATTTGGAACACAGGCACTAGAGATGTAATACTACACTTGGGCACAGGTGTGCCAGCTTTACCTCACCCACAGGAAGCGGGTGCATAGGCCTCGAAGTGCGTCGGGTTTCTTCTATCTGTTCCGTGGAGCTTGAAGACAAAGATGCTGCAGGCGGTCGGTCCGGGAGAGATGCAGTGGATCCAAGAGTGGATCGGAGATGTTGAAGACCTGTAAGCAGAGGGGACAGTGTTCACAGTCACTAGCCAGTGACCCGCGTGGCACCAGGTGGGTACCAGGCGATGTCGGGTGCAAACAGGTGATGAGGGGTAGCTTGTCTCCGCAGCCACGTGGTCCCTGAAGGTCGACGACGTCCAGGAGTCGGCTCACGAGCTGTCCCACGCAGGCTCTCGCTGTCGGCGGTGTCGGCGACTTGATCGAAGCAAACAAGCCTTGGCAAAAGCAATTGTAGGAGGATTCGGAAATCAGCTGTTGGTTCTGACCAGCAAGGTCAGAGGGATTGCTCCTTTGGAGGGGAGCAAGGGCCAGTCTGGAGCAACCAGACCAGCAGTGTATTTCGTAGAGTTCGTCGCCAAGATGGCCACTAGCCAGCGGGCCAGCAACCGGTTAGGCGCGTCGAGTGGCAAAATGCAGAAGGGCCCCACGCAGATCGTGGAGATGCTGGAGGGCTCACCTTTGGTGCAGATGCTGCTCGGGGGTTGGGCTTCTCAGATCCCAAAGCACAACTTGGAGGGAGCCTCGGTTGTTGCACTTGTCAGCTTGTCGTAGTCGTTCCAAGATGGCTGGCTCCACGTGTCTCGGTGCCTCCACGGGTCTCTTCTTCTCAGGGACTGTGGATCGGGCGGTGAGAGGTCTGGAGGTCCAGGTCTTGTCAGTCTCTGGGCTCGGGCTCCGGCGGGAGGCGGCGGCAAAGCAGACGTTGATGCGCTGGATGGTGCTTGCGTTAGCAAGGTGGTCACTCCCTGACCACAGGGGAGATTTTCTTCAGTCTTCTGTGCAGCAGAATGTCGAAGTTCCCGTCTTCTTCTTAGTTTCAAGTTGATTCCAGGATGTCTGAAGTCTTAGGACACAGCTCCTACCTTTAAACGGATTCTAGGGGCCGGACTACCTGCTAGATCCCTCCCTAAGGGTGGGACCAGGAAGGGGGGTGGTTACACCCCCAATCCTTTGTCCAGCTCGCCCCAGGCCCGGGACTGGTGTGCCCCAGGACCGGTTTGAACTGGCATATGCACCGAGGCTCCTTGTGAGCCACAGGCATGTCTGGTTTCTTTCAAGCCCTACCTGACCAATACACAAAATCCTGTCTGGGGTGGTGCACGCACCTCCCCTGG
Source organism: Triturus cristatus (assembly GCF_964204655.1). Lineage (NCBI taxonomy): Eukaryota > Metazoa > Chordata > Amphibia > Caudata > Salamandridae > Triturus > Triturus cristatus. Next base: position 578,960,951 of record NC_140579.1, on the reverse strand, counting down.
CAGGAAACCCTTTGTCCACACCTCCCAAGCTGGAAGGACTCCCAGCAGCAGGAGGGCAGACTTGTGTCTGTGGTGGCAGCATCCATTTTGTGGAGCTGAGGCTATGTCTGATTTTACCCGGGTTTCAGGCACTGTACATGTCGTGTCCCTCTAGAAGGGTGGAATGCTAACCCCGTCGCCAGAATTGGCGAGGGGTTAGTATTCCAATTCGTATGACACCTTACTCGACATGTTTTGATAAAGCCAAACCAAAGATAGCATTTAACCGCGAGGTTCATAATGCACTTAAGAGTATATGGTATGACGATATCTGGAAACAGTAGAAGGAAGTTGTTCCGACCACGGCAGACAGGCTCAGCTCATGCCAGAGCACCATCTCACATGGAACCAAGCACTCTGCCTTCAGGATTGTTAAGGCCTGCCATAGGAGTGACTTATAGGTTACCAGGTGTCCCATTTAAGGTTAGGTATAGGTATACTACACCTAAGTAAGAGGTGATTACACCAACTTACCCCAGCTGAGTGATCAGCCAGTTGTGTCAGATTGTTAGGCCAAGCCTGGGGTGGCATAATACATGCTTCAGCCCCTGGCAGGCCTTGGATACACCAATGCCCTGGGTACCTAGTGTACACTGGTACAGGGGCTGACAGGGTGATCCAACCAATTGGGTATGTACCTAGGGTTCATGGAGTCCATTTTACTGAGAGAGCAGATAGCCTGAGAGCCTGAATGGCAGGATCTCAGGCCAACTAAGTCGAAAAACCAGCTAGACACTAGGCAAAAATTTTGGGGTAACCATAGTCAGATATCCACCTTCCTACAAGTGGTGTTCGGGCAGTGTAGGGGGTCGTGCTGGGGTTAGTGTTTCAGGGTTTAGGGGAGGTCAGTGGTGTTCGGGCAGTGTAGGGGATCGTGCTGGGGTTGGTGTTTTAGGGTTTAGGGCAGTATAGTGGTGTTTGGGCAGTGTAGGGGGTCGTACTGGGGTGGTGTTTCAGGGTTTAGGGCAATGCAGTGGTGTAAGGGCAGTGTAGGGGGTCATGCTCGGGGGTGGTGTTTCAGGGTTTAGGGCAGTGCAGTGGTGTTCGGGTAGTGTAGGGGGTCGTACTGGGGGTGGTCTTTCAGGGTTTAGGGCAGTGCAGTGGTGTTCGGGCAGTGTAGGGGGTCATGTGGGGGTGGAGTTTCAGGGTTCAGGGCAGTGCAGTGGTGTCCGGGCAGTGTAGGGGGGTCATGATGGGGGTGGTGTTTCTGGGTTCAGGGCAGTGCAGTGGTGTTCGGGCAGTGTAGGGGGTCATGCTGGGGGTGGTGTTTCAGGGTTTAGGGCAGTGCAGTGGTGTCCAGGCAGTGTAGGGCGGTCATGCTGGGGGTGGTGTTTCTGGGTTTAGGGCAGTGCAGTTGTGTTTGGGCAGTGTAGGGGGTCTTGCTATATGTGGTGTTTCAGGCTTTAGGGCAGGGGTGTTCGGGCAGTGTAGGATGTCTTGCTGGTGTGATGTTTCAGGGTTTAGGGCAGTGCAGTGGTGTTTGGGCAGTGTAGGTGGTCTTGCTGGGGTTAGTGTTTCAGGGTTTAGTGGAGTGCAGTAGAGTTCGGGCAGTGTAGGGGGTCGTGCTGGTTGGTGTTTTAGGGTTTAGGGCAGTGCAGTGTTGTTCGGGCAGTTTAGAGGGTCATGCTGGGGGTGGTGTTTCAGGCTTTAGGGCAGTGCAGTGGTGTTTGGGCAGTGTAGGTGGTCTTGCTGGGGTTAATGTTTCAGGGTTTAGCGGAGTGCAGTGGAGTTCGGGCAGTGTACTGGGTCGTGCTGAGGTGGTGTTTTAGGGTGTAAGGCAGTGCAGTGTTGTTCGGGCAGTTTAGAGGGTCATGCTGGGGGTGGTGTTTCAGTGTTAAGGGCAGTGCAGTGGTGTTCGGGCAGTGTAGGGGGTCGTGCTGGGGCTGGTGTTTCAGGGTTTAGGGCAGTGGTGTTTGGGCAGTGTAGGCGGTCGTGCTGGGGTGGTGGTTCAGGGTTTGGGGCAGTGCAGTGGTGTTCGGGCAGAGTAGGGTGTCGTGCGGGGGTGGGGTTTCAGGGTTTAGGGCAGTGCAGTGGTGTTTGGGCAGTGTAGGTGGTCTTGCTGGGGTTAGTGTTTCAGGGTTTAGTGGAGTGCAGTAGAGTTCGGGCAGTGTAGGGGGTCGTGCTGGTTGGTGTTTTAGGGTTTAGGTCAGTGCAGTGTTGTTCGGGCAGTTTAGAGGGTCATGCTGGGGGTGGTGTTTCAGGCTTTAGGGCAGTGCAGTGGTGTTTGGGCAGTGTAGGTGGTCTTGCTGGGGTTAATGTTTCAGGGTTTAGCGGAGTGCAGTTAGAGTTCGGGCACTGTACTGGGTCGTGCTGAGGTGGTGTTTTAGGGTGTAAGGCAGTGCAGTGTTGTTCGGGCAGTTTAGAGGGTCATGCTGGGGGTGGTGTTTCAGGGTTTAGGGCAGTGCAGTGGTGTTCGGGCAGTGTAGGGGGTCGTGCTGGGGCTGGTGTTTTATGGTTTAGGGCAGTGCCGTGGTGTTTGGACCATGTAGGGGGTCGTGCTGGGGCTAGTGTTTTAGGGTTTAGGGCAGTGCAGTGATGTTCTGGCCGTGTAGGGGTTCATGCTGGGGCTAATGTTTTAGGGTTTAGGGCAGTGCAGTGGTGTTCTGGCAGTGTAGGAGGTCGTGCTGGGGCTGGTGTTTCAGGGTTTAGGGCAGTGGTGTTTGGGCAGTGTAGGCGGTCGTGCTGGGGTGGTGGTTCAGGGTTTGGGGCAGTGCAGTGGTGTTCGGGCAGTGTAGGCGGTCATGCTGGTGTGGTGGTTCAGGGTTTAGGGCAGTCCAGTGGTGTTTGGGCAGTGTAGGGGGTCGTCCTGGGGGGTGGTGTTTCAGGGTTTTGGGCAGTGCAGTGGTGTTCAGGCTGTGTAGGGGGTCGTGCGGGGGGTGGTGTTTCAGCGTTAAGGGCAGTGCAGTGGTGTTCGGGCAGTGTAGGGGTCTTGCTGGGGGGTGGTGTTTCAGGGTTCAGGGCAGTGCAGTGGGGTTCGGGCAGTGTAGGGTGTCGTGCGGGGGTGGTGTTTCAGGGTTTAGGGCAGTGCAGTGGTGTTCAGGCAGTGTAGGGGGTCATGCCCCGGGTGGTGTTTCAGGGTTTAGGGCAGTGCAGTGGTGTTCGGGCAGTGTAGGGGGTCGTGGAGGGGGTGGTGTTTCAGGGTTAAGGGCAGTGCAGTGGTGTTCGGGCAGTGTAGGGGGTCCTGCAGGGGTTGGTGTTTTAGGGTTTAGGGCAGTATAGTGGTGTTTGGGCAGTGTAGGGGGTCGTACTGGGGTGGTGTTTCAGGGTTTAGGGCAATGCAGTGGTGTAAGGGCAGTGTAGGGGGTCATGCTCGGGGGTGGTGTTTCAGGGTTTAGGGCAGTGCAGTGGTGTTCGGGCAGTGTAGGGGGTCGTGCGGGGGTGGGGTTTCAGGGTTTTGGCCAGTGCAGTGGTGTTGGGGCAGTGTAGGGGGTCATGTGGGGGTGGAGTTTCAGGGTTCAGGGCAGTGCAGTGGTGTCCGGGCAGTGTAGGGGGGTCATGCTGGGGGTGGTGTTTCTGGGTTCAGGGCAGTGCAGTGGTGTACGGGCAGTGTAGGGGGTCATGCTGGGGGTGGTGTTTCAGGGTTTAGGGCAGTGCAGTGGTGTTTGGGCAGTGTAGGGGGGCATGCTGGGCCTGGTGTTTCAGGGTTTAGGGCAGTGCAGTGGTGTTCGGGCTGTGTAGGGGGTTGTGCTGGCGCTAGTGTTTCAGGGTTTAGGGCAGTGCAGTGGTGTTCGGGCAGTGTAGGGGGTCATGTGGGGTGGTGTTTCAGGGTTCAGGGCAGTGCAGTGGTGTTCGGACAGTGTAGGTGGTCGTGCGGGGTGGTGTTTCAGGGTTTAGGGCAGAGTAGTGGTGTTTGAGCACTGTAGGGGTAGTGCTGGGGCCGGTGTTTCCAGGGTTTAGGGCAGTGGTGTTAGGGCAGTGTAGGTGGTCATGCTGGGGGGTGGTGTTTCAAGTTTTAGGGCAGTGCAGTGGTGTTCGGGCAGTGTAGGGGGTCGTGCTTGGGCTGGTGTTTCAGAGTTTTGGGCAGAGCAGTGGTGTTCGGGCAGTGTAGGGGGTCATGCTGGGGTTGGTTTTTCTGGGTTTAGGGCAGTGCAGTTGTGTTCGGGCAGTTTAGGTGGTCTTGCTATATGTGGTGTTTCAGGGTTTAGGGCAGGGGTGTTCGGGCAGTGTAGGGGGTCTTGCTGGGGGTGATGTTTCAGGGTTTAGGGCAGTGCAGTGGTGTTTGGGCAGTGTAGGTGGTCTTGCTGGGGTTAGTGTTTTAGGGTTTAGGGGAGTGCAGTGGCGTTCGGGCAGTGTAGGGAGTCGTGTTGGGGTGGTGTTTTAGGGTTTAGGGCAGTGCAGTGGTATTCGGGCAGTGTAGGGGGTCGTGCTGGGGTTAGTGTTTCAGGGTTTAGGGGAGGTCAGTGGTGTTCGGGCAGTGTAGGGGATCGTGCTGGGGTTGGTGTTTTAGGGTTTAGGGCAGTATAGTGGTGTTTGGGTAGTGTAGGGGGTCGTACTGGGTTGGTGTTTCAGGGTTTAGGGCAATGCAGTGGTGTAAGGGCAGAGTAGGCGGTCGTGCTGGGGTGGTGGTTCAGGGTTTAGGGCAGTCCAGTGGTGTTTGGGCAGTGTAGGGGGTCGTCCTGGGGGGTGGTGTTTCAGGGTTTTGGGCAGTGCAGTGGTGTTCAGGCTGTGCAGGGGGTCGTGCGGGGGGTGGTGTTTCAGCGTTAAGGGCAGTGCAGTGGTGTTCGGGCAGTGTAGGGGTCTTGCTGGGGGGTGGTGTTTCAGGGTTCAGGGCAGTGCAGTGGGGTTCGGGCAGTGTAGGGTGTCGTGCGGGGGTGGTGTTTCAGGGTTTAGGGCAGTGCAGTGGTGTTCAGGCAGTGTAGGGGGTCATGCCCCGGGTGGTGTTTCAGGGTTTAGGGCAGTGCAGTGGTGTTCGGGCAGTGTAGGGGGTCGTGGAGGGGGTGGTGTTTCAGGGTTAAGGGCAGTGCAGTGGTGTTCGGGCAGTGTAGGGGGTCCTGCAGGGGTTGGTGTTTTAGGGTTTAGGGCAGTATAGTGGTGTTTGGGCAGTGTAGGTGGTCGTACTGGGGTGGTGTTTCAGGGTTTAGGGCAATGCAGTGGTGTAAGGGCAGTGTAGGGGGTCATGCTCGGGGGTGGTGTTTCAGGGTTTAGGGCAGTGCAGTGGTGTTCGGGCAGTGTAGGGGGTCGTGCGGGGGTGGGGTTTCACGGTTTTGGCCAGTGCAGTGGTGTTGGGGCAGTGTAGGGGGTCATGTGGGGGTGGAGTTTCAGGGTTCAGGGCAGTGCAGTGGTGTCCGGGCAGTGTAGGGGGGTCCTGCTGGGGGTGGTGTTTCTGGGTTCAGGGCAGTGCAGTGTTGTACGGGCAGTGTAGGGGGTCATGCTGGGGTGGTGTTTCAGGGTTTAGGGCAGTGCAGTGGTGTTTGGGCAGTGTAGGGGGGCATGCTGGGCCTGGTGTTTCAGGGTTTAGGGCAGTGCAGTGGTGTTCGGGCTGTGTAGGGGGTTGTGCTGGCGCTAGTGTTTCAGGGTTTAGGGCAGTGCAGTGGTGTTCGGGCAGTGTAGGGGGTCATGTGGGGTGGTGTTTCAGGGTTCAGGGCAGTGCAGTGGTGTTCGGACAGTGTAGGTGGTCGTGCGGGGTGGTGTTTCAGGGTTTAGGGCAGAGTAGTGGTGTTTGAGCACTGTAGGGGTAGTGCTGGGGCCGGTGTTTCCAGGGTTTAGGGCAGTGGTGTTAGGGCAGTGTAGGTGGTCATGCTGGGGGGTGGTGTTTCAAGTTTTAGGGCAGTGCAGTGGTGTTCGGGCAGTGTAGGGGGTCGTGCTTGGGCTGGTGTTTCAGAGTTTTGGGCAGAGCAGTGGTGTTCGGGCAGTGTAGGGGGTCATGCTGGGGTTGGTTTTTCTGGGTTTACGGCAGTGCAGTTGTGTTCGGGCAGTTTAGGTGGTCTTGCTATATGTGGTGTTTCAGGGTTTAGGGCAGGGGTGTTCGGGCAGTGTAGGGGGTCTTGCTGGGGGTGATGTTTCAGGGTTTAGGGCAGTGCAGTGGTGTTTGGGCAGTGTAGGTGGTCTTGCTGGGGTTAGTGTTTTAGGGTTTAGGGGAGTGCAGTGGCGTTCGGGCAGTGTAGGGAGTCGTGTTGGGGTGGTGTTTTAGGGTTTAGGGCAGTGCAGTGGTGTTCGGGCAGTGTAGGGGGTCGTGCTGGGGTTAGTGTTTCAGGGTTTAGGGGAGGTCAGTGGTGTTCGGGCAGTGTAGGGGATCGTGCTGGGGCTAATGTTTTAGGGTTTAGGGCAGTGCAGTGGTGTTCTGGCAGTGTAGGGGGTCGTGCTGGGGCTGGTGTTTCAGGGTTTAGGGCAGTGGTGTTTGGGCAGTGTAGGCGGTCGTGCTGGGGTGGTGGTTCAGGGTTTGGGGCAGTGCAGTGGTGTTCGGGCAGTGTAGGCGGTCGTGCTGGGGTGGTGGTTCAGGGTTTAGGGCAGTCCAGTGGTGTTTGGGCAGTGTAGGGGGTCGTCCTGGGGGGTGGTGTTTCAGGGTTTTGGGCAGTGCTGTGGTGTTCAGGCTGTGTAGGGGGTCGTGCGGGGGGTGGTGTTTCAGCGTTAAGGGCAGTGCAGTGGTGTTCGGGCAGTGTAGGGGGTCCTGCAGGGGTTGGTGTTTTAGGGTTTAGGGCAGTATAGTGGTGTTTGGGCAGTGTAGGGGGTCGTACTGGGGTGGTGTTTCAGGGTTTAGGGCAATGCAGTGGTGTAAGGGCAGTGTAGGGGGTCATGCTCGGGGGTGGTGTTTCAGGGTTTAGGGCAGTGCAGTGGTGTTCGGGCAGTGTAGGGGGTCGTGCGGGGGTGGGGTTTCAGGGTTTTGGCCAGTGCAGTGGTGTTGGGGCAGTGTAGGGGGTCATGTGGGGGTGGAGTTTCAGGGTTCAGGGCAGTGCAGTGGTGTCCGGGCAGTGTAGGGGGGTCCTGCTGGGGGTGGTGTTTCTGGGTTCAGGGCAGTGCAGTGGTGTACGGGCAGTGTAGGGGGTCATGCTGGGGGTGGTGTTTCAGGGTTTAGGGCAGTGGAGTGGTGTTTGGGCAGTGTAGGGGGCATGCTGGGCCTGGTGTTTCAGGGTTTAGGGCAGTGCAGTGGTGTTCGGGCTGTGTAGGGGGTTGTGCTGGCGCTAGTGTTTCAGGGTTTAGGGCAGTGCAGTGGTGTTCGGGCAGTGTAGGGGGTCATGTGGGGTGGTGTTTCAGGGTTTAGGGCACTGCAGTGGTTTTCGGGCCGTGTAGGGGGTCATGCTGGGGCTAGTGTTTTAGGGTTTAGGGCAGTGCAGTTGTGTTCTGGCAGTGTAGGCGGTTGTGCTGGGGTGGTGGTTCAGGGTTTAGGGCAGTCCAGTGGTGTTTGGGCAGTGTAGGGGGTCGTCCTGGGGGGTGGTGTTTCTGGGTTTAGGGCAATGCAGTGGTGTAAGGGCAGTGTAGGGGGTCATGCTCGGGGGTGGTGTTTCAGGGTTTAGGGCAGTGCAGTGGTGTTCGGGTAGTGTAGGGGGTCATACTGGGGGTGGTCTTTCAGGGTTTAGGGCAGTGCAGTGGTGTTCGGGCAGTGTAGGGTGTCGTGCGGGGGTGGGGTTTCAGGGTTTTGGCCAGTGCAGTGGTGTTGGGGCAGTGTAGGGGGTCATGTGGGGGTGGAGTTTCAGGGTTCAGGGCAGTGCAGTGGTGTCCGGGCAGTGTAGGGGGGTCATGCTGGGGGTGGTGTTTCTGGGTTCAGGGCAGTGCAGTGGTGTTCGGGCAGTGTAGGGGGTCATGCTGGGGGTGGTGTTTCAGGGTTTAGGGCAGTGCAGTGGTGTTTGGGCAGTGTAGGGCGGCATGCTGGGCCTGGTGTTTCAGGGTTTAGGGCAGTGCAGTGGTGTTCGGGCTGTGTAGGGTGTTGTGCTGGCGCTAGTGTTTCAGGGTTTCGGGCAGTGCAGTGGTGTTCGGGCATTGTAGGGGGTCATGTGGGGTGGTGTTTCAGGGTTCAGGGCAGTGCAGTGGTGTTCGGACAGTGTAGGTGGTCGTGCGGGGTGGTGTTACAGGGTTTAGGGCAGAGTAGTGGTGTTTTAGCACTGTAGGGGTAGTGCTGGGGCCGGTGTTTCCAGGGTTTAGGGCAGTGGTGTTAGGGCAGTGTAGGGGGTCGTGCTGGGGGGTGGTGTTTCAAGTTTTAGGGCAGTGCAGTGGTGTTCGGGCAGTGTGGTGGGTCGTGCTTGGGCTGGTGTTTCAGAGTTTTGGGCAGAGCAGTGGTGTTCTGGCAGTGTAGGGGGTCATGCTGGGGTTGGTTTTTCTGGGTTTAGGGCAGTGCAGTTGTGTTCGGGCAGTTTAGGTGGTCTTGCCATATGTGGTGTTTCAGGGTTTAGGGCAGGGGTATTCGGGAAGTGTAGGGGGTCTTGCTGGGGGTGATGTTTCAGGGTTTAGGGCAGTGCAGTGGTGTTTGGGCAGTGTAGGTGGTCTTGCTGGGGTTAGTGTTTTAGGGTTTAGGGGAGTGCAGTGGTGTTCGGGCAGTGTTGGGGTGGTGTTTTAGGGTTTAGGGCAGTGCAGTGGTGTTCGGGCAGTGTAGGGGGTCGTGCTGGGGTTAGTGTTTCAGGGTTTAGGGGAGGTCAGTGGTGTTCGGGCAGTGTAGGGGATCGTGCTGGGGTTGGTGTTTTAGGGTTTAGGGCAGTATAGTGGTGTTTGGGCAGTGTAGGGGGTCGTACTGGGGTGGTGTTTCAGGGTTTAGGGCAATGCAGTGGTGTAAGGGCAGTGTAGGGGGTCATGCTCGGGGGTGGTGTTTCAGGGTTTAGGGCAGTGCAGTGGTGTTCGGGTAGTGTAGGGGGTCGTACTGGGGTGGTCTTTCAGGGTTTAGGGCAGTGCAGTGGTGTTCGGGCAGTGTAGGGGGTCATGTGGGGGTGGAGTTTCAGGGTTCAGGGCAGTGCAGTGGTGTCCGGGCAGTGTAGGGGGGTCATGCTGGGGGTGGTGTTTCTGGGTTCAGGGCAGTGCAGTGGTGTTCGGGCAGTGTAGGGGGTCATGCTGGGGGTGGTGTTTCAGGGTTTAGGGCAGTGCAGTGGTGTCCAGGCAGTGTAGGGCGGTCATGCTGAGGGTGGTGTTTCTGGGTTTAGGGCAGTGCAGTTGTGTTCGGGCAGTGTAGGGGGTCTTGCTATATGTGGTGTTTCAGGCTTTAGGGCAGGGGTGTTCGGGCAGTGTAGGATGTCTTGCTAGGTGTGATGTTTCAGGGTTTAGGGCAGTGCAGTGGTGTTTGGGCAGTGTAGGTGGTCTTGCTGGGGTTAGTGTTTCAGGGTTTAGTGGAGTGCAGTAGAGTTCGGGCAGTGTAGGGGGTCGTGCTGGTTGGTGTTTTAGGGTTTAGGGCAGTGCAGTGTTGTTCGGGCAGTTTAGAGGGTCATGCTGGGGGTGGTGTTTCAGGCTTTAGGGCAGTGCAGTGGTGTTTGGGCAGTGTAGGTGGTCTTGCTGGGGTTAATGTTTCAGGGTTTAGCGGAGTGCAGTTAGAGTTCGGGCAGTGTACTGGGTCGTGCTGAGGTGGTGTTTTAGGGTGTAAGGCAGTGCAGTGTTGTTCGGGCAGTTTAGAGGGTCATGCTGGGGGTGATGTTTCAGGGTTTAGGGCAGTGCAGTGGTGTTATGGCAGTGTAGGAGGTCGTGCTGGGGCTGGCGTTTTATGGTTTAGGGCAGTGCAGTGGTGTTCAGGCCATGTAGGGGGTCGTGCTGGGGCTAGTGTTTTAGGGTTTAGGGCAGTGCAGTGGTGTTCTGGCCGTGTGGGGGTTCATGCTGGGGCTAATGTTTTAGGGTTTAGGGCAGTGCAGTGGTGTTCTGGCAGTGTAGGAGGTCATGCTGGGGCTGGTGTTTCAGGGTTTAGGGCAGTGGTGTTTGGGCAGTGTAGGCGGTCGTGCTGGGGTGGTGGTTCAGGGTTTGGGGCAGTGCAGTGGTGTTCGGGCAGTGTAGGCGGTCATGCTCGGGTGGTGGTTCAGGGTTTAGGGCAGTCCAGTGGTGTTTGGGCAGTGTAGGGGGTCGTCCTGGGGGGTGGTGTTTCAGGGTTTTGGGCAGTGCAGTGGTGTTCAGGCTGTGTAGGGGGTCGTGCGGGGGGTGGTGTTTCAGCGTTAAGGGCAGTGCAGTGGTGTTCGGGCAGTGTAGGGGTCTTGCTGGGGGGTGGTGTTTCAGGGTTCAGGGCAGTGCAGTGGGGTTCGGGCAGTGTAGGGTGTCGTGCGGGGGTGGTGTTTCAGGGTTTAGGACAGTGCAGTGGTGTTCAGGCAGTGTAGGGGGTCATGCCCCGGGTGGTGTTTCAGGGTTTAGGGCAGTGCAGTGGTGTTCGGGCAGTGTAGGGGGTCGTGGAGGGGGTGGTGTTTCAGGGTTAAGGGCAGTGCAGTGGTGTTCGGGCAGTGTAGGGGGTCCTGCAGGGGTTGGTGTTTTAGAGTTTAGGGCAGTATAGTGGTGTTTGGGCAGTGTAGGGGGTCGTACTGGGGTGGTGTTTCAGGGTTTAGGGCAATGCAGTGGTGTAAGGGCAGTGTAGGGGGTCATGCTCGGGGGTGGTGTTTCAGGGTTTAGGGCAGTGCAGTGGTGTTCGGGCAGTGTAGGGGGTCGTGCGGGGGTGGGATTTCAGGGTTTTGGCCAGTGCAGTGGTGTTGGGGCAGTGTAGGGGGTCATGTGGGGGTGGAGTTTCAGGGTTCAGGGCAGTGCAGTGGTGTCCGGGCAGTGTAGGGGGGTCATGCTGGGGGTGGTGTTTCTGGGTTCAGGGCAGTGCAGTGGTGTACGGGCAGTGTAGGGGGTCATGCTGGGGGTGGTGTTTCAGGGTTTAGGGCAGTGCAGTGGTGTTTGGGCAGTGTAGGGGGGCATGCTGGGCCTGGTGTTTCAGGGTTTAGGGCAGTGCAGTGGTGTTCAGGCTGTGTAGGGGGTTGTGCTGGCGCTAGTGTTTCAGGGTTTAGGGCAGTGCAGTGGTGTAAGGGCAGTGTAGGGGGTCATGCTCGGGGGTGGTGTTTCAGGGTTTAGGGCAGTGCAGTGGTGTTCGGGTAGTGTAGGGGGTCATACTGGGGGTGGTCTTTCAGGGTTTAGGGCAGTGCAGTGGTGTTCGGGCAGTGTAGGGTGTCGTGCGGGGGTGGGGTTTCAGGGTTTTGGCCAGTGCAGTGGTGTTGGGGCAGTGTAGGGGGTCATGTGGGGGTGGAGTTTCAGGGTTCAGGGCAGTGCAGTGGTGTCCGGGCAGTGTAGGGGGGTCATGCTGGGGGTGGTGTTTCTTGGTTCAGGGCAGTGCAGTGGTGTTCGGGCAGTGTAGGGGGTCATGCTTGGGGTGGTGTTTCAGGGTTTAGGGCAGTGCAGTGGTGTTTGGGCAGTGTAGGGCGGCATGCTGGGCCTGGTGTTTCAGGGTTTAGGGCAGTGCAGTGGTGTTCGGGCTGTGTAGGGTGTTGTGCTGGCGCTAGTGTTTCAGGGTTTTGGGCAGTGCAGTGGTGTTCGGGCATTGTAGGGGGTCATGTGGGGTGGTGTTTCAGGGTTCAGGGCAGTGCAGTGGTGTTCGGACAGTGTAGGTGGTCGTGCGGGGTGGTGTTACAGGGTTTAGGGCAGAGTAGTGGTGTTTGAGCACTGTAGGGGTAGTGCTGGGGCCGGTGTTTCCAGGGTTTAGGGCAGTGGTGTTAGGGCAGTGTAGGGGGTCGTGCTGGGGGGTGGTGTTTCAAGTTTTAGGGCAGTGCAGTGGTGTTCGGGCAGTGTGGTGGGTCGTGCTTGGGCTGGTGTTTCAGAGTTTTGGGCAGAGCAGTGGTGTTCGGGCAGTGTAGGGGGTCATGCTGGGGTTGGTTTTTCTGGGTTTAGGGCAGTGCAGTTGTGTTCGGGCAGTTTAGGTGGTCTTGCCATATGTGGTGTTTCAGGGTTTAGGGCAGGGGTATTCGGGAAGTGTAGGGGGTCTTGCTGGGGGTGATGTTTCAGGGTTTAGGGCAGTGCAGTGGTGTTTGGGCAGTGTAGGTGGTCTTGCTGGGGTTAGTGTTTTAGGGTTTAGGGGAGTGCAGTGGTGTTCGGGCAGTGTTGGGGTGGTGTTTTAGGGTTTAGGGCAGTGCAGTGGTGTTCGGGCAGTGTAGGGGGTCGTGCTGGGGTTAGTGTTTCAGGGTTTAGGGGAGGTCAGTGGTGTTCGGGCAGTGTAGGGGATCGTGCTGGGGTTGGTGTTTTAGGGTTTAGGGCAGTATAGTGGTGTTTGGGCAGTGTAGGGGGTCGTACTGGGGTGGTGTTTCAGGGTTTAGGGCAATGCAGTGGTGTAAGGGCAGTGTAGGGGGTCATGCTCGGGGGTGGTGTTTCAGGGTTTAGGGCAGTGCAGTGGTGTTTGGGTAGTGTAGGGGGTCGTACTGGGGGTGGTCTTTCAGGGTTTAGGGCAGTGCAGTGGTGTTCGGGCAGTGTAGGGGGTCATGTGGGGGTGGAGTTTCAGGGTTCAGGGCAGTGCAGTGGTGTCCGGGCAGTGTAGGGGGGTCATGCTGGGGGTGGTGTTTCTGGGTTCAGGGCAGTGCAGTGGTGTTCGGGCAGTGTAGGGGGTCATGCTGGGGGTGGTGTTTCAGGGTTTAGGGCAGTGCAGTGGTGTCCAGGCAGTGTAGGGCGGTCATGCTGAGGGTGGTGTTTCTGGGTTTAGGGCAGTGCAGTTGTGTTCGGGCAGTGTAGGGGGTCTTGCTATATGTGGTGTTTCAGGCTTTAGGGCAGGGGTGTTCGGGCAGTGTAGGATGTCTTGCTAGGTGTGATGTTTCAGGGTTTAGGGCAGTGCAGTGGTGTTTGGGCAGTGTAGGTGGTCTTGCTGGGGTTAGTGTTTCAGGGTTTAGTGGAGTGCAGTAGAGTTCGGGCAGTGTAGGGGGTCGTGCTGGTTGGTGTTTTAGGGTTTAGGGCAGTGCAGTGTTGTTCGGGCAGTTTAGAGGGTCATGCTGGGGGTGGTGTTTCAGGCTTTAGGGCAGTGCAGTGGTGTTTGGGCAGTGTAGGTGGTCTTGCTGGGGTTAATGTTTCAGGGTTTAGCGGAGTGCAGTTAGAGTTCGGGCAGTGTACTGGGTCGTGCTGAGGTGGTGTTTTAGGGTGTAAGGCAGTGCAGTGTTGTTCGGGCAGTGTAGGGGGGTCATGCTGGGGGTGGTGTTTCTGGGTTCAGGGCAGTGCAGTGGTGTACGGGCAGTGTAGGGGGTCATGCTGGGGGTGGTGTTTCAGGGTTTAGGGCAGTGCAGTGGTGTTCTGGCAGTGTAGGAGGTCGTGCTGGGGCTGGCGTTTTATGGTTTAGGGCAGTGCAGTGGTGTTCGGGCCATGTAGGGGGTCGTACTGGGGCTAGTGTTTTAGGGTTTAGGGCAGTGCAGTGGTGTTCTGGCCGTGTGGGGGTTCATGCTGGGGCTAATGTTTTAGGGTTTAGGGCAGTGCAGTGGTGTTCTGGCAGTGTAGGCGGTCGTGCTGGGGTGGTGGTTCAGGGTTTGGGGCAGTGCAGTGGTGTTCGGGCAGTGTAGGCGGTCATGCTCGGGGGTGGTGTTTCAGGGTTTTGGGCAGTGCAGTGGTGTTCAGGCTGTGTAGGGGGTCGTGCGGGGGGTGGTGTTTCAGCGTTAAGGGCAGTACAGTGGTGTTCGGGCAGTGTAGGGGTCTTGCTGGGGGGTGGTGTTTCAGGGTTCAGGGCAGTGCAGTGGGGTTCGGGCAGTGTAGGGTGTCGTGCGGGGGTGGTGTTTCAGGGTTTAGGGCAGTGCAGTGGTGTTCAGGCAGTGTAGGGGGTCATGCCCCGGGTGGTGTTTCAGGGTTTAGGGCAGTGCAGTGGTGTTCGGGCAGTGTAGGGGGTCGTGGAGGGGGTGGTGTTTCAGGGTTAAGGGCAGTGCAGTGGTGTTCGGGCAGTGTAGGGGGTCCTGCATGGGTTGGTGTTTTAGGGTTTAGGGCAGTATAGTGGTGTTTGGGCAGTGTAGGGGGTCGTACTGGGGTGGTGTTTCAGGGTTTAGGGCAATGCAGTGGTGTAAGGGCAGTGTAGGGGGGCATGCTGGGGGTGGTGTTTCAGGGTTTAGGGCAGTGCAGTGGTGTTTGGGCAGTGTAGGGGGGCATGCTGGGCCTGGTGTTTCAGGGTTTAGGGCAGTGCAGTGGTGTTCGGGCTGTGTAGGGGGTTGTGCTGGCGCTAGTGTTTCAGGGTTTAGGGCAGTGCAGTGGTGTTCGGGCAGTGTAGGGGGTCATGTGGGGTGGTGTTTCAGGGTTCAGGGCAGTGCAGTGGTGTTCGGACAGTGTAGGTGGTCGTGCGGGGTGGTGTTTCAGGGTTTAGGGCAGAGTAGTGGTGTTTGAGCACTGTAGGGGTAGTGCTGGGGCCGGTGTTTCCAGGGTTTAGGGCAGTGGTGTTAGGGCAGTGTAGGTGGTCATGCTGGGGGGTGGTGTTTCAAGTTTTAGGGCAGTGCAGTGGTGTTCGGGCAGTGTAGGGGGTCGTGCTTGGGCTGGTGTTTCAGAGTTTTGGGCAGAGCAGTGGTGTTCGGGCAGTGTAGGGGGTCATGCTGGGGTTGGTTTTTCTGGGTTTAGGGCAGTGCAGTTGTGTTCGGGCAGTTTAGGTGGTCTTGCTATATGTGGTGTTTCAGGGTTTAGGGCAGGGGTGTTCGGGCAGTGTAGGGGGTCTTGCTGGGGGTGATGTTTCAGGGTTTAGGGCAGTGCAGTGGTGTTTGGGCAGTGTAGGTGGTCTTGCTGGGGTTAGTGTTTTAGGGTTTAGGGGAGTGCAGTGGCGTTCGGGCAGTGTAGGGAGTCGTGTTGGGGTGGTGTTTTAGGGTTTAGGGCAGTGCAGTGGTATTTGGGCAGTGTAGGGGGTCGTGCTGGGGTTAGTGTTTCAGGGTTTAGGGGAGGTCAGTGGTGTTCGGGCAGTGTAGGGGATCGTGCTGGGGTTGGTGTTTTAGGGTTTAGGGCAGTATAGTGGTGTTTGGGCAGTGTAGGGGGTCGTACTGGGGTGGTGTTTCAGGGTTTAGGGCAATGCAGTGGTGTAAGGGCAGTGTAGGGGGTCATGCTCGGGGGTGGTGTTTCAGGGTTCAGGGCAGTGCAGTGGTGTTCGGGCAGTGTAGGCGGTCGTGCTGGGGTGGTGGTTCAGGGTTTAGGGCAGTCCAGTGGTGTTTGGGCAGTGTAGGGGGTCGTCCTGGGGGGTGGTGTTTCAGGGTTTTGGGCAGTGCAGTGGTGTTCAGGCTGTGTAGGGGGTCGTGCGGGGGGTGGTGTTTCAGCGTTAAGGGCAGTGCAGTGGTGTTCGGGCAGTGTAGGGGTCTTGCTGGGGGGTGGTGTTTCAGGGTTCAGGGCAGTGCAGTGGGGTTCGGGCAGTGTAGGGTGTCGTGCGGGGGTGGTGTTTCAGGGTTTAGGGCAGTGCAGTGGTGTTCAGGCAGTGTAGGGGGTCATGCCCCGGGTGGTGTTTCAGGGTTTAGGGCAGTGCAGTGGTGTTCGGGCAGTGTAGGGGGTCGTGGAGGGTGTGGTGTTTCAGGGTTAAGGGCAGTGCAGTGGTGTTCGGGCAGTGTAGGGGGTCCTGCAGGGGTTGGTGTTTTAGGGTTTAGGGCAGTATAGTGGTGTTTGGGCAGTGTAGGGGGTCGTACTGGGGTGGTGTTTCAGGGTTTAGGGCAATGCAGTGGTGTAAGGGCAGTGTAGGGGGTCATGCTCGGGGGTGGTGTTTCAGGGTTTAGGGCAGTGCAGTGGTGTTCGGGCAGTGTAGGGGGTCGTGCGGGGGTGGGGTTTCAGGGTTTTGGCCAGTGCAGTGGTGTTGGGGCAGTGTAGGGGGGTCATGTGGGGGTGGAGTTTCAGGGTTCAAGGCAGTGCAGTGGTGTCCGGGCAGTGTAGGGGGGTCATGCTGGGGGTGGTGTTTCTGGGTTCAGGGCAGTGCAGTGGTGTACGGGCAGTGTAGGGGGTCATGCTGGGGGTGGTGTTTCAGGGTTTAGGGCAGTGCAGTGGTGTTTGGGCAGTGTAGGGGGGCATGCTGGGCCTGGTGTTTCAGGGTTTAGGGCAGTGCAGTGGTGTTCAGGCTGTGTAGGGGGTTGTGCTGGCGCTAGTGTTTCAGGGTTTAGGGCAGTGCAGTGGTGTTCGGGCAGTGTAGGGGGTCATGTGGGGTGGTGTTTCAGGGTTCAGGGCAGTGCAGTGGTGTTCGGACAGTGTAGGTGGTCGTGCGGGGTGGTGTTTCAGGGTTTAGGGCAGAGTAGTGGTGTTTGAGCACTGTAGGGGTAGTGCTGGGGCCGGTGTTTCCAGGGTTTAGGGCAGTGGTGTTAGGGCAGTGTAGGTGGTCATGCTGGGGGGTGGTGTTTCAAGTTTTAGGGCAGTGCAGTGGTGTTCGGGCAGTGTAGGGGGTCGTGCTTGGGCTGGTGTTTCAGAGTTTTGGGCAGAGCAGTGGTGTTCGGGCAGTGTAGGGGGTCATGCTGGGGTTGGTTTTTCTGGGTTTAGGGCAGTGCAGTTGTGTTCGGGCAGTTTAGGTGGTCTTGCTATATGTGGTGTTTCAGGGTTTAGGGCAGGGGTGTTCGGGCAGTGTAGGGGGTCTTGCTGGGGGTGATGTTTCAGGGTTTAGGGCAGTGCAGTGGTGTGTGGGCAGTGTAGGTGGTCTTGCTGGGGTTAGTGTTTTAGGGTTTAGGGGAGTGCAGTGGCGTTCGGGCAGTGTAGGGAGTCGTGTTGGGGTGGTGTTTTAGGGTTTAGGGCAGTGCAGTGGTATTCGGGCAGTGTAGGGGGTCGTGCTGGGGTTAGTGTTTCAGGGTTTAGGGGAGGTCAGTGGTGTTCGGGCAGTGTAGGGGATCGTGCTGGGGTTGGTGTTTTAGGGTTTAGGGCAGTATAGTGGTGTTTGGGCAGTGTAGGGGGTCGTACTGGGGTGGTGTTTCAGGGTTTAGGGCAATGCAGTGGTGTAAGGGCAGTGTAGGGGGTCATGCTCGGGGGTGGTGTTTCAGGGTTCAGGGCAGTGCAGTGGTGTTCGGGCAGTGTAGGCGGTCGTGCTGGGGTAGTGGTTCAGGGTTTAGGGCAGTCCAGTGGTGTTTGGGCAGTGTAGGGGGTCGTCCTGGGGGGTGGTGTTTCAGGGTTTTGGGCAGTGCAGTGGTGTTCAGGCTGTGTAGGGGGTCGTGCGGGGGGTGGTGTTTCAGCGTTAAGGGCAGTGCAGTGGTGTTCGGGCAGTGTAGGGGTCTTGCTGGGGGGTGGTGTTTCAGGGTTCAGGGCAGTGCAGTGGGGTTCGGGCAGTGTAGGGTGTCGTGCGGGGGTGGTGTTTCAGGGTTTAGGGCAGTGCAGAGGTGTTCAGGCAGTGTAGGGGGTCATGCCCCGGGTGGTGTTTCAGGGTTTAGGGCAGTGCAGTGGTGTTCGGGCAGTGTAGGGGGTCGTGGAGGGTGTGGTGTTTCAGGGTTAAGGGCAGTGCAGTGGTTTTCGGGCAGTGTAGGGGGTCCTGCAGGGGTTGGTGTTTTAGGGTTTAGGGCAGTATAGTGGTGTTTGGGCAGTGTATGGGGTCGTACTGGGGTGGTGTTTCAGGGTTTAGGGCAATGCAG
Organism: Triturus cristatus; assembly: GCF_964204655.1. NCBI lineage: Eukaryota > Metazoa > Chordata > Amphibia > Caudata > Salamandridae > Triturus > Triturus cristatus. The sequence continues at coordinate 578,943,540 of NC_140579.1, read as the reverse complement.
TGGTGTAAGGGCAGTGTAGGGGGTCATGCTCGGGGGTGGTGTTTCAGGGTTTAGGGCAGTGCAGTGGTGTTCGGGCAGTGTAGGGGGTCGTGCGGGGGTGGGGTTTCAGGGTTTTGGCCAGTGCAGTGGTGTTGGGGCAGTGTAGGGGGTCATGTGGGGGTGGAGTTTCAGGGTTCAGGGCAGTGCAGTGGTGTCCGGGCAGTGTAGGGGGGTCATGCTGGGGGTGGTGTTTCTGGGTTCAGGGCAGTGCAGTGGTGTACGGGCAGTGTAGGGGGTCATGCTGGGGGTGGTGTTTCAGGGTTTAGGGCAGTGCAGTGGTGTTTGGGCAGTGTAGGGGGGCATGCTGGGCCTGGTGTTTCAGGGTTTAGGGCAGTGCAGTGGTGTTCGGGCTGTGTAGGGGGTTGTGCTGGCGCTAGTGTTTCAGGGTTTAGGGCAGTGCAGTGGTGTTCGGGCAGTGTAGGGGGTCATGTGGGGTGGTGTTTCAGGGTTCAGGGCAGTGCAGTGGTGTTCGGACAGTGTAGGTGGTCGTGCGGGGTGGTGTTTCAGGGTTTAGGGCAGAGTAGTGGTGTTTGAGCACTGTAGGGGTAGTGCTGGGGCCGGTGTTTCCAGGGTTTACGGCAGTGGTGTTAGGGCAGTGTAGGTGGTCATGCTGGGGGGTGGTGTTTCAAGTTTTAGGGCAGTGCAGTGGTGTTCGGGCAGTGTAGGGGGTCGTGCTTGGGCTGGTGTTTCAGAGTTTTGGGCAGAGCAGTGGTGTTCGGGCAGTGTAGGGGGTCATGCTGGGGTTGGTTTTTCTGGGTTTAGGGCAGTGCAGTTGTGTTCGGGCAGTTTAGGTGGTCTTGCTATATGTGGTGTTTCAGGGTTTAGGGCAGGGGTGTTCGGGCAGTGTAGGGGGTCTTGCTGGGGGTGATGTTTCAGGGTTTAGGGCAGTGCAGTGGTGTTTGGGCAGTGTAGGTGGTCTTGCTGGGGTTAGTGTTTTAGGGTTTAGGGGAGTGCAGTGGCGTTCGGGCAGTGTAGGGAGTCGTGTTGGGGTGGTGTTTTAGGGTTTAGGGCAGTGCAGTGGTGTTCGGGCAGTGTAGGGGGTCGTGCTGGGGTTAGTGTTTCAGGGTTTAGGGGAGGTCAGTGGTGTTCGGGCAGTGTAGGGGATCGTGCTGGGGTTGGTGTTTTAGGGTTTAGGGCAGTATAGTGGTGTTTGGGCAGTGTAGGGGGTCGTACTGGGGTGGTGTTTCAGGGTTTAGGGCAATGCAGTGGTGTAAGGGCAGTGTAGGGGGTCATGCTCGGGGTGGTGTTTCAGGGTTTAGGGCAGTGCAGTGGTGTTCGGGTAGTGTAGGGGGTCGTATTGGGGGTGATCTTTCAGGGTTTAGGGCAGTGCAGTGGTGTTCGGGCAGTGTAGGGGGTCGTGCGGGGGTGGGGTTTCAGGGTTTTGGCCAGTGCAGTGGTGTTGGGGCAGTGTAGGGGGTCATGTGGGGGTGGAGTTTCAGGGTTCAGGGCAGTGCAGTGGTGTCCGGGCAGTGTAGGGGGGTCATGCTGGGGGTGGTGTTTCTGGGTTCAGGGCAGTGCAGTGGTGTTCGGGCAGTGTAGGGGGTCATGCTGGGGGTGGTGTTTCAGGGTTTAGGGCAGTGCAGTGGTGTCCAGGCAGTGTAGGGGGGTCATGCTGGGGGTGGTGTTTCTGGGTTTAGGGCAGTGCAGTTGTGTTCGGGCAGTGTAGGGGGTCTTGCTATATGTGGTGTTTCAGGCTTTAGGGCAGGGGTGTTCGGGCAGTGTAGGGTGTCTTGCTAGGTGTAATGTTTCAGGGTTTAGGGCAGTGCAGTGGTGTTTGGGCAGTGTAGGTGGTCTTGCTGGGGTTAGTGTTTCAGGGTTTAGTGGAGTGCAGTAGAGTTCGGGCAGTGTAGGGGGTCGTGCTGGTTGGTGTTTTAGGGTTTAGGGCAGTGCAGTGTTGTTCGGGCAGTTTAGAGGGTCATGCTGGGGATGGTGTTTCAGGCTTTAGGGCAGTGCAGTGGTGTTTGGGCAGTGTAGGTGGTCTTGCTGGGGTTAATGTTTCAGGGTTTAGCGGAGTGCAGTGGAGTTCGGGCAGTGTACTGGGTCGTGCTGAGGTGGTGTTTTAGGGTGTAAGGCAGTGCAGTGTTGTTCGGGCAGTTTAGAGGGTCATGCTGGGGGTGGTGTTACAGGGTTTAGGGCAGTGCAGTGGTGTTCGGGCAGTGTAGGGGGTCGTGCTGGGGATGGTGTTTTATGGTTTAGGGCAGTGCCGTGGTGTTCGGACCATGTAGGGGGTCGTGCTGGGGCTAGTGTTTTAGGGTTTAGGGCAGTGCAGTGATGTTCTGGCCGTGTAGGGGGTCGTGCTGGGGCTAATGTTTTAGGGTTTAGGGCAGTGCAGTGGTGTTCTGGCAGTGTAGGGGGTCGTGCTGGGGCTGGTGTTTCAGGGTTTAGGGCAGTGGTGTTTGGGCAGTGTAGGCGGTCGTGCTGGGGTGGTGGTTCAGGGTTTGGGGCAGTGCAGTGGTGTTCGGGCAGTGTAGGCGGTCGTGCTGGGGTGATGGTTCAGGGTTTAGGGCAGTCCAGTGGTGTTTGGGCAGTGTAGGGGGTCGTCCTGGGGGGTGGTGTTTCAGGGTTTTGGGCAGTGCAGTGGTGTTCAGGCTGTGTAGGGGGTCGTGCGGGGGGTGGTGTTTCAGCGTTAAGGGCAGTGCAGTGGTGTTCGGGCAGTGTAGGGGTCTTGCTGGGGGGTGGTGTTTCAGGGTTCAGGGCAGTGCAGTGGGGTTCGGGCAGTGTAGGGTGTCGTGCGGGGGTGGTGTTTCAGGGTTTAGGGCAGTGCAGTGGTGTTCAGGCAGTGTAGGGGGTCATGCCCCGGGTGGTGTTTCAGGGTTTAGGGCAGTGCAGTGGTGTTCGGGCAGTGTAGGGGGTCGTGGAGGGGGTGGTGTTTCAGGGTTAAGGGCAGTGCAGTGGTGTTCGGGCAGTGTAGGGGGTCCTGCAGGGGTTGGTGTTTTAGGGTTTAGGGCAGTATAGTGGTGTTTGGGCAGTGTAGGGGGTCGTACTGGGGTGGTGTTTCAGGGTTTAGGGCAATGCAGTGGTGTAAGGGCAGTGTAGGGGGTCATGCTCGGGGGTGGTGTTTCAGGGTTTAGGGCAGTGCAGTGGTGTTCGGGCAGTGTAGGGGGTCGTGCGGGGGTGGGGTTTCAGGGTTTTGGCCAGTGCAGTGGTGTTGGGGCAGTGTAGGGGGTCATGTGGGGGTGGAGTTTCAGGGTTCAGGGCAGTGCAGTGGTGTCCGGGCAGTGTAGGGGGGTCATGCTGGGGGTGGTGTTTCTGGGTTCAGGGCAGTGCAGTGGTGTACGGGCAGTGTAGGGGGTCATGCTGGGGTGGTGTTTCAGGGTTTAGGGCAGTGCAGTGGTGTTTGGGCAATGTAGGGGGGCATGCTGGGCCTGGTGTTTCAGGGTTTAGGGCAGTGCAGTGGTGTTCGGGCTGTGTAGGGGGTTGTGCTGGCGCTAGTGTTTCAGGGTTTAGGGCAGTGCAGTGGTGTTCGGGCAGTGTAGGGGGTCATGTGGGGTGGTGTTTCAGGGTTCAGGGCAGTGCAGTGGTGTTCGGACAGTGTAGGTGGTCGTGCGGGGTGGTGTTTCAGGGTTTAGGGCAGAGTAGTGGTGTTTGAGCACTGTAGGGGTAGTGCTGGGGCCGGTGTTTCCAGGGTTTAGGGCAGTGGTGTTAGGGCAGTGTAGGTGGTCGTGCTGGGGGGTGGTGTTTCAAGTTTTAGGGCAGTGCAGTGGTGTTCGGGCAGTGTAGGGGGTCGTGCTTGGGCTGGTGTTTCAGAGTTTTGGGCAGAGCAGTGGTGTTCGGGCAGTGTAGGGGGTCATGCTGGGGTTGGTTTTTCTGGGTTTAGGGCAGTGCAGTTGTGTTCGGGCAGTTTAGGTGGTCTTGCTATATGTGGTGTTTCAGGGTTTAGGGCAGGGGTGTTCGGGCAGTGTAGGGGGTCTTGCTGGGGGTGATGTTTCAGGGTTTAGGGCAGTGCAGTGGTGTTTGGGCAGTGTAGGTGGTCTTGCTGGGGTTAGTGTTTTAGGGTTTTAGGGGAGTGCAGTGGTGTTCGGGCAGTGTAGGGAGTCGTGTTGGGGTGGTGTTTTAGGGTTTAGGGCAGTGCAGTGGTGTTCGGGCAGTGTAGGGGGTCGTGCTGGGGTTAGTGTTTCAGGGTTTAGGGGAGGTCAGTGGTGTTCGGGCAGTGTAGGGGATCGTGCTGGGGTTGGTGTTTTAGGGTTTAGGGCAGTATAGTGGTGTTTGGGCAGTGTAGGGGGTCGTACTGGGGTGGTGTTTCAGGGTTTAGGGAAATGCAGTGGTGTAAGGGCAGTGTAGGGGGTCATGCTCGTGGGTGGTGTTTCAGGGTTTAGGGCAGTGCAGTGGTGTTCAGGTAGTGTAGGGGGTCGTACTGGGGGTGGTCTTTCAGGGTTTAGGGCAGTGCAGTGGTGTTCGGGCAGTGTAGGGTGTCGTGCGGGGGTGGGGTTTCAGGGTTTTGGCCAGTGCAGTGGTGTTGGGGCAGTGTAGGGGGTCATGTGGGGGTGGAGTTTCAGGGTTCAGGGCAGTGCAGTGGTGTCCGGGCAGTGTAGGGGGGTCATGCTGGGGGTGGTGTTTCTGGGTTCAGGGCAGTGCAGTGGTGTTCGGGCAGTGTAGGGGGTCATGCTGGGGGTGGTGTTTCAGGGTTTAGGGCAGTGCAGTGGTGTTTGGGCAGTGTAGGGGGGCATGCTGGGCCTGGTGTTTCAGGGTTTAGGGCAGTGCAGTGGTGTTCGGGCTGTGTAGGGGGTTGTGCTGGCGCTAGTGTTTCAGGGTTTAGGGCAGTGCAGTGGTGTTCGGGCAGTGTAGGGGGTCATGCGGGGTGGTGTTTCAGGGTTCAGGGCAGTGCAGTGGTGTTCGGGCAGTGTAGGTGGTCGTGCGGGGTGGTGTTTCAGGGTTTAGGGCAGAGTAGTGGTGTTTGAGAACTGTAGGGGTAGTGCTTGGGCTGGTGTTTCAGAGTTTTGGGCAGAGCAGTGGTGTTCGGGCAGTGTAGGGGGTCATGCTGGGGTTGGTTTTTCTGGGTTTAGGGCAGTGCAGTTGTGTTCGGGCAGTTTAGGTGGTCTTGCTATATGTGGTGTTTCAGGGTTTAGGGCAGGGGTGTTCGGGCAGTGTAGGGGGTCTTGCTGGGGGTGATGTTTCAGGGTTTAGGGCAGTGCAGTGGTGTTTGGGCAGTGTAGGTGGTCTTGCTGGGGTTAGTGTTTTATTGTTTAGGGGAGTGCAGTGGTGTTCGGGCAGTGTAGGGAGTCGTGTTGGGGTGGTGTTTTAGGGTTTAGGGCAGTGCAGTGGTGTTCGGGCAGTGTAGGGGGTCGTGCTGGGGTTAGTGTTTCAGGGTTTAGGGGAGGTCAGTGGTGTTCGGGCAGTGTAGGGGATCGTGCTGGGGTTGGTGTTTTAGGGTTTAGGGCAGTATAGTGGTGTTTGGGCAGTGTAGGGGGTCGTACTGGGGTGGTGTTTCAGGGTTTAGGGAAATGCAGTGGTGTAAGGGCAGTGTAGGGGGTCATGCTCGTGGGTGGTGTTTCAGGGTTTAGGGCAGTGCAGTGGTGTTCAGGTAGTGTAGGGGGTCGTACTGGGGGTGGTCTTTCAGGGTTTAGGGCAGTGCAGTGGTGTTCGGGCAGTGTAGGGTGTCGTGCGGGGGTGGGGTTTCAGGGTTTTGGCCAGTGCAGTGGTGTTGGGGCAGTGTAGGGGGTCATGTGGGGGTGGAGTTTCAGGGTTCAGGGCAGTGCAGTGGTGTCCGGGCAGTGTAGGGGGGTCATGCTGGGGGTGGTGTTTCTGGGTTCAGGGCAGTGCAGTGGTGTTCGGGCAGTGTAGGGGGTCATGCTGGGGGTGGTGTTTCAGGGTTTAGGGCAGTGCAGTGGTGTTTGGGCAGTGTAGGGGGGCATGCTGGGCCTGGTGTTTCAGGGTTTAGGGCAGTGCAGTGGTGTTCGGGCTGTGTAGGGGGTTGTGCTGGCGCTAGTGTTTCAGGGTTTAGGGCAGTGCAGTGGTGTTCGGGCAGTGTAGGGGGTCATGCGGGGTGGTGTTTCAGGGTTCAGGGCAGTGCAGTGGTGTTCGGGCAGTGTAGGTGGTCGTGCGGGGTGGTGTTTCAGGGTTTAGGGCAGAGTAGTGGTGTTTGAGAACTGTAGGGGTAGTGCTGGGGCCGGTGTTTCCAGAGTTTAGGCCAGTGGTGTTAGGGCAGTGTAGGGGGTCGTGCTGGGGGGTGGTGTTTCAAGTTTTAGGGCAGTGCAGTGGCGTTCGGGCAGTGTAGGGGGTCGTGCTTGGGCTGGTGTTTCAAGGTTTAGGGCAGTGCAGTGGTGTTCGGGCAGTGTAAAGGGTCGTGCTTGGGCTGGTGTTTCAGGGTTTTGGGCAGAGCAGTGGTGTTCGGGCAGTGTAGGGGGTCATGCTGGGGGTGGTGTTTCTGGGTTTAGGGCAGTGCAGTTGTGTTCGGGCAGTGCAGGGGGTCTTGCTATATGTGGTGTTTCAGGGTTTAGGGCAGGGGTGTTCGGGCAGTGTAGGGTGTCTTGCTAGGTGTGATGTTTCAGGGTTTAGGGCAGTGCAGTGGTGTTTGGGCAGTGTAGGTGGTCTTGCTGGGGTTAGTGTTTCAGGGTTTAGCGGAGTGCAGTGGAGTTTGGGCAGTGTAGGGGGATATGCTGGTTGGTGTTTTAGGGTGTAAGGCAGTGCAGTGTTGTTCGGGCAGTTTAGAGGGTCATGCTGGGGGTGGTGTTTCAGGGTTTAGGGCAGTGCAGTGGTGTTTGGGCAGTGTAGAGGGTCGTGCTGGGGCTAGTGTTTTAGGGTTTAGGGCAGAGCAGTGATGTTCTGGCCGTGTAGGGGGTCATGCTGGGGCTAATGTTTTAGGGTTTAGGGCAGTGCAGTGGTGTTCTGGCAGTGTAGGGGGTCGTGCTGGGGCTGGTGTTTCAGGGTTTAGGGCAGTGGTGTTTGGGCAGTGTAGGCGGTCGTGCTGGGGTGGTGGTTCAGGGTTTGGGGCAGTGCAGTGGTGTTCGGGCAGAGTAGGCGGTCGTGCTGGGGTGGTGGTTCAGGGTTTAGGGCAGTCCAGTGGTGTTTGGGCAGTGTAGGGGGATGTCCTGGGGGGTGGTGTTTCAGGGTTTTGGGCAGTGCAGTGGTGTTCAGGCTGTGTAGGGGGTCGTGCGGGGGGTGGTGTTTCAGCGTTAAGGGCAGTGCAGTGGTGTTCGGGCAGTGTAGGGGTCTTGCTGGGGGGTGGTGTTTCAGGGTTTAGGGCAGTGCAGTGGGGTTCGGGCAGTGTAGGGTGTCGTGTGGGGGTGGTGTTTCAGGGTTAAGGGCAGTGCAGTGGTGTTCGGGCAGTGTAGGGGGTCCTGCAGGGGTTGGTGTTTTAGGGTTTAGGGCAGTATAGTGGTGTTTGGGCAGTGTAGGGGGTCGTACTGGGGTGGTGTTTCAGGGTTTAGGGCAGTGCAGTGGTGTTCGGGTAGTGTAGGGGGTCGTACTGGGGGTAGCCTTTCAGGGTTTAGGGCAGTGCAGTGGTGTTCGGGCAGTGTAGGGGGTCGTGCGGGGGTGGGGTTTCAGGGTTTTGGCCAGTGCCGTGGTGTTGGGGCAGTGTAGGGGGTCATGTGGGGGTGGAGTTTCAGGGTTCAGGGCAGTGCAGTGGTGTCCGGGCAGTGTAGGGGGGTCATGCTGGGGGTGGTGTTTCTGGGTTTAGGGCAATGCAGTGGTGTAAGGGCAGTGTAGGGGGTCATGCTCGGGGGTGGTGTTTCAGGGTTTAGGGCAGTGCAGTGGTGTTCGGGTAGTGTAGGGGGTCATACTGGGGGTGGTCTTTCAGGGTTTAGGGCAGTGCAGTGGTGTTCGGGCTGTGTAGGGTGTTGTGCTGGCGCTAGTGTTTCAGGGTTTCGGGCAGTGCAGTGGTGTTCGGGCATTGTAGGGGGGCATGTGGGGTGGTGTTTCAGGGTTCAGGGCAGTGCAGTGGTGTTCGGACAGTGTAGGTGGTCGTGCGGGGTGGTGTTACAGGGTTTAGGGCAGAGTAGTGGTGTTTGAGCACTGTAGGGGTAGTGCTGGGGCCGGTGTTTCCAGGGTTTAGGGCAGTGGTGTTAGGGCAGTGTAGGGGGTCGTGCTGGGGGGTGGTGTTTCAAGTTTTAGGGCAGTGCAGTGGTGTTCGGGCAGTGTAGGGGGTCGTGCTTGGGCTGGTGTTTCAGAGTTTTGGGCAGAGCAGTGGTGTTCGGGCAGTGTAGGGGGTCATGCTGGGGTTGGTTTTTCTGGGTTTAGGGCAGTGCAGTTGTGTTCGGGCAGTTTAGGTGGTCTTGCTATATGTGGTGTTTCAGAGTTTAGGGCAGGGGTGTTCGGGCAGTGTAGGGGGTCTTGCTGGGGGTGATGTTTCAGGGTTTAGGGCAGTGCAGTGGTGTTTGGGCAGTGTAGGTGGTCTTGCTGGGGTTAGTGTTTTAGGGTTTAGGGGAGTGCAGTGGTGTTCGGGCAGTGTTGGGGTGGTGTTTTAGGGTTTAGGGCAGTGCAGTGGTGTTCGGGCAGTGTAGGGGGTCGTGCTGGGGTTAGTGTTTCAGGGTTTAGGGGAGGTCAGTGGTGTTCGGGCAGTGTAGGGGATCGTGCTGGGGTTGGTGTTTTAGGGTTTAGGGCAGTATAGTGGTGTTTGGGCAGTGTAGGGGGTCGTACTGGGGTGGTGTTTCAGGGTTTAGGGCAATGCAGTGGTGTAAGGGCAGTGTAGGGGGTCATGCTCGGGGGTGGTGTTTCAGGGTTTAGGGCAGTGCAGTGGTGTTCGGGTAGTGTAGGGGGTCGTACTGGGGGTGGTCTTTCAGGGTTTAGGGCAGTGCAGTGGTGTTCGGGCAGTGTAGGGGGTCGTGCGGGGGTGGGGTTTCAGGGTTTTGGCCAGTGTAGTGGTGTTGGGGCAGTGTAGGGGGTCATGTGGGGGTGGAGTTTCAGGGTTCAGGGCAGTGCAGTGGTGTCTGGGCAGTGTAGGGGGGTCATGCTGGGGGTGGTGTTTCTGGGTTCAGGGCAGTGCAGTGGTGTTCGGGCAGTGTAGGGGGTCATGCTGGGGGTGGTGTTTCAGGGTTTAGGGCAGTGCAGTGGTGTCCAGGCAGTGTAGGGGGGTCATGCTGGGGGTGGTGTTTCTGGGTTTAGGGCAGTGCAGTTGTGTTCGGGCAGTGTAGGGGGTCTTGCTATATGTGGTGTTTCAGGCTTTAGGGCAGGGGTGTTCGGGCAGTGTAGGGTGTCTTGCTAGGTGTGATGTTTCAGGGTTTAGGGCAGTGCAGTGGTGTTTGGGCAGTGTAGGTGGTCTTGCTGGGGTTAGTGTTTCAGGGTTTAGTGGAGTGCAGTAGAGTTCGGGCAGTGTAGGGGGTCGTGCTGGTTGGTGTTTTAGGGTTTAGGGCAGTGCAGTGTTGTTCGGGCAGTTTAGAGGGTCATGCTGGGGGTGGTGTTTCAGGCTTTAGGGCAGTGCAGTGGTGTTTGGGCAGTGTAGGTGGTCTTGCTGGGGTTAATGTTTCAGGGTTTAGCGGAGTGCAGTGGAGTTCGGGCAGTGTACTGGGTCGTGCTGAGGTGGTGTTTTAGGGTGTAAGGCAGTGCAGTGTTGTTCGGGCAGTTTAGAGGGTCATGCTGGGGGTGGTGTTTCAGTGTTAAGGGCAGTGCAGTGGTGTTCGGGCAGTGTAGGGGGTCGTGCTGGGGCTGGTGTTTCAGGGTTTAGGGCAGTGGTGTTTGGGCAGTGTAGGCGGTCGTGCTGGGGTGGTGGTTCAGGGTTTGGGGCAGTGCAGTGGTGTTCGGGCAGAGTAGGGTGTCGTGCGGGGGTGGGGTTTCAGGGTTTTGGCCAGTGCAGTGGTGTTCGGGTAGTGTAGTGTGTCTTGCTGGGGGTGGCGTTTCAGGTTTTAGGGCAGTGCAGTGGTGTTCGGGTAGTGTAGGGGGTCTTGCTGGGGGGTGGCGTTTCAGTGTTTAGGGCAGTGCAGTGGTGTTCGGGCAGTGTAGGGGGTCTTGCTGGGGGGTAGTGTTTCAGGGTTTAGGGCAATGCAGTGGTGTTCAGGCAGTGTAGGGGGTATTGCTGGGGGGTGGTGTTTCAGGGTTTAGGGCAGTGCAGTGGTGTTGGGGCAGTGTAGGGGGTCGTACTGGGGTGGTGTTTCAGGGTTTAGGGCAGTGCAGTGGTGTTCGGGTAGTGTAGGGGGTCGTACTGGGGGTAGCCTTTCAGGGTTTAGGGCAGTGCAGTGGTGTTCGGGCAGTGTAGGGTGTCGTGCGGGGGTGGGGTTTCAGGGTTTTGGCCAGTGCCGTGGTGTTGGGGCAGTGTAGGGGGTCATGTGGGGGTGGAGTTTCAGGGTTCAGGGCAGTGCAGTGGTGTCCGGGCAGTGTAGGGGGGTCATGCTGGGGGTGGTGTTTCTGGGTTCAGGGCAGTGCAGTGGTGTTCGGGCAGTGTAGGGGGTCATGCTGGGGGTGGTGTTTCAGGGTTTAGGGCAGTGCAGTCGTGTTTGGGCAGTGTAGGGCGGCATGCTGGGCCTGGTGTTTCAGGGTTTAGGGCAGTGCAGTGGTGTTCGGGCTGTGTAGGGTGTTGTGCTGGCGCTAGTGTTTCAGGGTTTCGGGCAGTGCAGTGGTGTTCGGGCATTGTAGGGGGGCATGTGGGGTGGTGTTTCAGGGTTCAGGGCAGTGCAGTGGTGTTCGGACAGTGTAGGTGGTCGTGCGGGGTGGTGTTACAGGGTTTAGGGCAGAGTAGTGGTGTTTGAGCACTGTAGGGGTAGTGCTGGGGCCGGTGTTTCCAGGGTTTAGGGCAGTGGTGTTAGGGCAGTGTAGGGGGTCGTGCTGGGGGGTGGTGTTTCAAGTTTTAGGGCAGTGCAGTGGTGTTCGGGCAGTGTAGGGGGTCGTGCTTGGGCTGGTGTTTCAGAGTTTTGGGCAGAGCAGTGGTGTTCGGGCAGTGTAGGGGGTCATGCTGGGGTTGGTTTTTCTGGGTTTAGGGCAGTGCAGTTGTGTTCGGGCAGTTTAGGTGGTCTTGCTATATGTGGTGTTTCAGAGTTTAGGGCAGGGGTGTTCGGGCAGTGTAGGGGGTCTTGCTGGGGGTGATGTTTCAGGGTTTAGGGCAGTGCAGTGGTGTTTGGGCAGTGTAGGTGGTCTTGCTGGGGTTAGTGTTTTAGGGTTTAGGGGAGTGCAGTGGTGTTCGGGCAGTGTTGGGGTGGTGTTTTAGGGTTTAGGGCAGTGCAGTGGTGTTCGGGCAGTGTAGGGGGTCGTGCTGGGGTTAGTGTTTCAGGGTTTAGGGGAGGTCAGTGGTGTTCGGGCAGTGTAGGGGATCGTGCTGGGGTTGGTGTTTTAGGGTTTAGGGCAGTATAGTGGTGTTTGGGCAGTGTAGGGGGTCGTACTGGGGTGGTGTTTCAGGGTTTAGGGCAATGCAGTGGTGTAAGGGCAGTGTAGGGGGTCATGCTCGGGGGTGGTGTTTCAGGGTTTAGGGCAGTGCAGTGGTGTTCGGGTAGTGTAGGGGGTCGTACTGGGGGTGGTCTTTCAGGGTTTAGGGCAGTGCAGTGGTGTTCGGGCAGTGTAGGGGGTCGTGCGGGGGTGGGGTTTCAGGGTTTTGGCCAGTGTAGTGGTGTTGGGGCAGTGTAGGGGGTCATGTGGGGGTGGAGTTTCAGGGTTCAGGGCAGTGCAGTGGTGTCTGGGCAGTGTAGGGGGGTCATGCTGGGGGTGGTGTTTCTGGGTTCAGGGCAGTGCAGTGGTGTTCGGGCAGTGTAGGGGGTCATGCTGGGGGTGGTGTTTCAGGGTTTAGGGCAGTGCAGTGGTGTCCAGGCAGTGTAGGGGGGTCATGCTGGGGGTGGTGTTTCTGGGTTTAGGGCAGTGCAGTTGTGTTCGGGCAGTGTAGGGGGTCTTGCTATATGTGGTGTTTCAGGCTTTAGGGCAGGGGTGTTCGGGCAGTGTAGGGTGTCTTGCTAGGTGTGATGTTTCAGGGTTTAGGGCAGTGCAGTGGTGTTTGGGCAGTGTAGGTGGTCTTGCTGGGGTTAGTGTTTCAGGGTTTAGTGGAGTGCAGTAGAGTTCGGGCAGTGTAGGGGGTCGTGCTGGTTGGTGTTTTAGGGTTTAGGGCAGTGCAGTGTTGTTCGGGCAGTTTAGAGGGTCATGCTGGGGGTGGTGTTTCAGGCTTTAGGGCAGTGCAGTGGTGTTTGGGCAGTGTAGGTGGTCTTGCTGGGGTTAATGTTTCAGGGTTTAGCGGAGTGCAGTGGAGTTCGGGCAGTGTACTGGGTCGTGCTGAGGTGGTGTTTTAGGGTGTAAGGCAGTGCAGTGTTGTTCGGGCAGTTTAGAGGGTCATGCTGGGGGTGGTGTTTCAGTGTTAAGGGCAGTGCAGTGGTGTTCGGGCAGTGTAGGGGGTCGTGCTGGGGCTGGTGTTTCAGGGTTTAGGGCAGTGGTGTTTGGGCAGTGTAGGCGGTCGTGCTGGGGTGGTGGTTCAGGGTTTGGGGCAGTGCAGTGGTGTTCGGGCAGAGTAGGGTGTCGTGCGGGGGTGGGGTTTCAGGGTTTTGGCCAGTGCAGTGGTGTTCGGGTAGTGTAGTGTGTCTTGCTGGGGGTGGCGTTTCAGGTTTTAGGGCAGTGCAGTGGTGTTCGGGTAGTGTAGGGGGTCTTGCTGGGGGGTGGCGTTTCAGTGTTTAGGGCAGTGCAGTGGTGTTCGGGCAGTGTAGGGGGTCTTGCTGGGGGGTAGTGTTTCAGGGTTTAGGGCAATGCAGTGGTGTTCAGGCAGTGTAGGGGGTATTGCTGGGGGGTGGTGTTTCAGGGTTTAGGGCAGTGCAGTGGTGTTGGGGCAGTGTAGGGGGTCGTGTGGGGGGAGGTGTTTCAGGGTTTAGGGCAGCGCAGTGGTGTTGGGGCAGTGTAGGGGGTCGTGCTGGCGCTGGTGTTTCAGGGTTTAGGGCAGTGCAGTGGTGTTCGGGCAGTGTAGGGGGTCGTGCTGGGGCTGGTGTTTCAGGTTTTAGGGCAGAGCGGTGGTGTTAGGGCAGTATACGGGTCATGCTGGGGGTGGTGTTTTAGGGTTTAGGGCAGTATAGTGGTGTTTGGGCAGTGTATCGGGTCGTACTGGGGTGGTGTTTCAGGGTTTAGGGCAATGCAGTGGTGTAAGGGCAGTGTAGGGGGTCATGCTCGGGGGTGGTGTTTCAGGGTTTAGGGCAGTGCAGTGGTGTTCGGGCGGTGTAGGGGGTCGTGCGGGGGTGGGGTTTTAGGGTTTTGGCCAGTGCAGTGGTGTTGGGGCAGTGTAGGGGGTCATGTGGGGGTGGAGTTTCAGGGTTCAGGGCAGTGGTGTCCGGGCAGTGTAGGGGGGTCATGCTGGGGGTTGTGTTTCTGGGTTTAGGGCAGTGCAGTGGTGTACGGGCAGTGTAGGGGGTCATGCTGGGGGTGGTGTTTCAGGGTTTAGGGCAGTGCAGTGGTGTTTGGGCAGTGTAGGGGGGCATGCTGGGCCTGGTGTTTCAGGGTTTAGGGCAGTGCAGTAGTGTTCGGGCTGTGTAGGGGGTTGTGCTGGAGCTAGTGTTTCAGGGTTTAGGGCAGTGCAGTGGTGTTCGGGCAGTGTAGGGGGTCATGTGGGGTGGTGTTTCAGGGTTCAGGGCAGTGCAGTGGTGTTCGGACAGTGTAGGTGGTCGTGCGGGGTGGTGTTTCAGGGTTTAGGGCAGAGTAGTGGTGTTTGAGCACTGTAGGGGTAGTGCTGGGGCCGGTGTTTCCAGGGTTTAGGGCAGTGGTGTTAGGGCAGTGTAGGTGGTCGTGCTGGGGGGTGGTGTTTCAAGTTTTAGGGCAGTGCAATAGTGTTCGGGCAGTGTAGGGGGTCGTGCTTGGGCTGGTGTTTCAGAGTTTTGGGCAGAGCAGTGGTGTTCGGGCAGTGTAGGGGGTCATGCTGGGGTTGGTTTTTCTGGGTTTAGGGCAGTGCAGTTGTGTTCGGGCAGTTTAGGTGGTCGTACTATATGTGGTGTTTCAGGGTTTAGGGCAGGGGTGTTCGGGCAGTGTAGGGGGTCTTGCTGGGGGTGATGTTTCAGGGTTTAGGGCAGTGCAGTGGTGTTTGGGCAGTGTAGGTGGTCTTGCTGGGGTTAGTGTTTTAGGGTTTAGGGGAGTGCAGTGGTGTTCGGGCAGTGTAGGGAGTCGTGTTGGGGTGGTGTTTTAGGGTTTAGGGCAGTGCAGTGGTGTTCGGGCAGTGTAGGGGGTCGTGCTGGGGTTAGTGTTTCAGGGTTTAGGGGAGGTCAGTGGTGTTCGGGCAGTGTAGGGGATCGTGCTGGGGTTGGTGTTTTAGGGTTTAGGGCAGTATAGTGGTGTTTGGGCAGTGTAGGGGGTCGTACTGGGGTGGTGTTTCAGGGTTTAGGGAAATGCAGTGGTGTAAGGGCAGTGTAGGGGGTCATGCTCGGGGGTGGTGTTTCAGGGTTTAGGGCAGTGCAGTGGTGTTCGGGTAGTGTAGGGGGGTCATGCTGGGGGTGGTGTTTCTGGGTTTAGGGCAGTGCAGTGGTGTTCGGGCAGTGTAGGGGGTTGTGCGGGGGTAGGGTTTCAGGGTTTTGGCCAGTGCAGTGGTGTTGGGGCAGTGTAGGGGGTCATGTGGGGGTGGAGTTTCAGGGTTCAGGGCAGTGCAGTGGTGTCCGGGCAGTGTAGGGGGGTCATGCTGGGGGTGGTGTTTCTGGGTTCAGGGCAGTGCAGTGGTGTTCGGGCAGTGTAGGGGGTCATGCTGGGGGTGGTGTTTCAGGGATTAGGGCAGTGCAGTGGTGTTTGGGCAGTGTAGGGGGGCATGCTGGGCCTGGTGTTTCAGGGTTTAGGGCAGTGCAGTGGTGTTCGGGCTGTGTAGGGGGTTGTGCTGGCGCTAGTGTTTCAGGGTTTAGGGCAGTGCAGTGGTGTTCGGGCAGTGTAGGTGGTCGTGCGGGGTGTTGTTTCAGGGTTTAGGGCAGAGTAGTGGTGTTTGAGCACTCTAGGGGTAGTGCTGGGGCCGGTGTTTCCAGAGTTTAGGCCAGTGGTGTTAGGGCAGTGTAGGGGGTCATGCTGGGGGGTGGTGTTTCAAGTTTTAGGGCAGTGCAGTGGTGTTCGGGCAGTGTAGGGGGTCATGCTTGGGCTTGTGTTTCAGAGTTTTGGGCAGAGCAGTGGTGTTCGGGCAGTGTAGGGGGTCATGCTGGGGTTGGTTTTTCTGGGTTTAGGGCAGTGCAGTTGTGTACGGGCAGTTTAGGTGGTCTTGCTATATATGGTGTTTCAGGGTTTAGGGCAGGGGTGTTCGGGCAGTGTAGGGGGTCTTGCTGGGGGTGATGTTTCAGGGTTTAGGGCAGTGCAGTGGTGTTTGGGCAGTGTAGGTGGTCTTGCTGGGGTTAGTGTTTTAGGGTTTAGGGGAGTGCAGTGGTGTTCGGGCAGTGTAGGGGGTCGTGTTGGGTTGGTGTTTTAGGGTTTAGGGCAGTGCAGTGGTGTTTGGGCTGTGTAGGGGGTCGTGCTGGTGTTTCAGGGTTTAGGGCAGTGCAGTGTTCGAGCAGTGTAAGGGGTCATGCGGAGGTGGTGTTTCAGGGCAGTGTAGTGGTGTTGGGGCAGTGTAGGGGGTCATGCTGGGGGTGATGTTTCAGGGTTTAAGGCAGTGGCGTTGGGGTAGTGTAGGGTGTCTTGCTGGGGGTGGTGTTTCAGGGTTTAGGGCAGTGGTGTTCGGGCAGTGTAGGGGGTCGTGCTGGGGGGGTGGTGTTTCAAGGTTTAGGGCAGTGCAGTGGTGTTCGGGCAGTGTAAGGGGTCGTGCTTGGGCTGGTGTTTCAGGGTTTTGGGCAGATCAGTGGTGTTTGGGCAGTGTAGGGGGTCATGCTGGGGGTGGTGTTTCTGGGTTTAGGGCAGTGCAGTTGTGTTCGGGCAGTGTAGGGGGTCTTGCTATATGTGGTGTTTCATGGTTTAGGGCAGGGGTGTTCGGGCAGTGTAGGGTGTCTTGCTAGGTGTGATGTTTCAGGGTTTAGGGCAGTGCAGTGGTGTTTGGGCAGTGTAGGTGGTCTTGCTGGGGTTAGTGTTTCAGGGTTTAGCGGAGTGCAGTGGAGTTCGGGCAGTGTAGGGGGTCGTGCTGGTTGGTGTTTTAGGGTTTAGGGCAGTGCAGTGTTGTTCGGGCAGTTTAGAGGGTCATGCTGGGGGTGGTGTTTCAGGGTTTAGGGCAGTGCAGTGGTGTTTGGGCAGTGTAGGTGGTCTTGCTGGGGTTAATGTTTCAGGGTTTAGCGGAGTGCAGTGGAGTTCGGGCAGTGTACTGGGTCGTGCTGGGGTGGTGTTTTAGGGTTTAGGGCAGTGCAGTGTTGTTCGGGCAGTTTAGGGGGTCATGCTGGGGGTGGTGTTTCAGGGTTTAGGGCAGTGCAGTGGTGTTCGGGCAGTGTAGGGGGTCGTGCTGGGGCTGGTGTTTTAGGGTTTAGGGCAGTGCCGTGGTGTTTGGGACGTGTAGGGGGTCCTGCTGTGGCTAGTGTTTTAGGGTTTAGGGCAGTGCAGTGCTGTTCTGGCAGTGTAGGGGGTCTTGCTGGGGCTGGTGTTTCAGGGTTTAGGGCAGTGGTGTTTGGGCAGTGTAGGCGGTCATGCTAGGGTGGTGGTTCAGGGTTTGGGGCAGTGCAGTGGTGTTCGGGCAGTGTAGGCGGTCGTGCTGGGGGGTGGTGTTTCAGGGTTTTGGGCAGTGCAGTGGTGTTCAGGCTGTGTAGGGGGTCGTGCGGGGTGGTGTTTCAGGGTTAAGGGCAGTGCAGTGGTGTTCGGGCAGTGTAGGGGGTCTTGCTGGGGGGTGGTGTTTCAGGGTTCAGGGCAGTGCAGTGGGGTTTGGGCAGTGTAGGGTGTCGTGCGGGGGTGGTGTTTCAGGGTTTAGGGCAGTGGTGTTCGGGCAGTGTAGGGGGTCGTGCTGGGGAGGTGGTGTTTCAAGGTTTAGGGCAGTGCAGTGGTGTTCGGGCAGTGTAAGGGGTCGTGCTTGGGCTGGTGTTTCAGGGTTTTGGGCAGATCAGTGGTGTTCGGGCAGTGTAGGGGGTCATGCTGGGGGTGGTGTTACTGGGTTTAGGGCAGTGCAGTTGTGTTCGGGCAGTGTAGGGTGTCTTGCTATATGTGGTGTTTCAGGGTTTAGGGCAGGGGTGTTCGGGAAGTGTAGGGTGTCTTGCTAGGTGTGATGTTCCAGGGTTTAGGGCAGTGCAGTGGTGTTTGGGCAGTGTAGGTGGTCTTGCTGGGGTTAGTGTTTCAGGGTTTAGCGGAGTGCAGTGGAGTTCGGGCAGTGTAGGGTGTCGTGCTGGTTGGTGTTTTAGGGTTTAGGGCAGTGCAGTGTTGTTCGGGCAGTTTAGAGGGTCATGCTGGGGGTGGTGTTTCAGGGTTTAGGGCAGTGCAGTGGTGTTTGGGCAGGGTAGGTGGTCTTGCTGGGGTTAATGTTTCAGGGTTTAGCGGAGTGCAGTGGAGTTCGGGCAGTGTACTGGGTCGTGCTGGGGTGGTGTTTCAGGGTTCAGGGCAGTGCAGTGGTGTTCGGGCAGTGTAGGGTGTCGTGCGGGTGGTGTTTCATGGTTTAGGGCAGTGCAGTGGTGTTCGGGCATTGTAGGGGATCGTGCGGGGGTGGTGTTTCAGGGTTTAGGGCAGTGCATTGGTGTTCGGGCTGTGTAGGGGGTCGTGCTGGGGGTGGTGTTTCAGGGTTTAGGGCAGTGCAGTGGTGTTCGGGCAGTGTAGGGGGTCATGCTGAGGCTGGTGTTTTAGGGTTTAGGGCAGTGCCGTGGTGTTCGGGCCGTGTAGGGGGTCCTGCTGTGGCTAGTGTTTTAGGGTTTAGGGCAGTGCAGTGCTGTTCTGGCAGTGTAGGGGGTCATGCTGGGGCTGGTGTTTCAGGGTTTAGGGCAGTGGTGTTTGGGCAGTGTAGGCAGTCATGCTAGGGTGGTGGTTCAGGGTTTGGGGCAGTGCAGTGGTGTTCGGGCAGTGTAGGCGGTCATGCTGGGGGGTGGTGTTTCAGGGTCTTGGGCAGTGCAGTGGTGTTCAGGCTGTGTAGGGGGTTGTGCGGGGTGGTGTTTCAGGGTTAAGGGCAGTGCAGTGGTGTTCGGGCAGTGTAGGGGGTCTTGCTGGGGTGTGGTGTTTCAGGGTTCAGGGCAGTGCAGTGGGGTTCGGGCAGTGTAGGGTGTCGTGCGGGGGTGGTGTTTCAGGGTTTAGGGCAGTGAAGTGGTGTTCGGGCTGTGTAGGGGGTGTTGCTGTGGGGTGGCGTTTCAGGGTTTAGGGCAATGCAGTGGTGTTCGGGCAGTGTAGGGCGTCTTGCTGGGGGTGGTGTTTCAGGGTTTAGGGCAATGCAGTGGTGTTCGGGCAGTGTAGGGGGGTCGTGCTGAGGGGTGGTGTTTCAGGGTTTAGGGCAGTGCAGTGGTGTTGGGCAGTGTAGGGGGTCGTGCGGGAGTGGTGTTTCAGGGTTTAGGGCAGTGCAGTGGTGTTGGGGCAGTGTAGGGGGTCGTGCGGGTGGTGTTTCAGGGTTCAGGGCAGTGCAGTGGTGTTCGGGCAGTGTAGGGTGTCGTGCGGGTGGTGTTTCATGGTTTAGGGCAGTGCAGTGGTGTTCGGGCATTGTAGGGGATTGTGCGGGGTGGTGTTTCAGGGTTTAGGGCAGTGCATTGGTGTTCGGGCTGTGTAGGGGGTCGTGCTGGTGCTGGTGTTTCAGGGTTTAGGGCAGTGCAGTGTTCGGGCAGTGTAAGGGGTCATGCGGAAGTGGTGTTTCAGGGCAGTGTAGTTGTGTTGGGGCAGTGTAGGGGGTCATGCTGGGGGTGGTGTTTCAGGGTTTAAGGCAGTGGCGTTGGGGTAGTGTAGGGTGTCTTGCTAGGGGTGGTGTTTCAGGGTTTAGGGCAGTGGTGTTCGGGCAGTGTATGGGGTCGTGCTGGGGGGGTGGTGTTTCAAGGTTTAAGGCAGTGCAGTGGTGTTCGGGCAGTGTAAGGGGTTGTGCTTGGGCTGGTGTTTCAGGGTTTTGGGCAGAGCAGTGGTGTTCGGGCAGTGTAGGGGGTCATGCTGGGGGTGGTGTTTCTGGGTTTAGGGCAGTGCAGTGGGGTTTGGGCAGTGTAGGGTGTCGTGCGGGGGTGGTGTTTCAGGGTTCAGGGCAGTGCAGTGGGGTTTGGGCAGTGTAGGGTGTCGTGCGGGGGTGGTGTTTCAGGGTTTAGGGCAGTGGTGTTCGGGCAGTGTAGGGGGTCGTGCTGGGGAGGTGGTGTTTCAAGGTTTAGGGCAGTGCAGTGGTGTTCGGGCAGTGTAAGGGGTCGTGCTTGGGCTGGTGTTTCAGGGTTTTGGGCAGATCAGTGGTGTTCGGGCAGTGTAGGGGGTCATGCTGGGGGTGGTGTTACTGGGTTTAGGGCAGTGCAGTTGTGTTCGGGCAGTGTAGGGGGTCTTGCTATATGTGGTGTTTCAGGGTTTAGGGCAGGGGTGTTCGGGAAGTGTAGGGTGTCTTGCTAGGTGTGATGTTCCAGGGTTTAGGGCAGTGCAGTGGTGTTTGGGCAGTGTAGGTGGTCTTGCTGGGGTTAGTGTTTCAGGGTTTAGCGGAGTGCAGTGGAGTTCGGGCAGTGTAGGGGGTCGTGCTGGTTGGTGTTTTAGGGTTTAGGGCAGTGCAGTGTTGTTCGGGCAGTTTAGAGGGTCATGCTGGGGGTGGTGTTTCAGGGTTTAGGGCAGTGCAGTGGTGTTTGGGCAGTGTAGGTGGTCTTGCTGGGGTTAATGTTTCAGGGTTTAGCGGAGTGCAGTGGAGTTCGGGCAGTGTACTGGGTCGTGCTGGGGTGGTGTTTCAGGGTTCAGGGCAGTGCAGTGGTGTTCGGGCAGTGTAGGGTGTCGTGCGGGTGGTGTTTCATGGTTTAGGGCAGTGCAGTGGTGTTCGGGCATTGTAGGGGATCGTGCGGGGGTGGTGTTTCAGGGTTTAGGGCAGTGCATTGGTGTTCGGGCTGTGTAGGGGGTCGTGCTGGGGGTGGTGTTTCAGGGTTGAGGGCAGTGCAGTGGTGTTCGGGCAGTGTAGGGGGTCATGCTGGGGCTGGTGTTGTAGGGTTTAGGGCAGTGCCGTGGTGTTCGGGCCGTGTATGGGGTCCTGCTGTGGCTAGTGTTTTAGGGTTTAGGGCAGTGCAGTGCTGTTCTGGCAGTGTAGGGGGTCATGCTGGGGCTGGTGTTTCAGGGTTTAGGGCAGTGGTGTTTGGGCAGTGTAGGCGGTCATGCTAGGGTGGTGGTTCAGGGTTTGGGGCAGTGCAGTGGTGTTCGGGCAGTGTAGGCGGTCGTGCTGGGGGGTGGTGTTTCAGGGTTTTGGGCAGTGCAGTGGTGTTCAGGCTGTGTAGGGGGTTGTGCGGGGTGGTGTTTCAGGGTTAAGGGCAGTGCAGTGGTGTTCGGGCTGTGTAGGGGGTGTTGCTGTGGGGTGGCGTTTCAGGGTTTAGGGCAATGCAGTGGTGTTCGGGCAGTGTAGGGCGTCTTGCTGGGGGTGGTGTTTCAGGGTTTAGGGCAATGAAGTGGTGTTCGGGCAGTGTAGGGGGGTTGTGCTGAGGGGTGGTGTTTCAGGGTTTAGGGCAGTGCAGTGGTGTTGGGCAGTGTAGGGGGTCGTGCGGGAGTGGTGTTTCAGGGTTTAGGGCAGTGCAGTGGTGTTGGGGCAGTGTAGGGGGTTGTGCGGGTGGTGTTTCAGGGTTCAGGGCAGTGCAGTGGTGTTCGGGCAGTGTAGGGTGTCGTGCGGGTGGTGTTTCACGGTTTAGGGCAGTGCAGTGGTGTTCGGGCATTGTAGGGGATCGTGCGGGGGTGGTGTTTCAGGGTTTAGGGCAGTGCATTGGTGTTCGGGCTGTGTAGGGGGTCGTGCTGGTGCTGGTGTTTCAGGGTTTAGGGCAGTGCAGTGTTCGGGCAGTGTAAGGGGTCATGAGGGGGTGGTGTTTCAGGGCAGTGTAGTTGTGTTGGGGCAGTGTAGGGGTCATGCTGGGGGTGGTGTTTCAGGGTTTAAGGCAGTGGCGTTGGGGTAGTGTAGGGTGTCTTGCTGGGGGTGGTGTTTCAGGGTTTAGGGCAGTGGTGTTCGGGCAGTGTATGGGGTCGTGCTGGGGGGGTGGTGTTTCAAGGTTTAAGGCAGTGCAGTGGTGTTCGGGCAGTGTAAGGGGTCGTGCTTGGGCTGGTGTTTCAGGGTTTTGGGCAGAGCAGTGGTGTTCAGGCAGTGTAGGGGGTCATGCTGGGGGTGGTGTTTCTGGGTTTAGGGCAGTGCAGTTGTGTTCGGGCAGTGTAGGGGGTCTTGCTATATGTGGTGTTTCAGGGTTTAGGGCAGGGGTGTTCGGGCAGTGTAGGGTGTCTTGCTAGGTGTGATGTTTCAGGGTTTAGGGCAGTGCAGTGGTGTTTGGGCAGTGTAGGTGGTCTTGCTGGGGTTAGTGTTTCAGGGTTTAGCGGAGTGCAGTGGAGTTTGGGCAGTGTAGGGGGTCGGGTGGGGTGGTGTTTTAGGGTGTAAAGCAGTGCAGTGTTGTTCAGGCAGTTTAGAGGGTCATGCTGGGGGTGGTGTTTCAGGGTTTAGGGCAGTGCAGTGGTGTTCGGGCAGTGTAGGGGGTCGTGCTGGGGCTAGTGTTTTATGGTTTAGGGCAGTGCCGTGGTGTTCGGACCGTGTAGGGGGTCGTGCTGGGGCTAGTGTTTTAGGGTTTAGGGCAGTGCAGTGATGTTCTGGCCGTGTAGGGGGTCGTGCTGGGGCTAATGTTTTAGGGTTTAGGGCAGTGCAGTGGTGTTCTGGCAGTGTAGGGGGTCGTGCTGGGGCTGGTGTTTCAGGGTTGAGGGCAGTGGTGTTTGGGCAGTGTAGGCGGTCGTGCTGGGGTGGTGGTTCAGGGTTTGGGGCAGTGCAGTGGTGTTCGGGCAGTGTAGGCGGTCGTGCTGGGGTGGTGGTTCAGGGTTTAGGGCAGTCCAGTGGTGTTTGGGCAGTGTAGGGGGTCGTCCTGGGGGGTGGTGTTTCAGGGTTTTGGGCAGTGCAGTGGTGTTCAGGCTGTGTAGGGGGTCGTGCGGGGGGTGGTGTTTCAGCGTTAAGGGCAGTGCAGTGGTGTTCGGGCAGTGTAAGGGTCTTGCGGGGGGGGTGGTGTTTCAGGGTTCAGGGCAGTGCAGTGGGGTTCGGGCAGTGTAGGGTGTCGTGCGGGGGTGCTGTTTCAGGGTTTAGGGCAGTGCAGTGGTGTTCAGGCAGTGTAGGAGGTCATGCCCCGGGTGGTGTTTCAGGGTTTAGGGCAGTGCAGTGGTGTTCGGGCAGTGTAGGGGGTCGTGGAGGGGGTGGTGTTTCAGGGTTAAGGGCAGTGCAGTGGTGTTCGGGCAGTGTAGGGGGTCCTGCAGGGGTTGGTGTTTTAGGGTTTAGGACAGTATAGTGGTGTTTGGGCAGTGTAGGGGGTCGTACTGGGGTGGTGTTTCAGGGTTTAGGGCAGTGCAGTGGTGTTCGGGTAGTGTAGGGGGTCGTACTGGGGGTGGTCTTTCAGGGTTTAGGGCTGTGCTGGGGTGTTTGGGCAGTTTAGGGGATCATGCGGGGGTTGTGTTTCAGGGTTTTGGCCAGTGCAGTGGTGTTGGGGCAGTGTAGGGGGTCATGTGGGGGTGGAGTTTCAGGGTTCAGGGCAGTGCAGCGGTGACCGGGCAGTGTAGGGGGGTCATGCTGGGGGTGGTGTTTCTGGGTTCAGGGCAGTGCAGTGGTGTTCAGGCAGTGTAGGGGGTCATGCTTGGGGTGGTGTTTCAGGGTTTAGGGCAGTGCAGTGGTGTTTGGGCAGTGTAGAGGGGCATGCTGAGCCTGGTGTTTCAGGGTTTAGGGCAGTGCAGTGGTGTTCGGGCTGTGTAGGGTGTTGTGCTGGCGCTAGTGTTTCAGGGTTTAGGGCAGTGCAGTGGTGTTCGGGCAGTGTAGGGGGTCATGTGGGGTGGTGTTTCAGGGTTCAGGGCAGTGCAGTGGTGTTCGGACAGTGTAGGTGGTCGTGCGGGGTGGTGTTTCAGGGTTTAGGGCAGAGTAGTGGTGTTTGAGCACTGTAGGGGTAGTGCTGGGGCCGGTGTTTCCAGGGTTTAGGGCAGTGGTGTTAGGGCAGTGTAGGGGGTCGTGCTGGGGGGTGGTGTTTCAGAGTTTTGGGCAGAGCAGTGGTGTTCGGGCAGTGTAGGGGGTCATGCTGGGGTTGGTTTTTCTGGGTTTAAGGCAGTGCAGTTGTGTTCGGGCAGTTTAGGTGGTCTTGCTATATGTGGTGTTTCAGGGTTTAGGGCAGGGGTGTTAGGGCAGTGTAGGGGGTCTTGCTGGGGGTGATGTTTCAGGGTTTAGGGCAGTGCAGTGGTGTTTGGGCAGTGTAGGTGGTCTTGCTGGGGTTAGTGTTTTAGGGTTTAGGGGAGTGCAGTGGTGTTCGGGCAGTGTAGGGGGTCGTGTTGGGGTGGTGTTTTAGGGTTTAGGGCAGTGCAGTGGTGTTCGGGCAGTGTAGGGGGTCGTGCTGGGGTTAGTGTTTCAGGGTTTAGGGGAGGTCAGTGGTGTTCGGGCAGTGTAGGGGATCGTGCTGGGGTTGGTGTTTTAGGGTTTAGGGCAGTATAGTGGTGTTTGGGCAGTGTAGGGGGTCGTACTGGGGTGGTGTTTCAGGGTTTAGGGCAATGCAGTGGTGTAAGGGCAGTGTAGGGGGTCATGCTCGGGGGTGGTGTTTCAGGGTTTAGGGCAGTGCAGTGGTGTTCGGGTAGTGTAGGGGGTCGTACTGGGGGTGGTCTTTCAGGGTTTAGGGCAGTGCAGTGGTGTTCGGGCAGTGTAGGGGGTCGTGCGGGGGTGGGGTTTCAGGGTTTTGGCCAGTGCAGTGGTGTTGGGGCAGTGTAGGGGGTCATGTGGGGGTGGAGTTTCAGGGTTCAGGGCAGTGCAGTGGTGTCCGGGCAGTGTAGGGGGGTCATGCTGGGGGTGGTGTTTCTGGGTTCAAGGCAGTGCAGTGGTGTTCGGGCAGTGTAGGGGGTCATGCTGGGGGTGGTGTTTCAGGGTTTAGGGCAGTGCAGTGGTGTCCAGGCAGTGTAGGGGGGTCATGCTGGGGTGGTGTTTCTGGGTTTAGGGCAGTGCAGTTGTGTTCGGGCAGTGTAGGGGGTCTTGCTATATGTGGTGTTTCAGGCTTTAGGGCAGGGGTGTTCGGGCAGTGTAGGGTGTCTTGCTAGGTGTGATGTTTCAGGGTTTAGGGCAGTGCAGTGGTGTTTGGGCAGTGTAGGTGGTCTTGCTGGGGTTAGTGTTTCAGGGTTTAGCGGAGTTCAGTAGAGTTCGGGCAGTATAGGGGGTCGTGCTGGTTGGTGTTTTAGGGTTTAGGGCAGTGCAGTGTTGTTCGGGCAGTTTAGAGGGTCATGCTGGGGGTGGTGTTTCAGGGTTTAGGGCAGTGCAGTGGTGTTTGGGCAGTGTAGGTGGTCTTGCTGGGGTTAATGTTTCCGGGTTTAGCGGAGTCCAGTGGAGTTCGGGCAGTGTTCTGGGTCGTGCTGGGGTGGTGTTTTAGGGTTTAGGGCAGTGCAGTGTTGTTCGGGCAGTTTAGGGGGTCATGCTGGGGGTGGTGTTTCAGGGTTTAGGGCAGTGCAGTGGTGTTCGGGCAGTGTAGGGGGTCGTGCTGGGGCTGGTGTTTTAGGGTTTAGGGCAGTGCCGTGGTGTTCGGGCCGTGTAGGGGGTCCTGCTGTGGCTAGTGTTTTAGGGTTTAGGGCAGTGCAGTGCTGTTCGGGCAGTGTAGGGGGTCGTGCTGGGGCTGGTGTTTCAGGGTTTAGGGCAGTGGTGTTTGGGCAGTGTAGGCCGTCATGCTAGGGTGGTGGTTCAGGGTTTGGGGCAGTGCAGTGGTGTTCGGGCAGTGTAGGCGGTCGTGCTGGGGGGTGGTGTTTCAGGGTTTTGGGCAGTGCAGTGGTGTTCAGGCTGTGTAGGGGGTCGTGCGGGGTGGTGTTTCAGGGTTAAGGGCAGTGCAGAGGTGTTCGGGCAGTGTAGGGGGTCTTGCTGGGGGGTGGTGTTTCAGGGTTCAGGGCAGTGCAGTGGGGTTCGGGCAGTGTAGGGTGTCGTGCGGGGGTGGTGTTTCAGGGTTTAGGGCAGTGGTGTTCGGGCAGTGTAGGGGGTCGTGCTGGGGGGTGGTGTTTCAAGGTTTAGGGCAGTGCAGTGGTGTTCGGGCAGTGTAAGGGGTCGTGCTTGGGCTGGTGTTTCAGGGTTTTGGGCAGATCAGTGGTGTTCGGGCAGTGTAGGGGGTCATGCTGGGGGTGGTGTTTCTGGGTTTAGGGCAGTGCAGTTGTGTTCGGGCAGTGTAGGGGGTCTTGCTATATGTGGTGTTTCAGGGTTTAGGGCAGGGGTGTTCGGGCAGTGTAGGGTGTCTTGCTAGGTGTGATGTTTCAGGGTTTAGGGCAGTGCAGTGGTGTTTGGGCAGTGTAGGTGGTCTTGCTGGGGTTAGTGTTTCAGGGTTTAGCGGAGTGCAGTGGAGTTCGGGCAGTGTAGGGGGTCGTGCTGGTTGGTGTTTTAGGGTTTAGGGCAGTGCAGTGTTGTTCGGGCAGTTTAGAGGGTCATGCTGGGGGTGGTGTTTCAGGGTTTAGGGCAGTGCAGTGGTGTTTGGGCAGTGTAGGTGGTCTTGCTGGGGTTAATGTTTCAGGGTTTAGCGGAGTGCAGTGGAGTTCGGGCAGTGTACTGGGTCGTGCTGGGGTGGTGTTTTAGGGTTTAGGGCAGTGCAGTGGTGTTCGGGCAGTGTAGGGGGTCGTGCTGGGGCTGGTGTTTTAGGGTTTAGGGCAGTGCCGTGGTGTTCGGGCCGTGTAGGGGGTCCTGCTGTGGCTAGTGTTTTAGGGTTTAGGGCAGTGCAGTGCTGTTCTGGCAGTGTAGGGGGTCATGCTGGGGCTGGTGTTTCAGGGTTTAGGGCAGTGGGGTTTGGGCAGTGTAGGCGGTCATGCTAGGGTGGTGGTTCAGGGTTTGGGGCAGTGCAGTGGTGTTCGGGCAGTGTAGGCGGTCGTGCTGGGGGGTGGTGTTTCAGGGTTTTGGGCAGTGCAGTGGTGTTCAGGCTGTGTAGGGGGTCGTGCGGGGTGGTGTTTCAGGGTTAAGGGCAATGCAGTGGTGTAAGGGCAGTGTAGGGGGTCATGCTCGGGGGTGGTGTTTCAGGGTTTAGGGCAGTGCAGTGGTGTTCGGGTAGTGTAGGGGGTCGTACTGGGGGTGGTCTTTCAGGGTTTAGGGCAGTGCAGTGGTGTTTGGGCAGTGTAGGGGGTCGTGCGGGGGTGGGGTTTCAGGGTTTTGGCCAGTGCAGTGGTGTTGGGGCAGTGTAGGGGGTCATGTGGGGGTGGAGTTTCAGGGTTCAGGGCAGTGCAGTGGTGTCCGGGCAGTGTAGGGGGGTCATGCTGGGGGTGGTGTTTCTGGGTTCAAGGCAGTGCAGTGGTGTTCGGGCAGTGTAGGGGGTCATGCTGGGGATGGTGTTTCAGGGTTTAGGGCAGTGCAGTGGTGTCCAGGCAGTGTAGGGGGGTCATGCTGGGGTGGTGTTTCTGGGTTTAGGGCAGTGCAGTTGTGTTCGGGCAGTGTAGGGGGTCTTAGTATATGTGGTGTTTCAGGCTTTAGGGCAGGGGTGTTCGGGCAGTGTAGGGTGTCTTGCTAGGTGTGATGTTTCAGGGTTTAGGGCAGTGCAGTGGTGTTTGGGCAGTGTAGGTGGTCTTGCTGGGGTTAGTGTTTCAGGGTTTAGCGGAGTTCAGTATAGTTCGGGCAGTATAGGGGGTCGTGCTGGTTGGTGTTTTAGGGTTTAGGGCAGTGCAGTGTTGTTCGGGCAGTTTAGAGGGTCATGCTGGGGGTGGTGTTTCAGGGTTTAGGGCAGTGCAGTGGTGTTTGGGCAGTGTAGGTGGTCTTGCTGGGGTTAATGTTTCCGGGTTTAGCGGAGTGCAGTGGAGTTCGGGCAGTGTTCTGGGTCGTGCTGGGGTGGTGTTTTAGTGTTTAGGGCAGTGCAGTGTTGTTCGGGCAGTTTAGGGGGTCATGCTGGGGGTGGTGTTTCAGGGTTTAGGGCAGTGCAGTGGTGTTCGGGCAGTGTAGGGGGTCGTGCTGGGGCTGGTGTTTTAGGGTTTAGGGCAGTGCCGTGGTGTTCGGGCCGTGTAGGGGGTCCTGCTGTGGCTAGTGTTTTAGGGTTTAGGGCAGTGCAGTGCTGTTCGGGCAGTGTAGGGGGTCGTGCTGGGGCTGGTGTTTCAGGGTTTAGGGCAGTGGTGTTTGGGCAGTGTAGGCGGTCATGCTAGGGTGGTGGTTCAGGGTTTGGGGCAGTGCAGTGGTGTTCGGGCAGTGTAGGCGGTCGTGCTGGGGGGTGGTGTTTCAGGGTTTTGGGCAGTGCAGTGGTGTTCAGGCTGTGTAGGGGGTCGTGCGGGGTGGTGTTTCAGGGTTAAGGGCAGTGCAGAGGTGTTCGGGCAGTGTAGGGGGTCTTGCTGGGGGGTGGTGTTTCAGGGTTCAGGGCAGTGCAGTGGGGTTCGGGCAGTGTAGGGTGTCGTGCGGGGGTGGTGTTTCAGGGTTTAGGGCAGTGGTGTTCGGGCAGTGTAGGGGGTCGTGCTGGGGGGTGGTGTTTCAAGGTTTAGGGCAGTGCAGTGGTGTTCGGGCAGTGTAAGGGGTCGTGCTTGGGCTGGTGTTTCAGGGTTTTGGGCAGATCAGTGGTGTTCGGGCAGTGTAGGGGGTCATGCTGTGGGTGGTGTTTCTGGGTTTAGGGCAGTGCAGTTGTGTTCGGGCAGTGTAGGGGGTCTTGCTATATGTGGTGTTTCAGGGTTTAGGGCAGGGGTGTTCGGGCAGTGTAGGGTGTCTTGCTAGGTGTGATGTTTCAGGGTTTAGGGCAGTGCAGTGGTGTTTGGGCAGTGTAGGTGGTCTTGCTGGGGTTAGTGTTTCAGGGTTTAGCGGAGTGCAGTGGAGTTCGGGCAGTGTAGGGGGTCGTGCTGGTTGGTGTTTTAGGGTTTAGGGCAGTGCAGTGTTGTTCGGGCAGTTTAGAGGGTCATGCTGGGGGTGGTGTTTCAGGGTTTAGGGCAGTGCAGTGGTGTTTGGGCAGTGTAGGTGGTCTTGCTGGGGTTAATGTTTCAGGGTTTAGCGGAGTGCAGTGGAGTTCGGGCAGTGTACTGGGTCGTGCTGGGGTGGTGTTTTAGGGTTTAGGGCAGTGCAGTGGTGTTCGGGCAGTGTAGGGGGTCGTGCTGGGGCTGGTGTTTTAGGGTTTAGGGCAGTGCCGTGGTGTTCGGGCCGTGTAGGGGGTCCTGCTGTGGCTAGTGTTTTAGGGTTTAGGGCAGTGCAGTGCTGTTCTGGCAGTGTAGGGGGTCATGCTGGGGCTGGTGTTTCAGGGTTTAGGGCAGTGGGGTTTGGGCAGTGTAGGCAGTCATGCTAGGGTGGTGGTTCAGGGTTTGGGGCAGTGCAGTGGTGTTCGGGCAGTGTAGGCGGTCGTGCTGGGGGGGTGGTGTTTCAGGGTTTTGGGCAGTGCAGTGGTGTTCAGGCTGTGTAGGGGGTCGTGCGGGGTGGTGTTTCAGGGTTAAGGGCAGTGCAGTGGTGTTCGGGCAGTGTAGGGGGTCGTGCTGGGGGGTGGTGTTTCAGGGTTCAGGGCAGTGCAGTGGGGTTCGGGCAGTGTAGGGTGTCGTGCGGGGGTGGTGTTTCAGGGTTTAGGGCAGTGAAGTGGTGTTCGGGCTGTGTAGGGGGTGTTGCTGTGGGGTGGCGTTTCAGGGTTTAGGGCAATGCAGTGGTGTTCGGCCAGTGTAGGGCGTCTTGCTGGGGGTGGCGTTTCAGGGTTTAGGGCAATGCAGTGGTGTTCGGGCAGTGTAGGGGGGTCATGCTGAGGGGTGGTGTTTCAGGGTTTAGGGCAGTGCAGTGGTGTTGGGCAGTGTAGGGGGTCGTGCAGGAGTGGTGTTTCAGGGTTTAGGGCAGTGCAGTGGTGTTGGGGCAGTGTAGGGGGTCGTGCGGGTGGTGTTTCAGGGTTCAGGGTTCAGGGCAGTGCAGTGGTGTTCGGGCAGTGTAGGGTGTCGTGCGGGTGGTGTTTCACGGTTTAGGGCAGTGCAGTGGTGTTCGGGCATTGTAGGGGATCGTGCGGGGGTGGTGTTTCAGGGTTTAGGGCAGTGCATTGGTGTTCGGGCTGTGTAGGGGGTCGTGCTGGTGCTGGTGTTTCAGGGTTTAGGGCAGTGCAGTGTTCGGGCAGTGTAAGGGGTCATGCGGGGGTGGTGTTTCAGGGCAGTGTAGTGGTGTTGGGGCAGTGTAGGGGGTCATGCTGGGGGTGGTGTTTCAGGGTTTAAGGCAGTGGCGTTGGGGTAGTGTAGGGTGTCTTGCTGGGGGTGGTGTTTCAGGGTTTAGGGCAGTGGTGTTCGGGCAGTGTAGGGGGTCGTGCTGGGGGGGTGGTGTTTCAAGGTTTAGGGCAGTGCAGTGGTGTTCGGGCATTGTAAGGGGTCGTGCTTGGGCTGGTGTTTCAGGGTTTTGGGCAGAGCAGTGGTGTTCGGGCAGTGTAGGGGGTCATGCTAGGACCTCGTTTTTAATAACTGCTCTTATATTGTAAGCGCCCTCCCCCCGGCCTACCTCTTGCACCATAATACCCCCCCTGGGGACCATTTGCACCGCCTTTGGCGGGTCCGGGACCACGGGCACCTGGGGTGATTTGGAGCGCCATCTTGGATTGGGGCCAGGGAACTCTCGCGTATTATCGCGAGACCTCGCCCGGAAGAGGCTATTTTAGGCAGTGCAAGCCAGCGGTCAGCCTGGAGAAGGTGACCATACGGATTTCGAGCGCCTGCGCGCGCTGCGTAGCCTGCTATTGGTTTTAATTCCCTGTTTTGATATCTTAGTTGTGCCTAATTTGTTTGACCTCGTTTTTAATAACTGCTCTTATATTGTAAGCGCCCTCCCCCCGGCCTACCTCTTGCACCATAATACCCCCCCTGGGGACCATTTGCACCGCCTTTGGCGGGTCCGGGACCACGGGCACCTGGGGTGATTTGGAGCGCCATCTTGGATTGGGGCCAGGGAACTCTCGCGTATTATCGCGAGACCTCGCCCGGAAGAGGCTATTTTAGCCTACCACCAGGCGCGCAGCGGTGACGCGCAGCGGGAGCGCCTTCACTGCGCCTGAGTCGTGCCAGAGTCCTGCCCGTCTGCGCTCGTCAGCGCTAAGGCAGGGCTAGGGCAGGCCACTCCGGACAACTCAGGATGCCTACCATCAGGGAAATACACCAGCTGAGGCAGACAGTGGTATGTCATCTTCATCATGTCATGGACCCTCTATGTGGTCCCTTTCATTGTCCCAGCTGTGCCTTCGCCCTCCCCATCCCCAAGCCGATAAACTCGTTGTCGCGTCATGTTCAAGCGTCTAGGGTGAGAACAGTGGTCACCGACGGCATGAGCTGTGCTTCCCTTAAGGTCTTTCATTTAAATGTCAGATCGCTTGTTTGCCATCATATGGAAGTATTTGCTCTGCTTGAAGATGAACAACCAGATATCTTTTTCCTTACGGAGACTTGGCTGCACGACCAGGCTATGGCGTCCATTAATTTAGCTTTACCCAGCGGGTACACGATGTATACTCTACATCGAAATTCCAGAGGAGGTGGCATAGCTGCCGCCGTAAAATCCTGTTACCCGTGTATCTGGCAGAAAAGTTCAGTGGCAGCTTGTGAGAGTGCGCAATTTAGCATTACTTTGTCTCCTCACTTCACACTGTCCGGACTACTTATCTACAGACCTCCGGGTCCCGACGGAATCTTCCGCCTTAGTCTCCCTGAGGTAGTGGCGTCTTTAGCTTTGAAGACAGCCAACTTTACTATCATTGGTGACCTCAACCTCCATTTGGATCAACCACTTTCCAGTTCAGTTAGTACTTTACTAGCTGATCTTGAGGCCCTTAAAATTACCCAGTTGGTTGACCAAAGGACCCATAGTGGAGGGCATATACTTGACCCTTTTTTTACGAACATTCCGAATGTTCGACTTAGCGCTCCTACACCAATGGCTTGGACAGACCATTTCTTGGTACAAGGGCATATCACTCTATTGTCCCCTGTGTTCGAACCATCTTCGCGAAGTGTTCTTAAACGCCCCTGGAGGAAGCTTCAATTGGAGGAATTTCAGCAGTTCCTCATGACACACCGCGCTCCCTCTTCTATTGATATCACCTGTAGCTATGAAAATTTTTGTGAATGGCTTACGTCAGCTCTTGACTCTTTCATACCTGCCAGGTGGACAAAAATTAGATCTAGTCCCTCGAGCCCCTGGTACACGGACTCACTTAGAATCCTTAAATCCGCCTGTAAAAAAGCGGAGCGTGCCTGGCGCAAAAGGTATGATGCTGAGCTTAAAAAAGTCTACAGATCTTGTACGAGGCACTACTATCAGGCTATTTGTAAAGCCAGAGCCGCCTATTATGCGACGGAAATCAAAAACAGCCCAAATCCGACAAAGATCATTTTTCAAATTTGTAAGGAGCTGACTAGTAAACAGATTGCAACTTCTGCCAAAGCTACATTGCATCAATGTGAAAATATAGCCACCTTCTTTATAGACAAAGTTGAGACAATTTATAGATCCTTTTCCCAAGATTCTCGAGCTCTATGTCCGCCGAGTACCAAGCTTCCTACCATCCCACAACTTCTCTCTATTCGTGGCCCCAATTCAGAGGAGTTCAAAGAACTAACTAGGAAAGTTAGGTCAGGTTCGCCTACGGACCCTTTGCGCCCAATACAATTCCAAGAACTCGAGGAGTGCTGTTACCCGGCGATCCTTGATCTCATTAATCTATCCTTTGAGACAGGAAGTGTTCCGGTCAAATGGAAACAGGCAACCGTTGTACCTATTTTGAAAAAACCTTCCTTGGACCCCTCTCTTCCTGAAAGCTACCGTCCCATCTCCCTCCTCCCCTGGATCTCCAAGTTGGCGGAATCTCATGCCAACCACGTTTTGTCGTCTCATTTGCTGGAAGCCAATATCCTCGACCCCTCGCAAAATGGGTTTCGAGCGCATCACAGCACTGAGACCGCTCTCCTTGCGGTAGTGGAACAAATTAGAAAGCTGCTTGATAGAGACCAAACGGTAGCGCTGATCCTGTTAGATCTCAGCGCTGCCTTTGATACCGTCTCTCATTCCATCCTTCTTCAGCGGCTTTCTGAGGCGGGGGTTGGCCTGACTGCACTTGATTGGTTTCGGTCGTTTCTCACTGACCGATCCTTTCAGGTGTCTACTCCGCCTTTTGTCTCCACCTCCCATTCCATACTGCAGGGTGTCCCTCAGGGGTCGGCCCTCAGCCCGACTTTGTTTAATCTGTACGTCCAACCCCTGGCAGAGGTTGCCCAGAGATACGGCCTGACCATGGTGTCGTATGCCGACGACACCCAGTTAGTGGTGGCGCTGAATGGTGAGTCCGCTTTGGACGCTGCTGCCTTTCAGGTCGCTCTGCGAGGGATCATGGAATGGATGTCGGATAACAAGTTGCAGCTAAATGCCTCTAAAACCGAGGTCTTAATCTTTGGAAGAAACACTGACCTCTGGGGCAACCAGTGGTGGCCTCCGGAGCTTGGCCCTGCCCCAACGCCCGCTGAGGAAGTCAGGAATCTTGGGGTCTGGTTCGACAATAAGTTGTCCTACATTCCCCACACCAAAAGACTGGCCGGGATCTGCTTTGGCACCTTACAGTGTCTTAGACCTATTTTTAAGTTTTTTGACCCCACAACCAGGCAAATTATAGTTCAGGCTATGGTCCTAAGTAGACTGGACTATGCTAGTTCACTTCTATTGGGACTGAATAAAGCCGATCTTCTCCGCCTTCAGCGTATCCAAAACGCGGCGGCCAGGATGTTGGTCGGATTGCCTCGCTTCTGTTCCGCCCGTCAAACCATCCATAATTTGCACTGGCTCCCGGTGGAACAGAGAATCAAATTCAAGGCACTCTGCATTACCTTTAAAATCTTAAAGCTGTCTACTCCCCCTATTCTTGCCCAGACTATATCCCCTTATCTCCCTAACAGAGCGCTTCGCTCTGCAGGATCAAATCTGGCAGTTGTTCCCAGTTTTAAAAGAGCCAGAATGGGTGGACGCTCTTTTTCGGTGCTGGCTGCCTCGCTCTGGAACGCCCTCCCCCTTTCGCTCCGTTCTATCACCAGTCTTCTTCCTTTTAGGAAATCTCTGAAAACTTTTCTGTTTGCCACGACTTAGTTTCTTTAGTTCACTCTGATTAGCATTTCTTTTCTGTTATGTTTTATCGTCTCCTCAGCGCCAGGACGCCACTTTGCTGCGGCAGCTGTGCGCGATACAAAAAATTATAACATAACATAACATAACATGCTGGGGGTGGTGTTTCTGGGTTTAGGGCAGTGCAGTTGTGTTCGGGCAATGTAGGGGGTCTTGCTATATGTGGTGTTTCAGGGTTTAGGGCAGGGGTGTTCGGGCAGTGTAGGGTGTCTTGCTAGGTGTGATGTTTCAGGGTTTAGGGCAGTGCAGTGGTGTTTGGGCAGTGTAGGTGGTCTTGCTGGGGTTAGTGTTTCAGGGTTTAGCGGAGTGCAGTGGAGTTTGGGCAGTGTAGGGGGTCGTGCTGGTTGGTGTTTTAGGGTGTAAGGCAGTGCAGTGTTGTTCGGGCAGTTTAGAGGGTCATGCTGGGGGTGGTGTTTCAGGGTTTAGGGCAGTGCAGTGGTGTTCCTGCAGTGTAGGGGGTCATGCTGGGGCTGGTGTTTTATGGTTTAGGGCAGTGCCGTGGTGTTTGGACCGTGTAGGGGGTTGTGCTGGGGCTAGTGTTTTAGGGTTTAGGGCAGTGCAGTGATGTTCTGGCCGTGTAGGGGGTCGTGCTGGGGCTAATGTTTTAGGGTTAGGGCAGTGCAGTGATGTTCTGGCAGTATAGGGGGTCGTGCTGGGGCTGGTGTTTCAGGGTTTAGGGCAGTGGTGTTTGGGCAGTGTAGGCGGTCGTGCTGGGGTGGTGGTTCAGGGTTTGGGGCAGTGCAGTTGTGTTCGGGCAGTGTAGGCGGTCGTGCTGGGGTGGTGGTTCAGGGTTTAGGGCAGTCCAGTGGTGTTTGGGCAGTGTAGGGGGTCGTCCTGGGGGGTGGTGTTTCAGGGTTTTGGGCAGTGCAGTGGTGTTCAGGCTGTGTAGGGGGTCGTGCGGGGGGTGGTGTTTCAGCGTTAAGGGCAGTGCAGTGGTGTTCGGGCAGTGTAGGGGTCTTGCTGGGGGTGGTGTTTCAGGGTTCAGGGCAGTGCAGTGGGGTTCGGGCAGTGTAGGGTGTCGTGCGGGGGTGGTGTTTCAGGGTTTAGGGCAGTGCAGTGGTGTTCAGGCAGTGTAGGGGGTCATGCCCCGGGTGGTAATTCAGGGTTTAGGGCAGTGCAGTGGTGTTCGGGCAGTGTAGGGGGTCGTGGAGGGGGTGGTGTTTCAGGGTTAAGGGCAGTGCAGTGGTGTTCGGGCAGTGTAGGGGGTCCTGCAGGGGTTGGTGTTTTAGGGTTTAGGGCAGTATAGTGGTGTTTGGGCAGTGTAGGGGGTCATACTCGGGTGGTGTTTCAGGGTTTAGGGCAATGCAGTGGTGTAAGGGCAGAGTAGGGGGTCATGCTCGGGGGTGGTGTTTCAGGGTTTAGGGCAGTGCAGTGGTGTTCGGGTAGTGTAGGGGGTCGTACTGGGGGTGGTCTTTCAGGGTTTAGGGCAGTGCAGTGGTGTTCGGGCAGTGTAGGGGGTCGTGCGGGGGTGGGGTTTCAGGGTTTTGGCCAGTGCAGTGGTGTTGGGGCAGTGTAGGGGGTCATGTGGGGGTGGAGTTTCAGGGTTCAGGGCAGTGCAGTGGTGTCCGGGCAGTGTAGGGGGGTCATGCTGGGGGTGGTGTTTCTGGGTTCAGGCAAGTGCAGTGGTGTACGGGCAGTGTAGGGGGTCATGCTGGGGGTGGTGTTTCAGGGTTTAGGGCAGTGCAGTGGTGTTTGGGCAGTGTAGGGGGGCATGCTGGGCCTGGTGTTTCAGGGTTTAGGGCAGTGCAGTGGTGTTCGGGCTGTGTAGGGGGTTGTGCTGGCGCTAGTGTTTCAGGGTTTAGGGCAGTGCAGTGGTGTTCGGGCAGTGTAGGGGGTCATGTGGGGTGGTGTTTCAGGGTTCAGGGCAGTGCAGTGATGTTCGGACAGTGTAGGTGGTCGTGCGGGTGGTGTTTCAGGGTTTAGGGCAGAGTAGTGGTGTTTGAGCACTGTAGGGGTAGTGCTGGGGCCGGTGTTTCCAGGGTTTAGGGCAGTGGTGTTAGGGCAGTGTTGGGGGTCGTGCTGGGGGGTGGTGTTTCAAGTTTTAGGGCAGTGCAGTGGTGTTCGGGCAGTGTAGGGGGTCGTGCTTGGTCTGGTGTTTCAGAGTTTTGGGCAGAGCAGTGGTGTTCGGGCAGTGTAGGGGGTCATGCTGGGGTTGGTTTTTCTGGGTTTAGGGCAGTGCAGTTGTGTTCGGGCAGTTTAGGTGGTCTTGCTATATGTGGTGTTTCAGGGTTTAGGGCAGGGGTGTTCGGGCAGTGTAGGGGGTCTTGCTGGGGGCGAAGTTTCAGGGTTTAGGGCAGTGCAGTGGTGTTTGGGCAGTGTAGGTGGTCTTGCTGGTGTTAGTGTTTTAGGGTTTAGGGGAGTGCAGTGGTGTTCGGGCAGTGTAGGGGGTCGTGTTGGGGTGGTGTTTTAGGGTTTAGGGCAGTGCAGTGGTGTTCGGGCAGTGTAGGGGGTCGTGCTGGGGTTAGTGTTTCAGGGTTTAGGGGAGGTCAGTGGTGTTCGGGCAGTGTAGGGGATCGTGCTGGGGTTGGTGTTTTAGGGTTTAGGGCAGTATAGTGGTGTTTGGGCAGTGTAGGGGGTCGTACTGGGGTGGTGTTTCAGGGTTTAGGGCAATGCAGTGGTGTAAGGGCAGTGTAGGGGGTCATGCTCGGGGGTGGTGTTTCAGGGTTTAGGGCAGTGCAGTGGTGTTTGGGTAGTGTAGGGGGTCGTACTGGGGGTGGTCTTTCAGGGTTTAGGGCAGTGCAGTGGTGTTCGGGCAGTGTAGGGGGTCGTGCAGGGGTGGGGTTTCAGGGTTTTGGCCAGTGCAGTGGTGTAGGGGCAGTGTAGGGGGTCATGTGGGGGTGGAGTTTCAGGGTTCAGGGCAGTGCAGTGGTGTCCGGGCAGTGTAGGGGGGTCATGCTGGGGGTGGTGTTTCTGGGTTCAGGTCAGTGCAGTGGTGTTCGGGCATTGTAGGGGGTCATGCTGGGGGTGGTGTTTCAGGGTTTAGGGCAGTGCAGTGGTGTTTGGGCAGTGTAGGGGGGCATGCTGGGCCTGGTGTTTCAGGGTTTAGGGCAGTGCAGTGGTGTTCGGGCTGTGTAGGGGGTTGTGCTGGCGCTAGTGTTTCAGGGTTTAGGGCAGTGCAGTGGTGTTCGGGCAGTGTAGGGGGTCATGCGGGGTGGTGTTTCAGGGTTCAGGGCAGTGCAGTGGTGTTCGGGCAGTGTAGGTGGTCGTGCGGGGTGGTGTTTCAGGGTTTAGGGCAGAGTAGTGGTGTTTGAGCACTGTAGGGGTAGTGCTGGGGCCGGTGTTTCCAGAGTTTAGGGCAGTGGTGTTAGGGCAGTGTAGGGGGTCGTGCTGGGGGGTGGTGTTTCAAGTTTTAGGGCAGTGCAGTGGTGTTCGGGCAGTGTAGGGGGTCGTGCTTGGGCTGGTATTTCAGAGTTTTGGGCAGAGCAGTGGTGTTCGGGCAGTGTAGGGGGTCATGCTGGGGTTGGTTTTTCTGGGTTTAGGGCAGTGCAGTTGTGTTCGGGCAGTTTAGGTGGTCTTGCTATATGTGGTGTTTCAGGGTTTAGGGCAGGGGTGTTCGTGCAGTGTAGGGGGTCTTGCTGGGGGTGATGTTTCAGGGTTTAGGGCAGTGCAGTGGTGTTTGGGCAGTGTAGGTGGTCTTGCTGGGGTTAGTGTTTTAGGGTTTAGGGGAGTGCAGTGGTGTTCGGGCAGTGTAGGGGGTCGTGTTGGGTTGGTGTTTTAGGGTTTAGGGCAGTGCAGTGGTGTTCGGGCAGTGTAGGGGGTCGTGCTGGGGTTAGTGTTTCAGGGTTTAGGGGAGGTCAGTGGTGTTCGGGCAGTGTAGGGGATCGTGCTGGGGTGGTGTTTCAGGGTTTAGGGCACTGCAGTGGTGTTCGGGCAGTGTAGGGGGTCATGCTGGGGCTAGTGTTTTAGGGTTTATGGCAGTGCAGTGGTGTTCTGGCCGTGTAGGGGGTCGTGCTATATGTGGTGTTTCAGTGTTTAGGGCAGGGGTATTCGGGCAGTGTAGGCGGTCGTGCTGGGTTGATGTTTCAGGGTTTAGGGCAGTGCAGTGGTGTTCGGGCAGTGTAGGGGGTCGTGCTGGGGCTGGTGTTTTAGGGTTTAGGGCAGTGCAGCGGTGTTCGGGCCGTGTAGGGGGTCGTACTGGGGCTAGTGTTTTAGGGTTTAGGGCAGTGCAGTGGTGTTCTGGCCGTGTGGGGGGTCGTGCTGGGGCTAGTGTTTTGGGGTTTTAGGGCAGGGGTGTTTGGGTAGTGTAGGGGGTCTTGCTGGAGGTGATGTTTCAGGGTTTAGGGCAGTGCAGTGGATTTCGGGCAGTGTAGGTGGTCTAGCCGGGGGTAGTGTTTCAGGGTTTAGGGCAGTACAGTGGTGTTCGGGCAGTGTAGCGGGTCTTGCTGGGGGTAGTGTTTCAGGGTTTAGGGCAGTGCTGTGGTGTAAGGGCAGTGTAGGGGGTCATGCTCGGGGGTGATGTTTCACGGTTTAGGGCAGTGCAGTGGTGTTTGGGTAGTGTAGGGGGTCGTACTGGGGGTGGTGTTTCAGGGTTTAGGGCAGTGCAGTGGTGTTCGGGCAGTGTAGGGGGTCATGCGGGGGTGGTGTATCAGGGTTTAGGGCAGTGCAATGGTGTTGGGGCAGTGTAGGGGGTCATGTGGGGGTGGTGTTTCAGGGTTCAGGGCAGTGGTGTTCAGGCAGTGTAGGGGGGTCATGCTGGGGGTGGTGTTTCTGGGTTCAGGGCAGTGCAGTGGTGTTCGGACAGTGTAGGGGGTCACGCTGGGGGTGGTGTTTCAGGGTTTAGGGCAGTGAAGTGGTGTTCGTGCTGTGTAGGGGGTTGTGCTGGTGCTAGTGTTTCAGGGTTTAGGGCAGTGCAGTGGTGTTCGGGCAGTGTAGGGGGTCATGCGGGGGTGGTGTTTCAGGGTTTAGGGCAGAGCAGTGGTGTTTAGGCAGTGTAGGGGTCGTGCTGGGGCTGGTGTTTCCAGGGTTTAGGGCAGTGGTGTTTGGGCAGTGTAGGGGGTCGTGCTGGGTGGGTGGTGTTTCAAGTTTTAGGGCAGTGCAGTGGTGTTCGGGCAGTGTGGGGGGTCGTGCTTGGGCTGGTGTTTCAGAGTTTTGGGCAGAGCAGTGGTGTTCGGGCAGTGTAGGTTGTCATGCTGGGGTTGGTTTTTCTGGGTTTAGGGCAGTGCAGTTGTGTTCGGGCAGTGTAGGGGGTCTTGCTATATGTGGTGTTTCAGGGTTTAGGGCAGGGGTGTTCGGGCAGTGTAGGGGGTCTTGCTGGGTGTGATGTTTCAGGGTTTAGGGCAGTGCAGTGGTGTTTGGGCAGTGTAGGTGGTCTTGCTGGGGTTAGTGTTTTAGGGTTTAGGGGAGTGCAGTGGTGTTCGGGCAGTGTAGGGGGTCGTGTTGGGGTGGTGTTTTAGGGTTTAGGGCAGTGCAGTGGTGTTCGGGCAGTGTAGGGGGTCGTGCTGGGGTTAGTGTTTCAGGGTTTAGGGGAGTGCAGTGGTGTTCGGGCAGTGTAGGGGATCGTGCTGGGGTGGTGTTTCAGGGTTTAGGGCACTGCAGTGGTGTTCGGGCCGTGTAGGGGGTCGTGCTGGGGCTAGTGTTTTAGGGTTTAGGGCAGAGCAGTGGTGTTCTGGCCGTGTAGGGGGTCGTGCTATATATGGTGTTTCAGTGTTTAGGACAGGGGTATTCGGGCAGTGTAGGGGGTCGTGCTGGGGTGATGTTTCAGGGTTTAGGGCAGTGCAGTGGTGTTCGGGCAGTGTAGGGGGTCGTGCTGGGGCTGGTGTTTTAGGGTTTAGGGCAGTGCAGTGCAGTGGTGTTCGGGCCGTGTAGGGGGTCGTGCTGGGGCTAGTGTTTTAGGGTTTAGGGCAGTGCAGTGGTGTTCTGGCCGTGGGGGGGTTGTGCTGGGGCTAGTGTTTTGGGGTTTAGGGCAGTGCAGTGGTGTTCTGGCAGTGTAGGGGGTCGTGCTGGGGCCGGTGTTTCAGGGTTTAGGGCAGTGGTGTTTGGGCAGTGTAGGGGGTCTTGCTGGAGGTGATGTTTCAGGGTTTAGGGCAGTGCATTGGTGTTCGGGCAGTGTAGGTGGTCTAGCCGGGGGTTGTGTTTCAGGGTTTAGGGCAGCGCAGTGGTGTTCGGGCAGTGTAGCGGGTCTTGCTGGGGGTAGTGTTTCAGGGTTTAGGGCAGTGCAGTGGTGTTCAGGCTGTGTAGGGGGTCTTGCTGGGGGTGGTGTTTCAGGGTTTAGGGCAGTGCAGTGGTGTTCGGGCAGTGTTGGCAGTCGTGCTGGGGTGGTGGTTCAGGGTTTAGGGCAGTGCAGTTGTGTTCGGGCAGTGTAGGCGGTCGTGCTGGGGTGGTGGTTCAGGGTTTAGGGCAGTGCAGTGGTGTAAGGGCAGTGTAGGGGGTCGTGCTGGGGGGTGGTGGTTCAGGGTTTAGGGTAGTGCAGTGGTATAAGTGCAGTGTAGGTGGTCGTGCTGGGGGGTGGTGTTTCAGGGTTTAGGGCAGTGCAGTGGTGTTCAGGCTGTGTAGGGTGTCGTGCGGGGGTGGTGTTTCAGGGTTTAGGGCAGTGCAGTGGTGTTGGGGCAGTGTAGGGGGTCGTGAGGGGGGTGGTGTTTCAGGGTTCAGGGCAGAGCAGTGGTGTTCGTGTTCGGACAGTGTAGGGTGTTGTGCGGGGGTGTGGTTTCAGGGTTTAGGGCAGTGCAGTTGTGTTTGGGCAGTTAAGGGGGTCGTGCTGGGGTTAGTGTTTCAGGGTTTAGGGGAGTGCAGTGGTGTTCGGGCAGTGTAGGGGATCGTGCTGGGGTTGTGTTTCAGGGTTTAGGGCACTGCAGTGGTGTTCGGGCCGTGTAGGGGGTCGTGCTGGGGCTAGTGTTTTAGGGTTTAGGGCAGTGCAGTGGTGTTCTGGCCGTGTAGGGGGTCGTGCTATATGTGGTGTTTCAGTGTTTAGGGTAGGGGTATTCGGGCAGTGTAGGGGGTCATGCTGGGGTTGATGTTTCTGGGTTTATGGCAGTGCAGTGGTGTTCGGGCTGTGTAGGGGGTTGTGCTGGTTATAGTGTTTCAGGGTTTAGGGCAGTACAGTGGTGTTCGGGCAGTGTAGGGGGTCGAGCGGGGGTGGTGTTTCAGGGTTTAGGGCAGAGCAGTGGTGTTTGGGCAGTGTAGGGGTCGTGCTGGGGCTAGTGTTTCCAGGGTTTAGGGCAGTGGTGTTCGGGCAGTGTAGGGGGTCATGTTGGGGGGGTGGTGTTTCAAGGTTTAGGGCAGTGCAGTGGTGTTCGGGCAGTGTAGGGGGTCATGCTTGGGCTGGTGTTTCAGGGTTTTGGGCAGAGCAGTGTTGTTCGGGCAGTGTAGGGGGGCATGCTGCGGTTGGTGTTTCTGGGTTTAGGGCAGTGCAGTTGTGTCCGGGCAGTGTAGGGGGTATTGCTATATGTGGTTGTTGGACTTGGCCCTTTTTGCAGGGTCATCCCTAAACTTTTTGCCTTCCTCCTGTATTTTGTCTGACCTGTTGTTGGCTGTTTTATGACTCTGGACACCTTACCACTGCTGATCAGTGCTAAGGTGCATATGCTCTCCCTATGGTAAAATGTCGCTTATTTGGTTTACTATCAGCCCCTAGTAAAGTGCACCAGGAGTGCCAGGGCTTGTAAATGCAAATGCTGCTGGTGGGCCTGCAGCACTGGTTGTGCCACCCACAGAAGGGGCCTAGTAAAATGTGTCTAAGGTCTGCCACTGCAGAACCTGCGCGCGATCTGGTACTGTCGCACTTATTGCGCAAGTGCACCTACTTGCTAGTCCCCAAAACCTTCACTTAACTACATATTAGCCACCCCTCTGGTAGGCCCAAGGGCAGGGTGCATTGTAGGTATAAGGTAGGACATGCCCTGATGTGTGTGGCATGTCCTAATAGTGAATTACAGCCATTTTCGTTTTTCACTATGGAAGGCTACCTGCTCTCCATAGGCCAGAATGGGCTGCTGGAATTACTACACGCTGTAAACCCGGTGGACTCAGAGAGCATGGTAGAAAGTCAAGTTTAGTATGCCTGAACTCAGAATAATAAAATACTTCTTTTAGTAAAGTTTATTATAATATCCTGTGTTTGTAAATACTACTTTTAGAAAGTTAGTATTTACTGACCTGGCCATTTCAGTCCGCCTCTGCTGTGTGTGTGTGTTCTGCCTAGTAACAGTAAAGGAGCAGGGCTGGGGAATTTCAGGAGACAGGCTGGCTGCCAGGTGGTGGGTAGAGAGATTACACCAGGATGGGTGGGAGGAGTACACCTTAGTCTCTGAATAGACCTGTGCTCTGCCACCACAATGCCGGCTCCGCCCCCTGTGGAGCGGCTGATGTCTCTGCCCTGCTGCTGAAAGGAAAGAGCAGTCACCAAAACAAAGTGCTCCAAAACTGGACTGAGCCAAGCCCAGGCCCCCTGGCGACAAAGAACAAAAGAATTGTGCCATACAAGAAGGAGCCCTGCTCCTAAGAAATCAGATCCTGTTTGCGCCAAGAAGAAACTCTGCCTGAAGGAGAAGGACCTAGAAAAGCTGCATGGAGGAGTACTGTCTCTATGCCTGAGAGACTGGCCTGCGGTGGGTACCTGACTGCTGGAAGGAGAGGAAAAGACTAAAGGAAAAGACTTTTGAATCAACTCGTGCTTTGAACAATCTCCAAGGGCTTGCTGGTGAACTTGCCCCCTGAACTGCGCCCCAGGAACAGTGGGCGCTACCTTTCCCCAAGAAGAGGAGAAGCTGCTGGAGGCGATCCTGTGACGCTGACCCCTGAGGACCTGTGTGCCCCTCATCTGAGCTCCGTGACATCTGCCACCGGGGCTACTGCGAGCACCGCAAAGACCTGTCTACCTGGTCCAAGCACCGCAAGCATCTGCCCCCCGAGCCGTAGCTCGCAACGCAAAGAAGAAACTGACTGGGCTCCGAGCGCCGAGCCTCTGCGACCCGCCCTGGCCGTGGAAGCCCCTGCAAGGACCTACGAAGCCCTGTGTGTCCTCTCTGTGAAACCAACAGCGCGACGCGCTGAAGAAATTGCCCCCGAGCTGCCCCTCCTGCTTCTACCCTCTGGTGCGTGTCCGGAAGCCGAGACGTGCCCCACGAAGCATCGCCATCCTCTGACCTCCAGGGACAGCAACGCGACGTGGGACACCCCTCACCGACTTCTGGGGCCGCCAGGACCTTTGCCCAACAAGAATTTCAAGGTACTGTGTGCAGCGCGTGTTGGTGCGACCCGTCCGTTGCTTGGTTCGGGCGGTACTGACGCTTGAGACCCGCTACGCTGCTCACGCGTAAAGCGTGCGCTTTAGCAACCTTCGGAGCGACTGTACGAAGCGATCTGGAAAGGTACGAATCGTCCCCGATTGAAAGTATAGTGCGTTGCTCACGCGAGAAGCGTGAGGTTTGGGAAGAGGCGTACCGAACGTGTACGACACGTACCAACGAGGGTACGGTCCGTACGGTTCACGTCCCGAGTACGCGTGCTCACGCGAGAAGCGTGAGAAACGGCAAGAGACATCCAAAACTTAGTACGAAGCGTACCGAAGG
Organism: Triturus cristatus; assembly: GCF_964204655.1. Taxonomy (NCBI): domain Eukaryota; kingdom Metazoa; phylum Chordata; class Amphibia; order Caudata; family Salamandridae; genus Triturus; species Triturus cristatus. The sequence goes on along the minus strand of NC_140579.1, from coordinate 578,901,126 downwards.
CGCTACGAAGCGCACAGAACCCCAAAGAAGCTTGTTTTGAATAGAAAAGGGCCATTTTAAGAACTGTGGACTGCCTAAAAGCATTTAAAGTAACTGGAACCTTATTTAAGTGAAAGAACTGTATTTTGACATCCTGCTTGAAGAAATCTTTTATATAAAGAACTTTATTTTGATATAAATACAGCCTTGTGTCTTTGAGTGGTGGGGTGGTGATTATTGTGTGAGATATCTTGAACGCTTAACCTAATGCCCTCTGGAAATCTAGCCTGACTGCTCGCGCCACGTTACCTAGAGGGTGAGCAGGGGGTATTTTTAAAGAGGTAATCCTACGCCCTGACTTAGAGGAAAGGGTCCCTGCTTGTCACAAGTGCATACCTGCACCAACCAGAGACCCCGGATTCTAACAGTGGTGTTTCAGGGTTTAGGGCAGGGGTGTTCGGGCAGTGTAGGGGGTCTTGCTGGGGGTGATGTTTCAGGGTTTATGGCAGTGCAGTAGTGTTCGGGCAGTGTAGGGGGTCGTGCTCGGGCTGGTGTTTTCGGGTTTAGGGCAGTGCAGTGGTGTTCGGGCCGTGTAGGGGCTCGTGCTGGGGCTAGTGTTTAGGGTTTAGGGCAGTGCAGTGGTGTTCTGGCCGTGTGGGGGGTCGTGCTGGGGATAGTGTTTTGGGGTTTAGGGCAGTGCAGTGGTGTTCTGGCAGTGTAGGGGGTCGTGCTGGGGTGGTGTTTCAGGTTTAAGGGCAGTGCAGTGGTGTTCGGGCAGTGTAGGGGTTCTTGCGGGGGTGGTGTTTCAGGGGTTTAGGGCAGTGCAGTGGTGTTCGGGCAGTGTAGGGGGTCGTGCTGGGCCTGGTGTTTCAGGGTTTAGGGCAGAGCAGTGGTGTTCGGACAGTGTAGGGGGTCTTGCTGGGGGGTGGTGTTTCAGGGTTTATGAAATTCCAGTGATGTTCGGGCAGTGTAGGGGGTCTTGCTGTGGGTGGTTTTTGGGCAGTGTAGGGGGTCTTGCTGGGGGTGGGGTTTCAGGTTTTAGGGCAGTGCAGTGCAGTGGTGTTCGGGCAGTATAGGGAGGTCATGCTGGGGGTGGTGTTTCTTGGTTTAGGGCAGTGCAGTGGTGTTCGGGCAGTGTAGGGGGTGATGCGGGGGTGGTGTTTCAGGGTTCAGGGCAGTGCAGTGGTTTTCAGGCAGTGTAGGGGGTCGTGCTTGGTGGTGTTTCAGGGTTTAGGGCAGAGCAGTGGTGTTTGGGCAGTGTAGGGGTCATGCTGGGGCTGGTGTTTCATGGTTTAGGGCAGTGCAGTGGTGTTCTGGCCATGTAGGGGGTCGTGCTGGGGCTAGTGTTTTAGGGTTTAGGTCAGTGCAGTGGTGTTCTGGCAGTGTAGGGGGTCGTGCTGGGGCTGGTGTTTCAGGGTTTAGGGCAATGGTGTTTGGGCAGTGTAGGGGGTCTTGCTGGAGGTGATGTTTCAGGGTTTAGGGCAGTGCAGTGGTGTTCGGGCAGTGTACGCGGTCGTGCTCGGGTGGTGGTTCAGGGTTTAGGGCAGTGCAGTGGTGTTCGGGCAGTGTAGGCGGTCGTGCTGGTGTGGTGGTTCAGGGTTTAGGGCAGTGCAGTGGTGTTCGGGCAGTGTAGGCGGTCGGGCTGGGGTGGTGGTTCAGGGTTTAGGGCAGTGCAGTGGTGTTCGGGCTGTGTAGGGGGTCGTGCAGGGGGTGGTGTTTCAGGGTTCAGGGCAGTGCAGTGGTGTTCGGGCAGTGTAGGGTGTCGTGCGGGGTGGTTTTTCAGGGTTTAGGGCAGTGCAGTGGTGTTCGGGCAGTGTAGGGGTTCTTGTGGGGGTGGTGTTTCAGGGGTTTAGGGCAGTGCAGTGGTGTTCGGGCAGTGTAGGGGGTTGTGCTGGGCCTGGTGTTTCAGGGTTTAGGGCAGTGCAGTGGTGTTCGGACAGTGTAGGGGGTCTTGTTGGGGGGTGGTGTTTCAGGGTTTATGAAATTGCAGTGATGTTCGGGCAGTGTAGGGGGTCTTGCTGTGGGTGGTTTTCGGGCAGTGTAGGGGGCCTTGCTGGGGGTGATGTTTCAGGGTTTAGGGCAGTGTAGGGTGTCTTGCTGGGGGTGGTGTTTCAGGTTTTAGGGCAGTGCAGTGCAGTGGTGTTCGGGCAATATAGGGAGGTCATGCTGGGTGTTAGAAATGGGATTTCTGGTTGGCTGAGGCTTGCGCCAAAGCCAGGCAGAAACCACCACTCTAGTCAGGGCTGGGGAGTTACACGCCAGAGATAACCCCTGCTCACCCCCTTGGTAGCTTGGCACGAGCAGTCAGGCTTATCTCGGAGGCGATGTGTAAAGCGTTTGCGCGCGCACCCAGCAACAACACCCAAGGCCCACCACAAAGGAAACTCCACACAAGGTATTATATAAAAATAGCCTTTGTATTACCAAAACACATTAGATAAAACCAAACACTTTACAATGTGCCAACAGGCACGGGCAGAGTTTACAAGGGATTATATGTACAGGGGACAGGGCCACATGGACCACTGTCAGGAATTAGCACTTTTAGAACTTAGCACTTAGAACATAGGATATAAAATTACTGTAGCGTAAAATAACACATATAGCACACAACCAGTAACTACTGGTTACAGGTAAGTACCACCTACGCAACCCTAACCACCTTAGGAAAATATTGCGCAGGGAACCATGACCTCACTAGCACCACCTGTACTAGGAGAAAACAACCACCTAAGTATCACAATACCTGTAGGGGTAAACGCACATTACACATGATGCATCGCAACACATTCAGAGGTGTAGGGAAGGAAAACACATGATGCATAAAAGACATTCAGCGGTGTAAGAACAAGGGAAAATAGCGCCAAACTCAAATTAGCCACCACCTGTGGCAGTCCCTAGGCCAACTGGCCTGGTAGGGGCAAGGACGCCGTGTGTCCCAATGTCAGGAGGGGGGGGCCTAAACGTGGCAGCTGCCCACTAAGTGCTAGGCAGCTGTAGGGACTGAGGCCTGGGCACCTCTGGGCCCTTAGAACAATTATGGCCTCCGTTGGAGCCACGCTGGGCTCTAAACAATCATGCGCCCCTTCGTTGGGGCCTCTAATCGGGGCTCTGTCCACCACTGTCACGCGTTGGAGCCTCACAGGCTCGCGAAGCACTGCCCAAGTCGGTGGAGCCTCCCGGGACTCGTGAGAAACAAATGCGGCCCTTGTTGGAGTGCACGCGCGCTCGTGGGAACCTACTCGGTCCCCCACACCGCTGCCGCTGCCCACTGTCAGGCGGGGCAGCGGAAAAGAGAAATGAGCACTGCCCCGCAGTGCTCTGAACGCGGTACGGGGCGGGCACCGAAGCTGTGCCCCGACACTCCCCCCACCACCTCACGCAGAGCCTTACTCACCGGGACTCCGGCGGCGCTTCTCGTGGAGTCTCCGAGGCTCCAGGCTCACAGGACTCGTCGGGGTCAGGGCGGCCGGCACTAGAGAGCTCCCGCTCCTTGGGGGCTCTCTCTCTCTTACCCGGCGGCCTCTTCTCTCCTTCAGGGAGCCGTCCAGTGCGGAGTGGGCTCCTGCCTGGACTTTCGTTCCAAGCCGAGGCCCTGCCCCCGTCCTACGAGACGTTGCCTGACTTCCTGTTTGAGAACCGGGCCGCCGCGGTGATTTCTCTGGTGATAAGAGGGGTGGGCTCCCTCGGTATGCAGTATACGGCGGGGTCGGCACCCGCCGTAGGAATACTTAAATAAGCGGGGAGGGCACCCGCCAACAAGCACACAATGCTGGGTGGGCACCTGCTTCGAATATCGCAAAATAGCAGGGAATCCCTACGTCGGGGTTCTCTCGCTGATAATTGCAGCGCCGCGCTGCTGGCCCCAATTAAAGCGCTCCTAGCGCTATAAGTGAATGAAAGGCGCTTCCAGGCGCCCTAGGGGGAAAATAAAGCGCTCCCAGCGCCTAAAGGAGGATCCCAACAAAGTCCAGCAAAGTTCTCCCCTGCATGCAGCAGGGCAGGGGTGGGGGGGCAAGGTTGGACCCAGAGCCAGCTCACTGGGCCTCCAGGCAGGGAGGTAGTCCAAGTGGCGGTCCTCTGGTCCAGCAGCAGCAGCCCCCCTCAGGTAGGATCCTGGAAGAGAACAGATTCTGTGGGGACACAGCCCCATTTTTATACATCTTTCCCCTTTGTTCTGGGTTCAGGGAGAGGGGGAAAACCAGTCGCAGCTGGTTGGGGAGCACCCTTGATGTGCTCAGCCCCTCACTCTATTCACTGGCTGGGCTAGGGTCATCAGTCGCACCACAGGAGGCGGAGCCAGCATTGTGTGGGGAAAGCCCTGCCCTATTCAGGTCCAAGGTGCACTTCTCCCCAGCCATCAGCATGCTAATCTCACACTCACCACTGGGGCAGACCCAACCAGACTCCTGGAGCCAGGCTCACCAGCCAGCTCCAGCCAATCACACGCCAGACACACTTTACACTAATATGCCAACTCCTAGAAGTGGCACTTCCGCACATGACATAATCACGCATTATACATCATTGCGAAGCATTCGATCACACGAGTCCGCACACACCAAACTCGAGCCTGCACACCCCACGCATCAGGAACTACCAGGGACACATACATTCCCCATGCACTTTACTCTGGGACACAGGGAAAGTGCGCAGAAACCAAAAATCACTACTACCAGGTCACCAATAAAAGCAAAAACTTCAGGGGTGAACCTGCCAGAAGGGCCAAGTCCAACACTGGGGGTGGTGTTTCTTGGTTTAGGGCAGTGCAGTGGTGTTCGGGCAGTGTAGGGGGTCATGCGAGGGTGGTGTTTCAGGGTTCAGGGCAGTGCAGTGGTGTTCAGGCAGTGTAGGGGTCGTGCGGGGTGGTGTTTCAGGGTTTAGGGCAGAGCAGTGGTGTTTGGGCAGTGTAGGGGTCGTGCTGGGGCTGGTGTTTCAGGGTTTAGGGTAGTGCAGTGGTATTCAGGTAGTGTAGGGGGTCTTGCTGGGGATGGTGTTTCAGGGTTTAGGGCGGTGATGTTCGGGCAGTGTAGGGGGTCGTGCTGGTGGGTGGTGTTTCAAGGTTTAGGGCAGTGCAGGGGTGTTCGGGCATTGTAGGGAGTCATGAGGGGGGTGGTGTTTCAGGGTGTAGGGCAGTGCAGTGATGTTTGGGCAGTGTAGGGGGTCATGCAGGGGGTGGTGTTTCAGGGTTTAGGGCAGTGCAGTGGTGTTCGGGCAGTGTAGGGGGTCGTGCAAGGGGTGGTGTTTCAGGGTCAAGGGCAGTACAGTGGTGTTCGGGCAGTGTAGGGGGTCGTGCAGGGGTTGGGGTTTTAGAGTTTAGGGCAGTGTAGTGGTGTTTGGGCAGTGTAGGCAGTCATGCAGGGTGGTGTTTCAGGGTTTAGGGCAGTGCAGTGCAGTGGTGTTCAGGCAGTATAGACGGTCATGCTGGGGGTGGTGTTTCATGGTTTAGGGCAGTGCAGTCATGTTCGGGCAGTGTAGGGGGTCGTGCGGGGGTGGTGTTTCAGGGTTCCGGGCAATGCAGTCGTGTTCGGGCAGTGTAGGGTGTTGTGCGGGGTGGTGTTTCAGGGTTTAGGGCAGAGCAGTGCTGTTTGGGCAGTGTAGGGGTCGTGCTGGGGCTGGTTTTTCAGTGTTCAGGGCAGTGCAGTGGTGTTCGGGTTGTGTAGGGGGTCTTGCTGGAGATGGTGTTTCAAGGTTTAGGGCAGTGGTGTTCGGGCAGTGTAGGGGATCGTGCTGGGGGTGGTGTTTCAAGGTTTAGGGCAGTGCAGTGGTGTTCGGGCAGTGTAGGGGGTCATGCAGGGGTTGGTGTTTTAGGGTTTAGGGCAGTGCAGTGGTGTTCGGGCAGTGTAGGCGGTAGTGCTGGGGTGGTGGTTCAGGGCTTAGGGCAGTGCAGTGGTGTTCGGGCAGTGTAGGGGGTCGTGCTCGGGGGTGGTGTTTCAGGGTTTATGGCAGTGCAGTGGGGTTCAGGCTGTGTAGGGGGTCATGCGGGGGGTGGTGTTTCAGGGTTTAGGGCAGTGCAGTGGTGTTGGGGCAGTATAGGGAGTCGTGCGGGGGTGGTGTTTCAGGGTTCAAGGCAGTGCAGTGGTGTTCGGGCAGTGTAAGGGGTCATGCTGGGGGTGGTGTTTCAATGTTCAGGGCAGTGCAGTGGTGTTTGGGCAGTGTAGGGGGTCATGCTGGGGGTGGTGTTTCAGGGTTTAGGGCAGTGAAGTGGTGTTCAGGCAGTGTAGGAGGTCGTGCTGGGCCTGGAGTTTCAGAGTTTAGGGCAGTGCAGTGGTTTTTGGGCTGTGTAGGGGTCGTGGGGGGGTGGTGTTTCAGGGTTCCGGGCAGTGCAGTGGTGTTCAGGCAGTGTAGGGGTTCGTGCGGGTGATGTTTCAGGGTTTAGGGCAGAGCAGTGGTATTTGGGCAGTGTAGGGGTCGTGCTGGGGCTGGTGTTTCCAGGGTTTAGGGCAGTGGTGTTCGGGCAGTGTAGTGGGTCGTGCTGGGGGGTGGTGTTTCAAGGTTTAGGGCAGTGCAGTGGTTTTCGGGCAGTGTAGGGGGTCGTGCTTGGGCTGGTGTTTCAGGGTTTTGGGCAGCGCAGTGGTGTTCGGGCAGTGTAGGGGGTCATGCTGGGGTTGGGGTTTCTGGGTTTAGGGCAGTGCAGTGGTGTTCGGGTTGTGTAGGGGGTCTTGCTGGAGATGGCGTTTCAAGGTTTAGGGCAGTGGTGTTCGAGCAGTGTAGGGGATCGTGCTGGGGGTGGTGTTTCAAGGTTTAGGGCAGTGCAGTGGTGTTCGGGCAGTGTAGGGGGTCATGCAGGGGTTGGTGTTTTAGGGTTTAGGGCAGTGCAGTGGTGTTCGGGCAGTGTAGGCGGTAGTGCTGGGGTGGTGGTTCAGGGCTTAGGGCAGTGCAGTGGTGTTCGGGCAGTGTAGGGGGTCGTGCTCGGGGGTGGTGTTTCAGGGTTTATGTCAGTGCATTGGTGTTCAGGCTGTGTAGGGGGTAATGCGGGGGTAGTGTTTCAGGGTTTAGGGCAGTGCAGTGGTGTTGGGGCAGAGTAGGGGGTTGTGCTGGGGGTGGTGTTTTAGGGTTTAAGGCAGTGCAGTGGTGTTCGGGCAGTGTAGGGGGTCGTGCGGGGGGTGGTGTTTCAGGGTTTAGGGCAGTGCAGTGGAGTTGGGGCAGTGTAGGGAGTCGTGCGGGTGGTGTTTCAGGGTTCAAGGCAGTGCAGTGGTGTTCGGGCAGTGTAAGGGGTCATGCTGGGGGTGGTGTTTCAATGTTCAGGGCAGTGCAGTGGTGTTCGGGCAGTGTAGGGGTTCATGCTGGGGGTGGTGTTTCAGGGTTTAGGGCAGTGAAGTGGTGTTCAGGCAGTGTAGGGGGTCGTGCTGGGCCTGGTGTTTCAGAGTTTAGGGCAGTGCAGTGGTGTTTGGGCTGTGTAGGGGTCGTGCGGGGGTGGTGTTTCAGGGTTCAGGGCAGTGCAGTGGTGTTCAGGCAGTGTAGGGGTTCGTGCGGGTGGTGTTTCAGGGTTTAGGGCAGAGCAGTGGTATTTGGGCAGTGTAGGGGTCGTGCTGGGGCTGGTGTTTCCAGGGTTTAGGGCAGTGGTGTTCGGGCAGTGTAGTGGGTCGTGCTGGGGGGTGGTGTTTCAAGGTTTAGGGCAGTGCAGTGGTTTTCGGGCAGTGTAGGGGGTCGTGCTTGTGCTGGTGTTTCAGGGTTTTGGGCAGAGCAGTTGTGTTCGGGCAGTGTAGGGGGTCATGCTGGGGTTGGTGTTTCTGGGTTTAGGGCAGTACAGTTGTGTTCGGGCAGTGTAGGTGGTCTTGCTATATGTGGTGTATCAGGGTTTAGGGCAGGGGTGTTCGGGCAGTGTAGGGGGTCTTGCTGGGGGTGATGTTTCAGGGTTTAGGGCAGTGCAGTGGTGTTTGGGCAGTGTAGGTGGTCTTGCTGGGGTTAGTGTTTCAGGGTTTAGGGGAGTGCAGTGGGGTTCGGGCAGTGTAGGGGGTCGTGCTGGGGTAGTGTTTTAGGGTTTAGGGCAGTGCAGTGGTGTTCGGGCAGTGTAGGGGGTCGTGCTGGGGTTAGTGTTTCAGGGTTTAGGGGATTGCAGTGGTATTCGGGCAGTGTAGGGGGTCGTGCTGGGGTGGTGTTTCAGGGTTTAGGGCTGTGCAGTGGTGTTTGGGCCGTGTAGGGGGTCGTGCTGGGGCTAGTGTTTTAGGGTTAGGGCAGTGCAGTGGTGTTCTGGCCGTGTAGGGGGTCGTGCTATATGTGGTGTTTCAGTGTTTAGGGCAGGGGTGTTCGGGCAGTGTAGGGGGTCATGCTGGGGTTGGTGTTTATGGGTTTAGGGCAGTGCAGTGGTGTTCGGGCAGTGGAGAGGGTCTTACTATATGTGGTGTTTCAGGGTGTAGGGCAGGGGTGTTCGGGCAGTGTAGGGGGTCTTGCTGGGGGTGATGTTTCAGGGTTTAGGGCAGTGCAGTGGTGTTTGGGCAGTGTAGGGGGTCGTGCGGGGTGGTGTTTCAGAGTTTAGGGCTGAGCAGTGGTGTTTGGGCAGTGTAGGGGTCGTGCTGGGGCTGGTGTTTCCAAGGTTTAGGGAAGTGGTGTTCGGGCAGTGTAGGGGGTCGTGCTGGGGGGGGGTGTTTCAAGGTTTAGGGCAGTGCAGTGGTGTACGGGCAGTGTAGGGGATCGTGCTTGGGCTGGTGTTTCCGGGTTTTGGGCAGAGCAGTGGTGTTCGGGCAGTGTAGAGGGTCATGCTGGGGTTGGTGTTTCTGGGTTTAGGGCAGTGCAGTTGTGTTCGGGCAGTGTAGGGGGTCTTGCTATATGTGGTGTTTCAGGGTTTAGGGCAGGGGTGTTCGGGCAGTGTAGGGTGTCATGCTGGGGGTGATGTTTCAGGGTTTAGGGCAGTGCAGTGGTGTTTGGGCAGTGTAGGTGGTCTTGCTGGGGTTGGTGTTTCAGGGTTTAGGGGAGTGCAGTGGGGTTTGGGCAGTGTAGGGGGTCGTGCTGGAGTGGTGTTTTAGGGTTTAGGGCAGTGCAGTGGTGTTCGGGCAGTGTAGGGGGTTGTGCTGGGGCTAGTGTTTTAGGGTTTAGGGCAGTGCAGTGGTGTTCTGGCTGTGTACGGGGTCGTGCTGGGGTTAGTGTTTCAGGGTTTAGGGGAGTGGAGTGGTGTTCGGGCAGTGTAGGGGATCGTGCTGTGGTGGTGTTTCAGGGTTTAGGGCACTGCAGTGGTGTTCGGGCCGTGTAGGGGGTCCTGCTGGGGCTAGTGTTTTAGGGTTTAGGGCAGTGCAGTTGTGTTCTGGCCGTGTAGCGGGTGGTGCTATATGTGGTGTTTCAGTGTTTAGGGCAGGGGTATTTGGGCAGTGTAGGGGGTCATACTGGGGTTGGTGTTTCTGGGTTTATGGCAGTGCAGTGCTGTTCGGGCTGTGTAGGGGGTCATGCTGGCGCTAGTGTTTCAGGGTTTAGGGCAGTGCAGTGGTGTTCGGGCAGTGTAGGGGGTCGTGCGGGGTGTTGTTTCAGGGTTTAGGGCAGAGCAGTGGTGTTTGGGCAGTGTAGGGGTCGTGCTGGGGCTGGTGTTTCCAGGGTTTAGGGCAGTGGTGTTCGAGCAGTGTAGGAGGTCGTGCTGGGGCTGGTGTTTTAGGGTTTAGGGCAGTGCAGTGGTGTTCGGGCCGTGTAGGGGGTCTTTCTGGGGCTAGTGTTTTAGGGTTTAGGGCAGTGCAGTGGTATTCTGGCCGTGTGGGGGTTCGTGCTGGGGCTAGTGTTTTGGGGTTTAGGGCAGTGCAGTGGTGTTCGGGCAGTGTAGGGGGTCGTGCGGGGGTGGTGTTTCAGGGTTTAGGGCAGTGTAGTGGTGTTGTGGCAGTGTAGGGAGTCGTGCAGGGGTGGTGTTTCAGGGTTCAAGGCAGTGCAGTCATGTTCGGGCTGTGTAGGGGATTGTGTGGGGGTGGTGTTTCAGGGTTCAGGGCAGTGCAGTGGTGTTCGGGCAGTGTAGGGGTTCGTGCGGGTGGTGTTTCAGGGTTTAGGGCAGAGCAGTGGTGTTTGGGCAGTGTAGGGGTCGTGCTGGGGCTGGTGTTTCCAGGGTTTAGGGCAGTGGTGTTCGGGCAGTGTAGTGGGTCGTGCTGGGGGGTGGTGTTTCAAGGTTTAGGGCATTGCAGTGGTTTTCGGGCAGTGTAAGGGGTCGTGCTTGGGCTGGTGTTTCAGGGTTTTGGGCAGAGCAGTGGTGTTCGGGCAGTGTAGGGGGTCATGCTGGGGTTGGTGTTTCTGGGTTTAGGGCAGTGCAGTTGTGTTCGGGCAGTGTAGGGGGTCTTGCTATATGTGGTGTTTCAGGGTTTAGGGCAGGGGTGTTCGGGCATTGTAGGGGGTCTTGCTGGGGGTGATGTTTCAGGGTTTAGGGCAGTGCAGTGGTGTTTGGGCAGTGTAGGTGGTCTTGCTGGGGTTAGTGTTTCAGGGTTTAGGGGCGTGCAGTGGGGTTCAGGCAGTGTAGGGGGTCGTGCTGGGGTAGTGTTTCAGGCTTTAGGGAGTGCAGTGGTATTCGGGCAGTGTAGGGGGTCGTGCTGGGGTTGTGTTTCAGGGTTTAGGGCAGTGCAGTGGTGTTTGGGCCGTGTAGGGGGTCGTGCTGGGGCTAGTGTTTTAGGGTTTAGGGCAGTGCAGTGGTGTTCTGGTCGTGTAGGGGGTCGTGCTATATGTGGTGTTTCAGTGTTTAGGGCAGGGGTGTTTGGGCAGTGTAGGGGGTCATGCTGGGGTTGGTGTTTATGGGTTTAGGGCAGTGCAGTGGTGTTCGGACTGTGTAGGAGGTCGTGCTGGCGCTAGTGTTTCAGGGTTTAGGGCAGTGCTGTGGTGTTCGGGCAGTGGACGGGGTCGTGCGGGGTGGTGTTTCAGGGTTCAGGGCAGTGCAGTGGTGTTCGGGCAGTGTAGGAGCTCGTGCGGGGTGGTGTTTCAGGGTTTAGGCTGAGCAGTGGTGTTTGTGCAGTGTAGGGGTCGTGCTGGGGCTGGTGTTTCCAAGGTTTAGGGCAGTGGTGTTCGGGCAGTGTAGGGGGTCGTGCTGGGGGGGTGGTGTTTCAAGGTTTAGGGCAGTGCAGTGGTGTTCGGGCCGTGTAGGGGATCGTGCTTGGGCTGGTGTTTCCGGGTTTTGGGCAGAGCAGTGGTGTTCGGGCAGTGTAGAGGGTCATGCTGGGGTTGGTGTTTCTGGGTTTAGGGCAGTGCAGTTGTGTTCGGGCAGTGTAGGGGGTCTTGCTATATATAGTGTTTCAGGGTTTAGGGCAGGGGTGTTCGGGCAGTGTAGGGGGTCTTGCTGGGGGTGATGTTTCAGGGTTTAGGGCAGTGCAGTGGTGTTTGGGCAGTGTAGGTGGTCTTGCTGGGGTTGGTGTTTCAGGGTTTAGGGGAGTGCAGTGGTGTTTGGGCAGTGTAGGGGGTCGTGCTGGAGTGGTGTTTTAGGGTTTAGGGCAGTGCAGTGGTGTTCGGACAGTGTAGGGGGTTGTGCTGGGGCTAGTGTTTTAGGGTTTAGGGCAGTGCAGTGGTGTTCGGGCCGTGTAGGGGGTCGTGCTGGGGCTAGTGTTTTAGGGTTTAGGGCAGTGCAGTTGTGTTCTGGCCGTGTAGGGGGTCGTGCTACATGTGGTGTTTCAGTGTTTAGGGCAGGGGTATTCGGGCAGTGTAGGTGGTCATGCTGGGGTTGGTGTTTCTGGGTTTATGGCAGTGCAGTGCTGTTCGGGCTGTGTAGGGGGTCATGCTGGCGCTAGTATTTCAGGGTTTAGGGCAGTGCAGTGGTGTTCGGGCAGTGTAGGGGGTCGTGCGGGGTGGTGTTTCAGGGTTTAGGGAAGAGCAGTGGTGTTTGGGCAGTGTAGGGGTCGTGCTGGGGCTGGTGTTTCCAGGGTTTAGGGCAGTGGTGTTCGAGCAGTGTAGGAGGTCGTGCTGGGGCTGGTGTTTTAGGGTTTAGGGCAGTGCAGTGGTGTTCGGGCCGTGTAGGGGGTCGTGCTGGAGCTAGTGTTTTAGGGTTTAGGGCAGTGCAGTGGTGTTCTGGCCGTGTGGGGGGTCGTGCTGGGGCTAGTGTTTTGGGGTTTAGGGCAGTGCAGTGGTGTTCTGGCAGTGTAAGGGGTTGTGATGGGGCCGGTGTTTCAGGGTTTGGGGCAGTGGTGTTTAGGCATTTTAGGGGGTATTGCTGGAGGTGATGTTTCAGGGTTTAGGGCAGTGCAGGGGTGTTCGGGCAGTGTAGGTGGTCTAGCTGGGGGTAGTGTTTCAGGGTTTAGGGCAGTGCAGTGATGTTCGGGCAGTGTAGCGGGTCTTGCTGGGGGTAGTGTTTCAGGGTTTAGGGCAGTGCAGTGGTGTTCAGGCTGTGTAGGGGGTCGTGCTGGGGGTGGTGTTTCAGGGTTTAGGCAGTGCAGTGGTGTTCGGGCAGTGTAGACAGTCGTGCTGGGGTGGTGGTTCAGGGTTTATGGCAGTGCAGTTGTGTTCGGGCAGTGTAGGCGGTCGTGCTGGGGTGGTGGTTCAGGGTTTAGGGCAGTGCAGTGGTATTCGGGCAGTGAAGGGGGTTGTGCTGGGGGGGTGTTTCAGGGTTTAGGACAGTGCAGTGGTGTTCAGGCTGTGTAGGGGGTCGTGCGGGGGGTGGTGTTTCAGGGTGTAGGGCAGTGGTGTTGGGGCAGTGTAGGGGGTTGTGAGGGGTGTGGTGGTTCAGAGTTTAGGGCAGTGCAGTGGTTTTCGGGCAGTGTAGGGGGTCGTGCAGGGGTTGGTGTTTTAGAGTTTAGGGCAGTGTAGTGGTGTTTGGGCAGTGTAGGGGGTCGTGCAGGGTGGTGTTTCAGGGTTTAGGGCAGTGCAGTGCAGTGGTGTTCGGGCAGTATAGACGGTCGTGCTGGGGGTGGTGTTTCATGGTTTAGGGCAGTGCAGTCATGTTCGGGCAGTGTAGGGGGTCGTGCGGGGGTGGTGTTTCAGGGTTCCGGGCAATGCAGTGGTGTTCGGGCAGTGTAGGGTGTTGTGCGGGGTGGTGTTTCAGGGTTTAGGGCAGAGCAGTGCTGTTTGGGGAGTGTAGGGGTCGTGCTGGGGCTGGTGTTTCAGGGTTCAGGGCAGTGCAGTGGTATTCGGGTAGTGTAGGGGGTCTTGCTGGAGATGGTGTTTCAAGGTTTAGGGCAGTGGTGTTTGGGCAGTGTAGGGGGTCATGCAGGGGTTTGGTGTTTTAGGGTTTAGGGCAGTGCAGTGGTGTTCGGGCAGTGTAGGCGGTAGTGCTGGGGTGGTGGTTCAGGGCTTAGGGCAGTGCAGTGGTGTTCGGGCAGGGTAGGGGGTCGTGCTCGGGGGTGGTGTTTCAGGGTTTAGGGCAGTGCAGTGGTGTTGGGGCAGAGTAGGGTGTCGTGCGGGGGTGGTGTTTCAGGGTTCAAGGCAGTGCAGTGGTGTTCGGGCAGTGTAAGGGGTCATGCTGGGGGTGGTGTTTGAGGTTTAGGGCAGTGCAGTGGTGTTCAGGCAGTGTAGGGGGTCGTGCTGGGCCTGGAGTTTCAGGGTTTAGGGCAGTGCAGTGGTGTTCGGGCTGTGTAGGGGGTCGTGCGGAGGTGGTGTTTCAGGGTTCAGGGCAGTGCAGTGGTGTTCGGGCAGTGTAGGGGTTCGTGTGGGTGGTGTTTCAGGGTTTAGGGCAGAGCAGTGGTGTTTGGGAAGTGTAGGGGTCGTGCTGGGGCTGGTGTTTCCAGGGTTTAGGGCAGTGGTGTTCGGGCAGTGTAGGGGGTTGTGCTGGGGGGGTGGTGTTTCAAGGTTTAGATCATTGCAGTGGTGTTCGTGCAGTGAAGGGGGTCGTGCTTGGGCTGGTGTTTCAGGGTTTTGGGCAGAGCAGTGGTGTTCGGGCAGTGTAGTCGGTCATGCTGGGGTTGGTGTTTCTGGGATTAGGGCAGTGCAGTTGTGTTCGGGCAGTGTAGGTGGTCTTGCTGGTGTTGGTATTTCAGGGTATAGGGGAGTGCAGTGGGGTTCGGGCAGTGTAGGGGGTCGTGCTGGGGTGGTGTTTTAGGGTTTAGGGCAGTGCAGTGGTGTTCGGGCAGTGTAGGGGGTCGTGTTGGGGTTAGTGTTTCAGGGTTTAGGGGAGTGCAGTGGTATTTGGGCAGTGTAGGGGGTCGTGCTGGGGTGGTGTTTCAGGGTTTAGGGCAGTGCAGTGGTGTTCGGGCAGTTTAGGGGGTTGTGCTGGGGCTAATGTTTTAGGGTTTAGGGCAGTGCAGTGGTGTTCGGGCAGTGTAGGGGGTCGTGCTGGGGTTAGTGTTTCAGGGTTTAGGGGAGTGCAGTGGTATTCGGGCAGTGTAGGGGGTCGTGCTGGGGTGGTGTTTCAGGGTTTAGGGCAGTGCAGTGGTGTTTGGGCTGTGTAGGGGGTCGTGCTGGGGCTAGTATTTTAGGGTTTAGGGCAGTGCAGTGGTGTTCTTGCCGTGTAGGGGGTCGTGCTATATGTGGTGTTTCAGTGTTTAGGGCAGGGGTGTTCGGGCAGTGTAGGGGGTCATGCTGGGGTTGGTGTTTCTGGGTTTAGGGCAGTGCAGTGGTGTTCAGGCTGTGTAGGAGGTCGTGCTGATGCTAGTGTTTCAGGGTTTAGGGCAGTGCTGTGGTGTTCGGGCAGTGGAGGGGGTCGTGTGGGGTGGTGTTTCAGGGTTCAGGGCAGTGCAGTGGTGTTCGGGCAGTGTAGGGGGTCGTGCGGGGTGGTGTTTCAGGGTTTAGGGCAGAGCAGTGGTGTTTGGGCAGTGTAGGGGTCGTGCTGGGGCTGGTGTTTCCAAGGTTTAGGGCAGTGGTGTTCGGGCAGTGTAGGGGGTCGTGCTGGGGGGGTGGTGTTTCAAGGTTTAGGGCAGTGCAGTGGTGTTCGGGCAGTGTAGGGGATCATGCTTGGGCTGGTGTTTCCGGGTTTTGGGCAGAGCAGTGGTGTTCGGGCAGTGTAGAGGGTCATGCTGGGGTTGGTGTTTCTGGGTTTAGGGCAGCGCAGTTGTGTTCGGGCAGTGTAGGGGGTCTTGCTATATGTTGTGTTTCAGGGTTTAGGGCAGGGGTGTTCGGGCAGTGTAGGGGGTCTTGCTGGGGGTGATGTTTCAGGGTTTAGGGCAGAGCAGTCGTGTTTGGGCAGTGTAGGGGTCGTGCTGGGGCTGGTGTTTCCAGGGTTTAGGGCAGTGGTGTTCGGACAGTGTAGTGGGTCGTGCTGGGGGGTGGTGTTTCAAGGTTTAGGGCATTGCAGTGGTTTTCGGGCAGTGTAGGGGGTCGTGCTTGGGCTGGTGTTTCAGGGTTTTGGGCAGAGCAGTGGTGTTCGGGCAGTGTAGGGGGTCATGCTGGGGTTGGTGTTTCTGGGTTTAGGGCAGTGCAGTTGTGTTCGGGCAGTGTAGGGGGTCTTGCTATATGTGGTGTTTCAGGGTTTAGGGCAGGGGTGTTCGGGCAGTGTAGGGGGTCTTGCTGGGGGTGATGTTTCAGGGTTTAGGGCAGTGCAGTGGTGTTTAGGCAGTGTAGGTGGTCTTGGTGGGGTTAGTGTTTCAGGGTTTAGGGGAGTGCAGTGGGGTTCTGGCAGAGTAGGAGGTCGTGCTGGGGTGGTGTTTTAGGGTTTAGGGCAGTGCAGTGGTGTTCGGGCAGTGTAGGGGGTCGTGCTGGGGTTAGTGTTTCAGGGTTTAGGGGAGTGCAGTGGTATTCGGGCAGTGTAGGTGGTCGTGCTGGGGTGGTGTTTCAGGGTTTAGGGCAGTGCAGTGGTGTTTGGGCAGTGTAGGGGGTTGTGCTGGGGCTAGTGTTTTAGGATTTAAGGCAGTGCAGTGGTGTTCGGGCAGTGTAGGGGGTCGTGCTGGGGTTAGTGTTTCAGGGTTTAGGGGAGTGCAGTGGTATTCGGGCAGTGTAGGGGGTCGTGCTGGGGTGGTGTTTCAGGGTTTAGGGCAGTGCAGTGGTGTTCGGGCAGTGTAGTGGTGTTCGGGCAGTGTAGGGGGTTGTGCTGGGGCTAGTGTTTTAGGGTTTAGGGCAGTGCAGTGGTGTTTGGGTCGTGTAGGGGGTCGTGCTGGGGCTAGTATTTTAGGGTTTAGGGCAGTGCAGTGGTGTTCTTGCCGTGTAGGGGATCGTGCTATATGTGGTGTTTCAGTGTTTAGGGCAGGGGTGTTCGGGCAGTGTAGGGGGTCATGCTGGGGTTGGTGTTTCTGGGTTTAGGGCAGTGCAGTGGTGTTCGGGCTGTGTAGGAGGTCGTGCTGACGCTAGTGTTTCAGGGTTTAGGGCAGTGCTGTGGTGTTTGGGCAGTGGAGGGGGTCATGTGGGGTGGTGTTTCAGGGTTCAGCGCAGTGCAGTGGTGTTCGGGCAGTGTAGGGGGTCATGCGGGGTGGTGTTTAAGGGTTTAGGGAAGAGCAGTGGTGTTTGGGCAGTGTAGGGGTCGTGCTGGGGCTGGTGTTTCCAAGGTTTAGGGCAGTGGGGTTCGGGCAGTGTAGGGGGTCATGCTGGGGGGGTGGTGTTTCAAGGTTCAGGGCAGTGAAGTGGTATTCGGGCAGTGTAGGGGATCGTGCTTGGGCTGGTGTTTCCGGGTTTTGGGCAGAGCAGTGGTGTTCGGGCAGTGTAGAGGGTCATGCTGGGGTTGGTGTTTCTGGGTTTAGGGCAGTGCAGTTGTGTTCGGGCAGTTTAGGGGGTCTTGCTATATGTGGTGTTTCAGGGTTTAGGGCAGGGGTGTTCGGGCAGTGTAGGGGGTCTTGCTGGGGGTGATGTTTCAGGGTTTAGGGCAGAGCAGCCGTGTTTGGGCAGTGTAGGGGTCGTGCTGGGGCTGGTGTTTCCAGGGTTTAGGGCAGTGGTGTTCGGGCAGTGTAGTGGGTCGTGCTGGGGGGTGGTGTTTCAAGGTTTAGGGCATTGCAGCGGTTTTCGGGCAGTGTAGGGGGTCGTGCTTGGGCTGGTGTTTCAGGGTTTTGGGCAGAGCAGTTTTGTTCGGGCAGTGTAGGGGGTCATGCTGGGGTTGGTGTTTCTGGGTTTAGGGCAGTGCAGTTGTGTTCGGGCAGTGTAGGGGGTCTTGCTATATGTGGTGTTTCAGGGTTTAGGGCAGGGGTGTTCGGGCAGTGTAGGGGGTCTTGCTGGGGGTGATGTTTCAGGGTTTAGGGCAGTGCAGTGTTGTTTGGGCAGTGTAGGTGGTCTTGCTGGGGTTAGTGTTTCAGGGTTTAGGGGAGTGAAGTGGGTTTCGGGCAGTGTAAGGGGTCGTGCTGGGGTGGTGTTTTAGGGTTTAGGGCAGTGCAGTGGTGTTCGGGCAGTGTTGGGGGTCGTGCTGGGATTAGTGTTTCAGGGTTTAGGGGAGTGCAGTGGTATTCGGGCAGTGTAGGGGGTCGTGCTGGGGTGGTGTTTCAGGGTTTAGGGCAGTGCAGTGGTGTTTGGGCCGTGTAGGGGGTCTTGCTGGGGCTAGTGTTTTAGGGTTTAGGGCAGTGCAGTGGTGTTCTGGCCGTGTAGGGGGTCGTGCTATATGTGGTGTTTCAGTGGTGTTCGGGCAGTGTAGGGTGCTGTGCTGGGGCTAGTGTTTTAGGGTTTAGGGCAGTGCAGTGGTGTTCTGGCCGTGTAGGGGGTTGTGCTGGGGTTAGTCTTTCAGGGTTTAGGGCACTGCAGTGGTGTTCGGGCCGTGTAGGGGGTCGTGCTGGGGCTAGTGTTTTAGGGTTTAGGGCAGTGCAGTTGTGTTCTGGCCGTGTAGGGGGTCGTGCTATATGTGGTGTTTCAGTGTTTAGGGCAGGGGTATTTGGGCAGTGTAGGGGGTCATGCTGGGGTTGGTGTTTCTGGGTTTATGGCAGTGCAGTGCTGTTCGGGCTGTGTAGGGGGTCATGCTGGCGCTAGTGTTTCAGGGTTTAGGGCAGTGCAGTGGTGTTCGGGAAGTGTAGGGGGTCGTGCGGGGAGGTGTTTCAGGGTTTAGGGCAGAGCAGTGGTGTTTGGGCAGTGTAGGGGTCGTGCTGGGGCTGGTGTTTCCAGGGTTTAGGGCAGTGGTGTTCGAGCAGTGTAGGCGGTCGTGCTGGGGCTGGTGTTTTAGGGTTTAGGGCAGTGCAGTGGTGTTCGAGCCGTGTAGGGGGTCGTGCTGGGGCTAGTGTTTTAGGGTTTAGGGCAGTGCAGTGGTGTTCTTGCCGTGTGGGGGGTCATGCTGGGGCTAGTGTTTTGGGGTTTAGGGCAGTGCAGTGGTGTTCTGGCAGTGTAGAGGGTCATGCTGGGGTTGGTGTTTCTGGGTTTAGGGCAGTGCAGTGGTGTTCGGGCAGTGTAGGGGGTCATGCGGGGTGGTGTTTCAGGGTTTAGGGCAGAGCAGTGGTGTTTGGGCAGTGCAGGGGTCGTGCTGGGGCTGGTGTTTCCAAGGTTTAGGGCAGTGGTGTTCGGGCAGTGTAGGGGGTCGTGCTGGGGGGGTGGTGTTTCAAGGTTTAGGGCAGTGCAGTGGTGTTCGGGTAGTGTAGGGGATCGTGCTTGGGCTGGTGTTTCCGGGTTTTGGGCAGAGCAGTGGTGTTCGGGCAGTGTAGAGGGTCATGCTGGGGTTGGTGTTTTTGGGTTTAGGGCAGTGCAGTTGTGTTCGGGCAGTGTAGGGGGTCTTGCTATATGTGGTGTTTCAGGGTTTAGGGCAGGGGTGTTCGGGCAGTGTAGGGGGTCTTGCTGGGGGTGATGTTTCAGGGTTTAGGGCAGAGCAGTCGTGTTTGGGCAGTGTAGGGGTCGTGCTGGGGCTGGTGTTTCCAGGGTTTAGGGCAGTGGTGTTCGGGCAGTGTAGTGGGTCGTGCTGGGGGGTGGTGTTTCAAGGTTTAGGGCATTGCAGTGGTTTTCGGGCAGTGTAGGGGGTCGTGCTTGGGCTGGTGTTTCAGGGTTTTGGGCAGAGCAGTGGTGTTCGGCAGTGTAGGGGGTCATGCTGGGGTTGGTGTTTCTAGGTTTAGGGCAGTGCAGTTGTGTTCGGGCAGTGTAGGGGGTCTTGCTATATGTAGTGTTTCAGGGATTAGGGCAGGGGTGTTCAGGCAGTGTAGGGGGTCTTGCTGGGGGTGATGTTTCAGGGTTTAGGGCAGTGCAGTGGTGTTTGGGCAGTGTAGGTGGTTTTGCTGGGGTTAGTGTTTCAGGGTTCAGGGCAGTGCAGTGGTATTCGGGCAGTGTAGGGGTTCGTGCTGGGGTGGTGTTTCAGGGTTTAGGGCAGTGCAGTGGTGTTTGGGCCGTGTAGGGGGTCTTGCTGGGGCTAGTGTTTTAGGGTTTAGGGCAGTGCAGTGGTGTTCTGGCCGTGTAGGGGGTCGTGCTATATGTGGTGTTTCAGTGGTGTTCGGGCAGTGTAGGGGGCTGTTCTGGGGCTAGTGTTTTAGGGTTTAGGGCAGTGCAGTGGTGTTCTGGCCGTGTAGGGGGTCGTGCTGGGGTTAGTGTTTCAGGGTTTAGGGGAGTGGAGTGGTGTTCGGGCAGTGTAGGGGATCGTGCTGGGGTGGTGTTTCAGGGTTTAGGGCACTGCAGTGGTTTTCGGGCCGTGTAGGGGGTCATGCTGGGGCTAGTGTTTTAGGGTTTAGGGCAGTGCAGTTGTGTTCTGGCCGTGTTGGGGGTCGTGCTATATGTGGTGTTTCAGTGTTTAGGGCAGGGGTATTCGGGCAGTGTAGGGGGTCATGCTGGGGTTGGTGTTTCTGGGTTTATGGCAGTGCAGTGCTGTTCGGGCTCAGTAGGGGGTCATGCTGGCGCTAGTGTTTCAGGGTTTAGGGCAGTGCAGTGGTGTCCGGGCAGTGTAGGGGGTCGTGCGGGGAGGTGTTTCAGGGTTTAGGGCAGAGCAGTGGTGTTTGGGCAGTGTAGGGGTCGTGCTGGGGCTGGTGTTTCCAGGGTTTAGGGCAGTGGTGTTCTAGCAGTGTAGGAGGTCGTGCTGGTGTTTTAGGGTTTAGGGCAGTGCAGTGGTGTTCGGGCCGTGTAGGGGGTCGTGCTGGGGCTAGTGTTTTAGGGTTTAGGGCAGTGCAGTGGTGTTCTTGCCGTGTGGAGGGTCATGCTGGGGCTAGTGTTTTGGGGTTTAGGGCAGTGCAGTGGTGTTCTGGCAGTGTAGGGGATCGTGCTTGGGCTGGTGTAGGGGGTCATGCTGGGGGGGTGGTGTTTCAAGGTTTAGGGCAGTGCAGTGGTGTTCGGGTAGTGTAGGGGATCGTGCTTGGGCTGGTGTTTCCGGGTTTTGGGCAGAGCAGTGGTGTTCGGGCAGTGTAGAGGGTCATGCTGGGGTTGGTGTTTTTGGGTTTAGGGCAGTGCAGTTGTGTTCGGGCAGTGTAGGGGGTCTTGCTATATGTGGTGTTTCAGGGTTTAGGGCAGGGGTGTTCGGGCAGTGTAGGGGGTCTTGCTGGGGGTGATGTTTCAGGGTTTAGGGCAGAGCAGTCGTGTTTGGGCAGTGTAGGGGTCGTGCTGGGGCTGGTGTTTCCAGGGTTTAGGGCAGTGGTGTTCGGGCAGTGTAGTGGGTCGTGCTGGGGGGTGGTGTTTCAAGGTTTAGGGCATTGCAGTGGTTTTCGGGCAGTGTAGGGGGTCGTGCTTGGGCTGGTGTTTCAGGGTTTTGGGCAGAGCAGTGGTGTTCGGCAGTGTAGGGGGTCATGCTGGGGTTGGTGTTTCTGGGTTTAGGGCAGTGCAGTTGTGTTCGGGCAGTGTAGGGGGTCTTGCTATATGTAGTGTTTCAGGGATTAGGGCAGGGGTGTTCAGGCAGTGTAGGGGGTCTTGCTGGGGGTGATGTTTCAGGGTTTAGGGCAGTGCAGTGGTGTTTGGGCAGTGTAGGTGGTTTTGCTGGGGTTAGTGTTTCAGGGTTCAGGGCAGTGCAGTGGTATTCGGGCAGTGTAGGGGTTCGTGCTGGGGTGGTGTTTCAGGGTTTAGGGCAGTGCAGTGGTGTTTGGGCCGTGTAGGGGGTCTTGCTGGGGCTAGTGTTTTAGGGTTTAGGGCAGTGCAGTGGTGTTCTGGCCGTGTAGGGGGTCGTGCTATATGTGGTGTTTCAGTGGTGTTCGGGCAGTGTAGGGGGCTGTGCTGGGGCTAGTGTTTTAGGGTTTAGGGCAGTGCAGTGGTGTTCTGGCCGTGTAGGGGGTCGTGCTGGGGTTAGTGTTTCAGGGTTTAGGGGAGTGGAGTGGTGTTCGGGCAGTGTAGGGGATCGTGCTGGGGTGGTGTTTCAGGGTTTAGGGCACTGCAGTGGTTTTCGGGCCGTGTAGGGGGTCATGCTGGGGCTAGTGTTTTAGGGTTTAGGGCAGTGCAGTTGTGTTCTGGCCGTGTAGGGGGTCGTGCTATATGTGGTGTTTCAGTGTTTAGGGCAGGGGTATTCGGGCAGTGTATGGGGTCATGCTGGGGTTGGTGTTTCTGGGTTTATGGCAGTGCAGTGCTGTTCGGGCTCAGTAGGGGGTCATGCTGGCGCTAGTGTTTCAGGGTTTAGGGCAGTGCAGTGGTGTCCGGGCAGTGTAGGGGGTCGTGCGGGGAGGTGTTTCAGGGTTTAGGGCAGAGCAGTGGTGTTTGGGCAGTGTAGGGGTCGTGCTGGGGCTGGTGTTTCCAGGGTTTAGGGCAGTGGTGTTCTAGCAGTGTAGGAGGTTGTGCTGGTGTTTTAGGGTTTAGGGCAGTGCAGTGGTGTTCGGGCCGTGTAGGGGGTCGTGCTGGGGCTAGTGTTTTAGGGTTTAGGGCAGTGCAGTGGTGTTCTTGCCGTGTGGAGGGTCATGCTGGGGCTAGTGTTTTGGGGTTTAGGGCAGTGCAGTGGTGTTCTGGCAGTGTAGGGGGTCGTGATGGGGCCGGTGTTTCAGGGTTTGGGGCAGTGGTGTTTGGGCATTTTAGAGGGTCTTTCTGGAGGTGATGTTTCAGGGTTTAGGGCAGTGCAGGGGTGTTCGGGCAGTGTAGGTGGTCTAGCTGGGGGTAGTGTTTCAGGGTTTAGGGCAGTGCAGTGGTGTTCGGGCAGTGTAGCGGGTCTTGCTGGAAGTAGTGTTTCAGGGTTTAGGGCAGTGCAGTGGTGTTCAGGCTGAGTAGGGGGTCGTGCTGGGGGTGGTGTTTCAGGGTTTAGGCAGTGCAGTGTTGTTCGGGCAGTGTAGGCAGCCGTGCTGGGGTGGTGGTTCAGGGTTTATGGCAGTGCAGTTGTGTTCGGTCAGTGTAGGCGGTCGTGCTGGGGTGGTGGTTCAGGGTTTAGGGCAGTGCAGTGGTATTCGGGCAGTGAAGGGGGTTGTGCTGGGGGGGTGTTTCAGGGTTTAGGGCAGTGCAGTGGTGTTCAGGCTGTGTAGAGGGTCGTGCGGGGGTGGTGTTTCAGGGTCTAGGGCAGTGGTGTTGGGGCAGTGTAGGGGGTTGTGAGGGGTGTGGTGTTTTAGAGTTTAGGGCAGTGCAGTGGTTTTCGGGCAGTGTAGGGGGTCGTGCAGGGGTTGGGGTTTTAGAGTTTAGAGCAGTGTAGTGGTGTTTGGGCTGTGTAGGGGGTCGTGCGGGGTGGTGTTTCAGGGTTTAGGGCAGTGCAGTGCAGTGGTGTTCGGGCCGTATAGACGGTCGTGCTGGGGGTGGTGTTTCATGGTTTAGGGCAGTGCAGTCGTGTTCGGGCAGTGTAGGGGGTCGTGCGGGGGTGGTGTTTCAGGGTTCCGGGCAATGCAGTGGTGTTCAGGCAGTGTAGGGTGTTGTGCGGGGTGATGTTTCAGGGTTTAAGGCAGAGCAGTACTGTTTGGGCAGTGTAGGGGTCGTGCTGGGGCTGGTGTTTCAGGGTTTAGGGCAGTGCTGTTTGGGCAGTGTAGGGGGTCATGCTGGGGGTGGTGTTTCAAGGTTTAGGGCAGTGCAGTGGTGTTCGGGCAGTGTAGGGGGTCATGCAGGGGTTTGGTGTTTTAGGGTTTAGGGCAGTGGTGTTCGGGCAGTGTAGGCGGTAGTGCTGGGGTGGTGGTTCAGGGCTTAGGGCAGTGCAGTGGTGTTCGGGCAGTGTAGGGGGTCGTGCTTGGGGGTGGTGTTTCAGGGTTTATGGTAGTGCAGTGGTGTTCGGGTAGTGTAGGGGGTCATGCAGGGGTTTGGTGTTTTAGGGTTTAGGGCAGTGCAGTGGTGTTGGGGCAGAGTGGGGGGTCGTGCGGGGGTGGTGTTTCAGGGTTCAAGGCAGTGCAGTGGTGTTCGGGCAGTGTAAGGGGTCATGCTGGGGGTGGTGTTTCAATGTTCAGGGCAGTGTAGTGGTGTTCGGGCAGTGTAGGGGGTCATGCTGAGGGTGGTGGTTGAGGTTTAGGGCAGTGCAGTGGTGTTCGGGCAGTGTAGGGGGTTGTGCTGGGGCTAGTGTTTTAGGGTTTAAGGCAGTGCAGTGGTGTTCGGGCAGTGTAGGGGGTCGTGCTGGGGTTAGTGTTTCAGGGTTTAGGGGAGTGCAGTGGTATTCGGGCAGTGTAGGGGGTCGTGCTGGGGTGGTGTTTCAGGGTTTAGGGCAGTGCAGTGGTGTTCGGGCAGTGTAGGGGGTTGTGCTGGGGCTAGTGTTTTAGGGTTTAGGGCAGTGCAGTGGTGTTCGGGCAGTGTAGGGGGTCGTGCTGGGGTTAGTGTTTCAGGGTTTAGGGGAGCGCAGTGGTATTCGGGCAGTGTAGGGGGTCGTGCTGGGGTGGTGTTTCAGGGTTTAGGGCAGTGCAGTGGTGTTTGGGTCGTGTAGGGGGTCGTGCTGGGGCTAGTATTTTAGGGTTTAGGGCAGTGTAGTGGTGTTCTTGCCGTGTAGGGGATCGTGCTATATGTGGTGTTTCAGTGTTTAGGGCAGGGGTGTTCGGGCAGTGTAGGGGGTCATGCTGGGGTTGGTGTTTCTGGGTTTAGGGCAGTGCAGTGGTGTTCGGGCTGTGTAGGAGGTCGTGCTGACGCTAGTGTTTCAGGGTTTAGGGCAGTGCTGTGGTGTTCGGGCAGTGGAGGGGGTCATGTGGGGTGGTGTTTCAGGGTTCAGCGCAGTGCAGTGGTGTTCGGGCAGTGTAGGGGGTCATGCGGGGGCTGGTGTTTCCAAGGTTTAGGGCAGTGGTGTTCGGACAGTGTAGGGGGTCGTGCTGGGGGGGTGGTGTTTCAAGGTTTAGGGCAGTGCAGTGGTATTCGGGCAGTGTAGGGGATCGTGCTTGGGCTGGTGTTTCCGGGTTTTGGGCAGAGCAGTGGTGTTCGGGCAGTGTAGAGGGTCATGCTGGGGTTGGTGTTTCTGGGTTTAGGGCAGTGCAGTTGTGTTTGGGCAGTTTAGGGGGTCTTGCTATATGTGGTGTTTCAGGGTTTAGGGCAGGGGTTTTCGGGCAGTGTAGGGGTTCTTGCTGGGGGTGATGTTTCAGGGTTTAGGGCAGAGCAGCCGTGTTTGGGCAGTGTAGGGGTCGTGCTGGGGCTGGTGTTTCCAGGGTTTAGGGCAGTGGTGTTCGGGCAGTGTAGTGGGTCGTGCTGGGGGGTGGTGTTTCAAGGTTTAGGGCATTGCAGCAGTTTTCGGGCAGTGTAGGGGGTCGTGCTTGGGCTGGTGTTTCAGGGTTTTGGGCAGAGCAGTGGTGTTCGGGCAGTGTAGGGGGTCATGCTGGGGTTGGTGTTTCTGGGTTTAGGGCAGTGCAGTTGTGTTCGGGCAGTGTAGGGGGTCTTGCTATATGTGGTGTTTCAGGGTTTAGGGCAGGGGTGTTCGGGCAGTGTAGGGGGTCGTGCGGGGGTGGTGTTTCAGGGTTCAAGGCAGTGCAGTGGTGTTCGGGCAGTGTAAGGGGTCATGCTGGGGGTGGTGTTTCAATGTTCAGGGCAGTGTAGTGGTGTTCGGGCAGTGTAGGGGGTCATGCTGAGGGTGGTGTTTGAGGTTTAGGGCAGTGCAGTGGTGTTCAGGCAGTGTAGGGGGTCGTGCTGGGCCTGGTGTTTCAGGGCTTAGGGCAGTGCAGTGGTGTTCGGGCTGTGTAGGGGGTCGTGCGGGGGTGGTGTTTCAGGGTTCAGGGCAGTGCAGTGGTGTTCGGGCAGTGTAGGGGTTCGTGCGGGTGGTGTTTCAGGGTTTAGGGCAGAGCAGTGGTGTTTGGGCAGTGTAGGGGTCGTGCTAGGGTTAGCGTTTCAGGGTTTAGGGGAGTGCAGTGGGGTTCGGGCAGTGTAGGGGGTCGTGCTGGGGTGGTGTTTTAGGGTTTAGGGCAGTGCAGTGGTGTTCGGGCAGTGTAGGGGTCGTGCTGGGGTTAGTGTTTCAGGGTTTAGGGGAGTGCAGTGGTATTCGGGCAGTGTAGGGGGTCGTGCTGGGGTGGTGTTTCAGGGTTTATGGCAGTGCAGTGGTGTTTGGGCTGTGTAGGGGGTCGTGCTGGGGCTAGTATTTTAGGGTTTAGGGCAGTGCAGTGGTGTCCTTGCCGTGTAAGGGGTCGTGCTATATGTGGTGTTTCAGTGTTTAGGGCAGGGGTGTTCGGGCAGTGTAGGGGGTCATGCTGGGGTTGGTGTTTCTGGGTTTAGGGCAGTGCAGTGGTGTTCGGGCTGTGTAGGAGGTCGTGCTGGCACTAGTGTTTCAGGGTTTAGGGCAGTGCTGTGGTGTTCGGGCAGTGGAGGGGGTCGTGTGGGGTGGTGTTTCAGGGTTCAGGGCAGTGCAGTGGTGTTTGGGCAGTGTAGGGGGTCGTGCTGGGGCTGGTGTTTTAGGGTTTAGGGCAGTGCAGTGGTGTTCGGGCAGTGTAGGGGGTCGTGCTTGGGCTGGTGTTTTAGGGTTTAGGGCAGTGCAGTGGTGTTCTGGCAGTATAGGGGGTGATGCTGGGGCTGGTGTTTCAGGGTTTAGGGCAGTGGTGTTTGGGCAGTGTAGGCGGTCATACTGGGGTGGTGGTTCAGGGTTTAGGGCAGTGCAGTGGTGTTGGGGCAGTGTAGGGGGTCATGCGGGGGGTGGTGTTTCAGGGTTTAGGGCAGTGCAGTGGTTTTCGGGCAGTGTAGGGGGTCATGCGGGTTGTGTTTCAGGGTTCAGGGCAGTGCAGTGGTGTTCGGGCAGTGTAGGGGGTCGTGCGGGTGGTGTTTCAGGGTTTAGGGCAGAGCAGTGGTGTTTGGGCAGTGTAGGGGTCGTGCTGGGGCTGGTGTTTCCAAGGTTTAGGGCAGTGGTGTTCGGGCAGTGTAGGGGGTCGTGCTGGGGGGGGTGGTGTTTCAAGGTTTAGGGCAGTGCAGTGGTGTTCGGGCAGAGTAGGGGATCGTGCTTGGGCGGGTGTTTCCGGGTTTTGGGCAGAGCAGTGGTGTTCGGGCAGTGTAGAGGGTCATGCTGGGGTTGGTGTTTCTGGGTTTAGGGCAGTGCAGTTGTGTTCAGGCAGTGTAGGGGGTCTTGCTATATGTGGTGTTTCAGGGTTTAGGGCAGGGGTGTTCGGGCAGTGTAGGGGGTCTTGCTGGGGGTGATGTTTCAGGGTTTAGGGCAGTGCAGTGGTGTTTGGGCAGTGTAGGTGGTCTTGCTGGGGTTAGTGTTTCAGGGTTTAGGGGAGTGGAGTGGTGTTCGGGCAGTGTAGGGGATCGTGCTGGGGTGGTGTTTCAGGGTTTAGGGCACTGCAGTGGTGTTCGGGCCGTGTAGGGGGTCGTGCTGGGGCTAGTGTTTTAGGGTTTAGGGCAGTGCAGTTGTGTTCTGGCCGTGTAGGGGGTCGTGCTATATGTGGTGTTTCAGAGTTTAGGGCAGGGGTATTCGGGCAGTGTAGGGGGTCATGCTGGGGTTGGTGTTTCTGGGTTTATGGCAGTGCAGTGCTGTTCGGGCTGTGTAGGGGGTTATGCTGGCGCTAGTGTTTCAGGGTTTAGGGCAGTTTAGTGGTGTTCGGGCAGTGTAGGGGGTCGTGCGGGGTGGTGTTTCAGGGTTTAGGGCAGAGCAGTGGTGTTTGGGCAGTGTAGGGGTCGTGCTGGGGCTGGTGTTTCCAGGGTTTAGGGCAGTGGTGTTCGAGCAGTGTAGGAGGTTGTGCTGGGGCTGGTGTTTTAGGGTTTAGGGCAGTGCATTGGGGTTCGGGCCGTATAGGGGGTCGTGCTGGGGCTAGTGTTTTAGGGTTTAGGGCAGTGCAGTGGTGTTCTGGCCTTGTGGGGAGTCGTGTTGGGGCTAGTGTTTTGGGGTTTAGGGCAGTGCAGTGGTGTTCAGGCAGTGTAGGGAGTCGTGCTGGGGCCAGTGTTTCAGGGTTTGGGGCAGTGGTGTTTGGGCATTTTAGGGGGTCTTGCTGGAGGTAATGTTTCAGGGTTTAGGGCAGTGCAGGGGTGTTCGGGCAGCGTAGGTGGTCTAGCTGGGGGTAGTGTTTCAGGGTTTAGGGCAGTGCAGTGGTGTTCGGGCAGTGTAGCGGGTATTGCTGGAGGTAGTGTTTCAGGGTTTAGGGCAGTGCAGTGGTGTTCAGGCTGTGTAGGGGGTCGTGCTGGGGGTGGTGTTTCAGGGTTTAGGCACAGTGCAGTGGTGTTCGGGCAGTGTAGGCGGTCGTGCTGGGGTGGTTGTTCAGGGTTTAGGGCAGTGCAGTGGTGTTCAGGCTGTGTAGGGGGTCGTGCGGGGGGTGGTGTTTCAGGGTTTAGGGCAGTGCAGTGGTGTTGTGGCATTGTAGGGGGTTGTGAGGGGTGTGGTGTTTGAGAGTTTAGGGCAGTGCAGTAGTGTTGGGGCAGCGTAGGGGGTCATGCTATATGTGGTGTTTCAGGGTTTAGGGCAGGGGTATTCGGGCAGTGTTGGGAGTCTTGATGGGGGTGATGTTTCAGGGTTTAGGGCAGTGCAGTGGTGTTTGGGCAGTGCAGGTGGTCTTGCTCGGGTTAGTGTTTAAGGGTTTAGGGGAGTGCAGTAGTGTACGGGCAGTGTAGGGGGTCGTGCTGGGGTGGTGTTTTAGGGTTGAGGGCAGTGCAGTGATGTTCGGACAGTGTAGGGGGTCGTGCTGGGGCTAGTGTTTCAGGGTTCAGGGTAGTGCAGTGGTGTTTGGGCAGTGTAGAGGGTCATGCTGGGGTTGGTGTTTCTGGGTTTAGGGCAGTGCAGTTGTGTTCAGGCAGTGTAGGGGGTCTTGCTATATGTGGTGTTTCCAGGGTTTAGGGCAGTGGTGTTCGGGCAGTGTAGTGGGTCGTGCTGGGGGGTGGTGTTTCAAGGTTTAGGGCATTGCAGTGGTGTTCAGGCTGTGTAGGGGGTCGTGCTGGGGGTGGCGTTTCAGGGTTTAGGCAGTGCAGTGGTGTTCGGGCAGTGTAGGCGGTCCTGCTGGGGTGGTGGTTCAGGGTTTAGGGCAGTGCAGTGGTGTTCAGGCTGTGTAGGGGGTCGTGCGGGGGGTGGTGTTTCAGGGTTTAGGGCAGTGCAGTGGTGTTGTGGCATTTTAGGGGGTTGTGAGGGGTGTGGTGTTTCAGAGTTTAGGGCAGTGCAGTAGTGTTGGGGCAGCGTAGGGGGTCATGCTATATGTGGTGTTTCAGGGTTTAGGGCAGGGGTATTCGGGCAGTGTTGGGAGTCTTGATGGGGGTGATGTTTCAGGGTTTAGGGCAGTGCAGTGGTGTTTGGGCAGTGTAGGTGGTCTTGCTGGGGTTAGTGTTTCAGTGTTTAGGGGAGTGCAGTGGGGTTCGGGCAGTGTAGGGGGTCGTGCTGGGGTAGTGTTTTAGGGTTTAGGGCAGTGCAGTGGTGTTCGGGCAGTGTAGGGGGTCGTGCTGGGGTTAGTGTTTCAGGGTTTAGGGGAGTGCAGTGGTATTCGGGCAGTGTAGGGGGTCGTGCTGGGGTGGTGTTTCAGGGTTTAGGGCTGTGCAGTGGTGTTTGGGCCGTGTAGGGGGTCGTGCTGGGGCTAGTGTTTTAGGGTTAGGGCATTGCAGTGGTGTTCTGGCCGTGTAGGGGGTCGTGCTATATGTGGTGTTTCAGTGTTTAGGGCAGGGGTGTTCGGGCAGTGTAGGGGGTCATGCTGGGGTTGGTGTTTATGGGTTTAGGGCAGTGCAGTGGTGTTCGGGCTGTGTAGGAGGTCGTGCTGGCGCTAGTGTTTCAGGGTTTAGGGCAGTGCTGTGGTGTTCGGGCAGTGGAGGGGGTCGTGCGGGGTGGTGTTTCAGGGTTCAAGGCAGTGCAGTGGTGTTCGGGCAGTGTAGGGGGTCGTGCGGGGTGGTGTTTCAGAGTTTAGGGCTGAGCAGTGGTGTTTGGGCAGTGTAGGGGTCGTGCTGGGGCTGGTGTTTCCAAGGTTTAGGGCAGTGGTGTTCGGGCAGTTTAGGGGGTCGTGCTGGGGGATTGTGTTTCAAGGTTTAGGGCAGTGCAGTGGTGTTCGGGCAGTGTAGGGGATCGTGCTTGGGCTGGTGTTTCCGGGTTTTGGGCAGAGCAGTGGTGTTCGGGCAGTGTAGAGGGTCATGCTGGGGTTGGTGTTTCTGGGTTTAGGGCAGTGCAGTTGTGTTCGGGCAGTGTAGGGGGTCTTGCTATATGTGGTGTTTCAGGGTTTAGGGCAGGGGTGTTCGGGCAGTGTAGGGGGTCATGCTGGGGGTGATGTTTCAGGGTTTAGGGCAGTGCAGTGGTGTTTGGGCAGTGTAGGTGGTCTTGCTGGGGTTGGTGTTTCAGGGTTTAGGGGAGTGCAGTGGGGTTTGGGCAGTGTAGGGGGTCGTGCTGGAGTGGTGTTTTAGGGTTTAGGGCAGTGCAGTGGTGTTCGGGCAGTGTAGGGGGTTGTGCTGGGGCTAGTGTTTTAGGGTGTAGGGCAGTGCAGTGGTGTTCTGGCCGTGTACGGGGTCGTGCTGGGGTTAGTGTTTCAGGGTTTAGGGGAGTGGAGTGGTGTTCGGGCAGTGTAGGGGATCGTGCTGGGGTGGTGTTTCAGGGTTTAGGGCACTGCAGTGGTGTTCGGGCCGTGTAGGGGGTCGTGCTGGGGCTAGTGTTTTAGGGTTTAGGGCAGTGCAGTTGTGTTCTGGCCGTGTAGCGGGTGGTGCTATATGTGGTGTTTCAGTGTTTAGGGCAGGGGTATTTGGGCAGTGTAGGGGGTCATACTGGGGTTGGTGTTTCTGGGTTTATGGCAGTGCAGTGCTGTTCGGGCTGTGTAGGGGGTCATGCTGGCGCTAGTGTTTCAGGGTTTAGGGCAGTGCAGTGGTGTTCGGGCAGTATAGGGGGTCGTGCGGGGTGGTGTTTCAGGGTTTAGGGCAGAGCAGTGGTGTTTGGGCAGTGTAGGGGTCGTGCTGGGGCTGGTGTTTCCAGGGTTTAGGGCAGTGGTGTTCGAGCAGTGTAGGAGGTCGTGCTGGGGCTGGTGTTTTAGGGTTTAGGGCAGTGCAGTGGTGTTCGGGCCGTGTAGGGGGTCTTGCTGGGGCTAGTGTTTTAGGGTTTAGGGCAGTGCAGTGGTGTTCTGGCCGTGTGGGGGTTCGTGCTGGGGCTAGTGTTTTGGGGTTTAGGGCAGTGCAGTGGTGTTCGGGCAGTGTAGGGGGTCGTGCAGGGGGTGGTGTTTCAGGGTTTAGGGCAGTGCAGTGGTGTTGTGGCAGTGTAGGGAGTCGTGCAGGGGTGGTGTTTCAGGGTTCAAGGCAGTGCAGTCGTGTTCGGGCTGTGTAAGGGATTGTGCGGGGGTGGTGTTTCAGGGTTCAGGGCAGTGCAGTGGTGTTCGGGCAGTGTAGGGGTTCGTGCGGTGGTGTTTCAGGGTTTAGGGCAGAGCAGTGGTGTTTGGGCAGTGTAGAGGTCATGCTGGGGCTGGTGTTTCCAGGGTTTAGGGCAGTGGTGTTCGGGCAGTGTAGTGGGTCGTGCTGGGGGGTGGTGTTTCAAGGTTTAGGGCATTGCAGTGGTTTTCGGGCAGTGTAAGCGGTCGTGCTTGGGCTGGTGTTTCAGGGTTTTGGGCAGAGCAGTGGTGTTCGGGCAGTGTAGGGGGTCATGCTGGGGTTGGTGTTTCTGGGTTTAGGGCAGTGCAGTTGTGTTCGGGCAGTGTAGGGGGTCTTGCTATATGTGGTGTTTCAGGGTTTAGGGCAGGGGTGTTCGGGCAGTGTAGGGGGTCTTGCTGGGGGTGATGTTTCAGGGTTTAGGGCAGTGCAGTGGTGTTTGGGCAGTGTAGGTGGTCTTGCTGGGGTTAGTGTTTCAGGGTTTAGGGGAGTGCAGTGGGGTTCAGGCAGTGTAGGGGGTCGTGCTGGGGTGGAGTTTTAGGGTTTAGGGCAGTGCAGTGGTGTTCAGGCAGTGTAGGGGGTCATGCTGGGGTTAGTGTTTCAGGCTTTAGGGAGTGCACTGGTATTCGGGCAGTGTAGGGGGTCGTGCTGGGGTTGTGTTTCAGGGTTTAGGGCAGTGCAGTGGTGTTTGGGCCGTGTAGGGGGTCGTGCTGGGGCTAGTGTTTTAGGGTTTAGGGCAGTGCAGTGGTGTTCTGGTCGTGTAGGGGGTCGTGCTATATGTGGTGTTTCAGTGTTTAGGGCAGGGGTGTTCGGGCAGTGTAGGGGGTCATGCTGGGGTTGGTGTTTATGGGTTTAGGGCAGTGCAGTGGTGTTCGGACTGTGTAGGAGGTCGTGCTGGCGCTAGTGTTTCAGGGTTTAGGGCAGTGCTGTGGTGTTCGGGCAGTGGACGGGGTCGTGCGGGGTGGTGTTTCAGGGTTCAGGGCAGTGCAGTGGTGTTCGGGCAGTGTAGGAGCTCGTGCGGGGTGGTGTATCAGGGTTTAGGGCTGAGCAGTGGTGTTTGTGCAGTGTAGGGGTCGTGCTGGGGCTGGTGTTTCCAAGGTTTAGGGCAGTGGTGTTCGGGCAGTGTAGGGGGTCGTGCTGGGGGGGTGGTGTTTCAAGGTTTAGGGCAGTGCAGTGGTGTTCGGGCAGTGTAGGGGATCGTGCTTGGGCTGGTGTTTCCGGGTTTTGGGCAGAGCAGTGGTGTTCGGGCAGTGTAGAGGGTCATGCTGGGGTTGGTGTTTCTTGGTTTAGGGCAGTGCAGTTGTGTTCGGGCAGTGTAGGGGGTCTTGCTATATGTAGTGTTTCAGGGTTTAGGGCAGGGGTGTTCGGGCAGTGTAGGGGGTCTTGCTGGGGGTGATGTTTCAGGGTTTAGGGCAGTGCAGTGGTGTTTGGGCAGTGTAGGTGGTCTTGCTGGGGTTGGTGTTTCAGGGTTTAGGGGAGTGCAGTGGTGTTTGGGCAGTGTAGGGGGTCGTGCTGGAGTGGTGTTTTAGGGTTTAGGGCAGTGCAGTGGTGTTCGGACAGTGTAGGGGGTTGTGCTGGGGCTAGTGTTTTAGGGTTTAGGGCAGTGCAGTGGTGTTCTGGCTGTGTACGGGGTCGTGCTGGGGTTAGTGTTTCAGGGTTTAGGGGAGTGGAGTGGTGTTCGGGCAGTGTAGGGGATCGTGCTGGGGTGGTGTTTCAGGGTTTAGGGCACTGCAGTGGTGTTCTGGCCGTGTAGGGGGTCGTGCTGGGGCTAGTGTTTTAGGGTTTAGGGCAGTGCAGTTGTGTTCTGGCCGTGTAGGGGGTCGTGCTATATGTGGTGTTTCAGTGTTTAGGGCAGGGGTATTCGGGCAGTGTAAGGGGTCATGCTGGGGTTGGTGTTTCTGGGTTTATGGCAGTGCAGTGCTGTTCGGGCTGTGTAGGGGGTCATGCTGGCGCTAGTGTTTCAGGGTTTAGGGCAGTGCAGTGGTGTTCGGGCAGTGTAGGGGGTCGTGCGGGGTGGTGTTTCAGGGTTTAGGGAAGAGCAGTGGTGTTTGGGCAGTGTAGGGGTCGTGCTGGGGCTGGTGTTTCCAGGGTTTAGGGCAGTGGTGTTCGAGCAGTGTAGGAGGTCGTGCTGGGGCTGGTGTTTTAGGGTTTAGGGCAGTGCAGTGGTGTTCGGGCCATGTAGGGGGTCGTGCTGGGGCTAGTGTTTTAGGGCTTAGGGCAGTGCAGTGGTGTTCTGGCCGTGTGGGGGGTCGTGCTGGGGCTAGTGTTTTTGGGTTTAGGGCAGTGCAGTGGTGTTCTGGCAGTGTAAGGGGTTGTGATGGGGCCGGTGTTTCAGGGTTTGGGGCAGTGGTGTTTAGGCATTTTAGGGGGTATTGCTGGAGGTGATGTTTCAGGGTTTAGGGCAGTGCAGGGGTGTTCGGGCAGTGTAGGTGGTCTAGCTGGGGGTAGTGTTTCAGGGTTTAGGGCAGTGCAGTGGTGTTCGGGCAGTGTAGCGGGTCTTGCTGGAGGTAGTGTTTCAGGGTTTTGGGCAGTGCAGTGGTGTTCAGGCTGTGTAGGGGGTCGTGCTGGGGGTGGTGTTTCAGGGTTAAGGCAGTGCAGTGGTGTTCGGGCAGTGTAGACAGTCGTGCTGGGGTGGTGGTTCAGGGTTTATGGCAGTGCAGTTGTGTTCGGGCAGTGTAGGCGGTCGTGCTGGGGTGGTGGTTCAGGGTTTAGGGCAGTGCAGTGGTATTCGGGCAGTGAAGGGGGTTGTGCTGGCGGGGTGTTTCAGGGTTTAGGACAGTGCAGTGGTGTTCAGGCTGTGTAGGGGGTCGTGCGGGGGGTGGTGTTTCAGGGTGTAGGGCAGTGCAGTGGTGTTGGGGCAGTGTAGGGGGTTGTGAGGGGTGTGGTGGTTCAGAGTTTAGGGCAGTGCAGTGGTTTTCAGGCAGTGTAGGGGGTCGTGCAGGGGTTGGTGTTTTAGAGTTTAGGGCAGTGTAGTGGTGTTTGGGCAGTGTAGGGGGTCGTGCAGGGTGGTGTTTCAGGGTTTAGGGCAGTGCAGTGCAGTGGTGTTCGGGCAGTATAGACGGTCGTGCTGGGGGTGGTGTTTCATGGTTTAGGGCAGTGCAGTCGTGTTCGGGCAGTGTAGGGGGTCGTGCGGGGTGGTGTTTCAGGGTTTAGGGCAGAGCAGTGCTGTTCGGGCAGTGTAGGGGTCGTGCTGGGGCTGGTGTTTCAGGGTTCAGGGCAGTGCAGTGGTATTCGGGTAGTGTAGGGGATCTTGCTGGAGATGGTGTTTCAAGATTTAGGGCAGTGGTGTTTGGGCAGTGTAGGGGGTCATGCAGGGGTTTGGTGTTTTAGGGTTTAGGGCAGTGCAGTGGTGTTCGGGCAGTGTAGGCGGTAGTGCTGGGGTGGTGGTTCAGGGCTTAGGGCAGTGCAGTGGTGTTCGGGCAGGGTAGGGGGTCGTGCTCGGGGGCGGTGTTTCAGGGTTTAGGGCAGTGCAGTGGTGTTGGGGCAGAGTAGGGGGTCGTGCGGGGGTGGTGTTTCAAGGTTCAAGGCAGTGCAGTTGTGTTCGGGCAGTGTAAGGGGTCATGCTGGGGGTGGTGTTTGAGGTTTAGGGCAGTGCAGTGGTGTTCAGGCAGTGTAGGGGGTCGTGCTGGGCCTGGAGTTTCAGGGTTTAGGGCAGTGCAGTGGTGTTCGGGCTGTGTAGGGGGTCGTGCGGGGGTGGTGTTTCAGGGTTCAGGGCAGTGCAGTGGTGTTGGGGCAGTGTAGGGGTTCGTGTGGGTGGTGTTTCAGGGTTTAGGGCAGAGCAGTGGTGTTTGGGCAGTGTAGGGGTCGTGCTGGGGCCGGTGTTTCCAGGGTTTAGGGCAGTGGTGTTCGGGCAGTGTAGGGGGTCGTGCTGGGGGGTGGTGTTTCAAGGTTTAGGGCATTGCAGTGGTGTTCGTGCAGTGAAGGGGGTCGTGCTTGGGCTGGTGTTTCAGGGTTTTGGGCAGAGTAGTGATGTTCGGGCAGTGTAGTCGGGCATGCTGGGGTTGGTGTTTCTGGGTTTAGGGCAGTGCAGTTGTGTTCGGGCAGTGTAGGTGGTCTTGCTGGGGTTGGTGTTTCAGGGTATAGGGGAGTGCAGTGGGGTTCGGGCAGTGTAGGGGTCATGCTGGGGTTAGTGTTTCAGGGTTTAGGAGAGTGCAGTGGTATTTGGGCAGTGCAGGGGGTCGTGCTGGGGTGGTGTTTCAGGGTTTAGGGCAGTGCAGTGGTGTTCGGGCAGTTTAGGGGGTTGTGCTGGGGCTAATGTTTTAGGGTTTAGGGCAGTGCAGTGGTGTTAGGGCAGTGTAGGGGGTCGTGCTGGGGTTAGTGTTTCAGGGTTTAGGGGAGTGCAGTGGTATTCGGGCAGTGTAGGGGGTCGTGCTGGGGTGGTGTTTCAGGGTTTAGGGCAGTGCAGTGGTGTTTGGGCTGTGTAGGGGGTCGTGCTGGGGCTAGTATTTTAGGGTTTAGGGCAGTGCAGTGGGGTTCTTGCCGTGTAGGGGGTCGTGCTATATGTGGTGTTTCAGTGTTTAGGGCAGGGGTGTTCGGGCAGTGTAGGGGGTCATGCTGGGGTTGGTGTTTCTGGGTTTAGGACAGTGCAGTGGTGTTCAGGCTGTGTAGGAGGTCGTGCTGATGCTAGTGTTTCAGGGTTTAGGGCAGTGCTGTGGTGTTCGGGCAGTGGAGGGGGTCGTGTGGGGTGGTGTTTCAGGGTTCAGGGCAGTGCAGTGGTGTTCGGGCAGTGTAGGGGATCGTGCTTGGGCTGGTGTTTCCGGGTTTTGGGCAGAGCAGTGGTGTTCGGGCAGTGTAGAGGGTCATGCTGGGGTTGGTGTTTCTGGGTTTAGGGCAGCGCAGTTGTGTTCGGGCAGTGTAGGGGGTCTTGCTATATGTGGTGTTTCAGGGTTTAGGGCAGGGGTGTTCGGGCAGTGTAGGGGGTCTTGCTGGGGGTGATGTTTCAGGGTTTAGGGCAGAGCAGTCGTGTTTGGGCAGTGTAGGGGTCATGCTGGGGCTGGTGTTTCCAGGGTTTAGCGCAGTGGTGTTTGGGCAGTGTAGGGGTCATGCTGGGGCTGGTGTTTCCAGGGTTTAGGGCAGTGGTGTTCGGACAGTGTAGTGGGTCGTGCTGGGGGGTGGTGTTTCAAGGTTTAGGGCATTGCAGTGGTTTTCGGGCAGTGTAGGGGGTCGTGCTTGGGCTGGTGTTTCAGGGTTTTGGGCAGAGCAGTGGTGTTCGGGCAGTGTAGGGGGTCATGCTGGGGTTGGTGTTTCTGGGTTTAGGGCAGTGCAGTTGTGTTCGGGCAGTGTAGGGGGTCTTGCTATATGTGGTGTTTCAGGGTTTAGGGCAGGGGTGTTCGGGCAGTGTAGGGGGTCTTGCTGGGGGTGATGTTTCAGGGTTTAGGGCAGTGCAGTGGTGTTTAGGCAGTGTAGGTGGTCTTGGTGGGGTTAGTGTTTCAGGGTTTAGGGGAGTGCAGTGGGGTTCGGGCAGTGTAGGAGGTCGTGCTGGGGTGGTGTTTTAGGGTTTAGGGCAGTGCAGTGGGGTTCAGGCAGTGTAGGGGGTCGTGCTGGGGTTAGTGTTTCAGGGTTTAGGGGAGTGCAGTGGTATTCGGGCAGTGTAGGTGGTCGTGCTGGGGTGGTGTTTCAGGGTTTAGGGCAGTGCAGTGGTGTTCGGGCAGTGTAGGGGGTTGTGCTGGGGCTAGTGTTTTAGGGTTTAAGGCAGTGCAGTGGTGTTCGGGCAGTGTAGGGGTTCGTGCTGGGGTTAGTGTTTCAGGGTTTAGGGGAGTGCAGTGGTATTCGGGCAGTGTAGGGGGTCTTGCTATATGTGGTGTTTCAGGGTTTAGGGCAGGGGTGTTCGGGCAGTGTAGGGGGTCTTGCTGGGGGTGATGTTTCAAGGTTTAGGGCAGAGCAGTCGTGTTTGGGCAGTGTAGGGGTCATGCTGGGGCTGGTGTTTCCAGGGTTTAGGGCAGTGGTGTTTGGGCAGTGTAGGGGTCATGCTGGGGCTGGTGTTTCCAGGGTTTAGGGCAGTGGTGTTCGGACAGTGTAGTGGGTCGTGCTGGGGGGTGGTGTTTCAAGGTTTAGGGCATTGCAGTGGTTTTCGGGCAGTGTAGGGGGTCGTGCTTGGGCTGGTGTTTCAGGGTTTTGGGCAGAGCAGTGGTGTTCGGGCAGTGTAGGGGGTCATGCTGGGGTTGGTGTTTCTGGGTTTAGGGCAGTGCAGTTGTGTTCGGGCAGTGTAGGGGGTCTTGCTATATGTGGTGTTTCAGGGTTTAGGGCAGGGGTGTTCGGGCAGTGTAGGGGGTCTTGCTGGGGGTGATGTTTCAGGGTTTAGGGCAGTGCAGTGGTGTTTAGGCAGTGTAGGTGGTCTTGGTGGGGTTAGTGTTTCAGGGTTTAGGGGAGTGCAGTGGGGTTCGGGCAGTGTAGGAGGTCGTGCTGGGGTGGTGTTTTAGGGTTTAGGGCAGTGCAGTGGTGTTCGGGCAGTGTAGGGGGTCGTGCTGGGGTTAGTGTTTCAGGGTTTAGGGGAGTGCAGTGGTATTCGGGCAGTGTAGGTGGTCGTGCTGGGGTGGTGTTTCAGGGTTTAGGGCAGTGCAGTGGTGTTCGGGCAGTGTAGGGGGTTGTGCTGGGGCTAGTGTTTTAGGGTTTAAGGCAGTGCAGTGGTGTTCG
Source organism: Triturus cristatus (assembly GCF_964204655.1). Taxonomy (NCBI): domain Eukaryota; kingdom Metazoa; phylum Chordata; class Amphibia; order Caudata; family Salamandridae; genus Triturus; species Triturus cristatus. The sequence continues at coordinate 578,864,328 of NC_140579.1, read as the reverse complement.
GGCAGTGTAGGGGTTCGTGCTGGGGTTAGTGTTTCAGGGTTTAGAGGAGTGCAGTGGTATTCGGGCAGTGTAGGTGGTCGTGCTGGGGTGGTGTTTCACGGTTTAGGGCAGTGCAGTGGTGTTCGGGCAGTGTAGGGGGTTGTGCTGGGGCTAGTGTTTTAGGGTTTAGGGCAGTGCAGTGGTGTTCGGGCAGTGTAGGGGGTCGTGCTGGGGTTAGTGTTTCAGAGTTTAGGGGAGTGAAGTGGTATTCGGGCAGTGTAGGGGGTCGTGCTGGGGTTAGTGTTTCAGAGTTTAGGGGAGTGCAGTGGTATTCGGGCAGTGTCGGGGGTCATGCTGGGGTTGGTGTTTCTGGGTTTAGGGCAGTGCAGTGGTGTTCGGGCTGTGTAGGAGGTCGTGCTGACGCTAGTGTTTCAGGGTTTAGGGCAGTGCTGTGGTGTTCGGGCAGTGGAGGGGGTCATGTGGGGTGGTGTTTCAGGGTTCAGCGCAGTGCAGTGGTGTTCGGGCAGTGTAGGGGGTCATGCGGGGTGGTGTTTAAGGGTTTAGGGCAGAGCAGTGGTGTTTGGGCAGTGTAGGGGTCGTGCTGGGGCTGGTGTTTCCAAGGTTTAGGGCAGTGGTGTTCGGGCAGTGTAGGGGGTCGTGTTGGGGGGGTGGTGTTTCAAGGTTTAGGGCAGTGCAGTGGTGTTCGGGCAGTGTAGGGGATCGTGCTTGGGCTGGTGTTTCCGGGTTTTGGGCAGAGCAGTGGTGTTCGGGCAGTGTAGAGGGTCATGCTGGGGTTGGTGTTTCTGGGTTTAGGGCAGTGCAGTTGTGTTCGGGCAGTTTAGGGGGTCTTGCTATATGTGGTGTTTCAGGGTTTAGGGCAGGGGTGTTCGGGCAGTGTAGGGGGTCTTGCTGGGGGTGATGTTTCAGGGTTTAGGGCAGAGCAGTCGTGTTTGGGCAGTGTAGGGGTCGTGCTGGGGCTGGTGTTAACAGGGTTTAGGGCAGTGGTGTTCGGGCAGTGTAGTGGGTCGTGCTGGGGGGTGGTGTTTCAAGGTTTAGGGCATTGCAGTGGTTTTCGGGCAGTGTAGGGGGTCGTGCTTGGGCTGGTGTTTCAGGGTTTTGGGCAGAGCAGTGGTGTTCCGGGCAGTGTAGGGGGTCATGCTGGGGTTGGTGTTTCTGGGTTTAGGGCAGTGCAGTTGTGTTCGGGCAGTGTAGGGGGTCTTGCTATATGTGGTGTTTCAGGGTTTAGGGCAGGGGTGTTCGGGCAGTGTAGGGGGTCTTGCTGGGGGTGATGTTTCAGGGTTTAGGGCAGTGCAGTGGTGTTTGGGCAGTGTAGGTGGTCTTGCTGGGGTTAGTGTTTCAGGGTTTAGGGGAGTGCAGTGGGGTTCGGGCAGTGTAGGGGGTCGTGCTGGGGTGGTGTTTTAGGGTTTAGGGCAGTGCAGTGGTGTTCGGGCAGTGTAGGGGGTCGTGCTGGGATTAGTGTTTCAGGGTTTAGGGGAGTGCAGTGGTATTCAGGCAGTGTAGGGGGTCGTGCTGGGGTGGTGTTTCAGGGTTTAGGGCAGTGCAGTGGTGTTTGGGCCGTGTAGGGGGTCTTGCTGGGGCTAGTGTTTTAGGGTTTAGGGCAGTGCAGTGGTGTTCTGGCCGTGTAGGGGGTCGTGCTATATGTGGTGTTTCAGTGGTGTTCGGGCAGTGTAGGGGGCTGTGCTGGGGCTAGTGTTTTAGGTTTTAGGGCAGTGCAGTGGTTTTCTGGCCGTGTAGGGGGTCGTGCTGGGGTTAGTGTTTCAGGGTTTAGGGGAGTGGAGTGGTGTTCGGGCCGTGTAGGGGATCGTGCTGGGGTGGTGTTTCAGGGTTTAGGGCACTGCAGTGGTGTTCGGGCCGTGTAGGGGGTCGTGCTGGGGCTAGTGTTTTAGGGTTTAGGGCAGTGCAGTTGTGTTCTGGCCGTGTAGGGGGTCGTGCTATATGTGGTGTTTCAGTGTTTAGGGCAGGGGTATTCGAGCAGTGTAGGGGGTCATGCTGGGGTTGGTGTTTCTGGGTTTATGGCAGTGCAGTGCTGTTCGGGCTGTGTAGGGGGTCATGCTTGCGCTAGTGTTTCAGGGTTTAGGGCAGTGCAGTGGTGTTCGGGCAGTGTAGGGGGTCGTGCGGGGAGGTGTTTCAGGGTTTAGGGCAGAGCAGTGGTGTTTGGGCAGTGTAGGGGTCGTGCTGGGGCTGGTGTTTCCAGGGTTTAGGGCAGTGGTGTTCGAGCAGTGTAGGAGGTCGTGCTGGGGCTGGTGTTTTAGGGTTTAGGGCAGTGCAGTGGTGTTCGGGCCGTGTAGGGGGTCGTGCTGGGGCTGGTGTTTTAGGGTTTAGGGCAGTGCAGTGGTGTTCTTGCCGTGTGGGGGGTCATGCTGGGGCTAGTGTTTTGGGGTTTAGGGCAGTGCAGTGGTGTTCTGGCAGTGTAGAGGGTCATGCTGGGGTTGGTGTTTCTGGGTTTAGGGCAGTGCAGTGGTGTTCGGGCAGTGTAGGGGGTCATGCGGGGTGGTGTTTCAGGGTTTAGGGCAGAGCAGTGGTGTTTGGGCAGTGTAGGGGGTCGTGCGGGGGTGGCGTTTCAGGGGTTTAGGGCAGTGGTGTTCGGGCAGTGTAGGGGGTCGTGCTGGGCCTGGTGTTTCATGGTTTAGGGCAGTGCAGTGGTGTTCGGACAGTGTAGGAGGTCTTGCTGGGGGGTGGTGTTTCAGGGTTTATGAAATTGCAGTGATGTTCGGGCAGTGTAGGGGGTCTTACTGCGGGTAGTGTTTCAGTGTTTATGGCAGTGTAGGGTGTCTTGCTGGCGGTGGTGTTTCAGGGTTTAGGGCAGTGCAGTGCAGTGGTGTTCAGGCAGTATATAGAGGTCATGCTGGGGGTGGTGTTTCTTGGTTCAGGGCAGTGCAGTGGTGTGCGGGCAGTGTAGGGGGTCGTGCGGGTGTGGTGTTTCAGGGTTCAGGGCAGTGCAGTGCAGTGCAGTGGTGTTCGGGCAGTGTATGGGGTCATGCTGGGGCTGGTGTTTTAGGGTTTAGAGCAGTGCAGTGGTGTTCGGGCCGTGTAGGGGGTCGTGCTGGGGCTAGTGTTTTAGGGTTTAGGGCAGTGCAGTGGTGTTCTGGCAGTGTAGGGGGTCGTGCTGGGGCTGGTGTTTCAGGGTTTAGGGCAGTGGTGTTTGGGCAGTGTAGGGGGTCTTGCTGGAGGTGATGTTTCAGGGTTTTAGGGCAGTGCAGTGGTGTTCGGGCAGTGTAGGCGGTCGTGCTGGGGTGGTGGTTCAGGGTTTAGGGCAGTGCAGTGGTGTTCGGGCAGTGTAGGGGGTCCTGCTGGTGGGTGGTGTTTCAGGGTTTAGGGCAGTGCAGTGGTGTTCAGGCTGTGTAGGGGGTCGTGCGGTGGGTGGTGTTTCAGGGTTTAGGGCTAGTGTTTTAGGGTTTAGGGCAGTGCAGTTGTGTTCTGGCCATGTAGGGGGTCGTGCTATATGTAAGGGTGGGCGTAGTTCGCAAAGTAGCACTTCGCGAAGCTACGCAAAGTGAAGTTCGCACTACGCGAGTTACGCGTAGCACTTCGCGAACTGCGTAGTAACATGTTCGCACTGTGCAAGATGTTGTTTTCAATGATTGCACAGTGTGGACAAGCAACCGGCACTGTGCAATCATTGAAAATAAATGCCATCTTGCACAGTGCGAGCTGTAGTTTTCTGCTGCTCGATTAGATTTTTACTCGAGCGGCAGCTTTCTCATCGCGAACTGGTAGTTTCTCATCGCGACCCCTCGCAATGAGAAACCTGACCTCCTCGCGTTGGAAATCTCGCCGGGAGGTTTATTTTCCATGCTCGTGATCGCCAACTTGATGTTGCTGATCGCGAACAAGGAAAAAGTCTCGCCGGGATGTCATTTTGCTTGCTCGCGGTCGCCAACTTGACGTTGAGGACCGCGAGCAAGCAAAAAATGACCGCAGCACTATGCAACACTACGCTACGCGTGTTCGCACTGTGCTACGTGCAGTTCGCGTAGTGCGAAGTAGCGCGAACTTCGCAAACTACGCGAGCGTAGCGTAGTGCTTCGCCCAGGCTTAGCTATTTGTGGTGTTTCAGTGTTTAGGGCAGGGTTATTCGGGCAGTGTAGGGGGTCATGCTGGGGTTGGTGTTTCTGGGTTTAGGGTAGTGCAGTGGTGTTCGGGCAGTGTAGGTGGTCGTGCGGGGTGGTGTTTCAGGGTTTAGGGCAGAGCAGTGGTGTTTGGGCAGTGTAGGGGTCGTGCTGGGGCTGGTGTATCCAGGGTTTAGGGCAGTGGTGTTCGAGCAGTGTAGGAGGTCATGCTGGGGCTGGTGTTTTAGGGTTTAGGGCAGTGCAGTGGTGTTCGAGCCATGTAGGGGGTCGTGCTGGGGCCGGTGTTTCAGGGTTTGGGGCAGTGGTGTTTGGGCATTTTAGGGGGTCTTGCTGGAGGTGATGTTTCAGGGTTTAGGGCAGTGCAGGGGTGTTCGGGCAGTGTAGGTGGTCTAGCTAGGGGTAGTGTTTCAGGGTTTAGGGCAGTGCAGTGGTGTTCGGGCAGTGTAGCGGGTCTTGCTGAGGGCCGTGTTTCAGGGTTCAGGGCAGTGCAGTGGTGTTCAGGCTGTGTAGTGGGTCATGCTTGGGGCGGTGTTTCAGGGTTTAGGGCAGTGCAGTGGTGTTGGGGCAGTGTAGGGGGTCGTGCGGGGGTCGTGCGGGGGTGGAGTTTCAGGGGTTTAGGGCAGTGCAGTGGTGTTTGGGCAGTGTAGGGGGTTGTGCTGGGCCTGGTGTTTCATGGTTTAGGGCAGTGCAGTGGTGTTCGGACAGTGTAGGGGGTCTTGCTGGGGGGTGGTGTTTCAGGGTTTGTGAAATTGCAGTGATGTTCGGGCAGTGTAGGGGGTCTTGCTGCGGGTGGTTTTTGGGCAGTGTAGGGGGTCTTGCTGGGGGTGGTGTTTCAGTGTTTAGGGCAGTGCAGTGCAGTGGTGTTCAGGCAGAATAGGGAGGTCATGCTGGGGGTGGTGTTTCTTGGTTTAGGGCAGTGCAGATGTGTGCGGGCAGTGTAGTGGGTCGTGGGGGGGTGGTGTTTCCGGGTTCAGGGCAGTGCAGTGGTGTTCGGGCAGTGTATGGGGTCGTGCTGGGGCTGGTGTTTTAGGGTTTAGGGCAGTGCAGTGGTGTTCGGGCCGTGTAGGGGGTCGTGCTGGGGCTAGTGTTTTAGGGTTTAGGGCAGTGCATTGGTGTTCTGGCAGTGTAGGGGGTTGTGCTGGGGCTAGTGTTTCAGGGTTTAGGGCAGTGGTGTTTGGGCAGTGTAGGGGGTCTTGCTGGAGGTGATGTTTCAGGGTTTAGGGCAGTGCAGTGGTGTTCGGGCAGTGTAGGCGGTCGTGCTGGGGTGGTGGGTCAGTGTTTAGGGCAGTGCAGTGGTGTTCGGGCAGTGTAGGGGGTCATGCTGGGGGGTGGTGTTTCAGGGTTTAGGGCAGTGCAGTGGTGTTCAGGCTGTGTAGGGGGTCATGCGGGGGGTGGTGTTTCAGGGTTTAGGGCAGTGCAGTGGTGTTGGGGCAGTGTAGGGGGTCGTGCGGGGGAGGTGTTTCAGGGGTTTAGAGCAGTGCAGTGGTGTTCGGGCAGTGTAGGGCGTCTTGCTGCGGGTGGTTTTCGGGCAGTGTAGGGGGTCTTGCTGGGGGTGGTGTCTCAGGGTTCAGGGCAGTGCAGTGGTGTTCGGGCAGTGTTGGGGGTCGTGCGGGGTGGTGTTTCAGGGTTTAGGGCAGTGCAGTGGTGTTCGGGCAGTGTAGGGGGTCGTGCAGGGGGTGGTGTTTCAGGGTCAAGGGCAGTGCAGTGGTGTTCGGGCAGTGTGGGGGTCGTGCAGGGGTTGGGGTTTTAGGGTTTAGGGCAGTGTAGTGGTGTTTGGGCAGTCTAGGGGGTCATGCTGGGGTGGTGTTTCAGGGTTTAGGGCAATGCAGTGGTGGAAGGGCAGTGTAGGGGGTCGTGCTGAGGGTGGTGTTTCAGGGTTTAGGGCAGTGCAGTGGTCTTGGGGCAGTGTAAGGGGTCGTACGTGCGTGGTGTTTCAGGGCTTATGGCAGTGCAGTGGTGTTCAGGCTGTGTAGGGGGTCATGCGGGGGGTGGTGTTTCAGAGTTTAGGGCTGTGCAGTGGTGTTGGGGCAGAGTAGGGGGTCGTGTGGGGGTGGTGTTTCAGGGTTCAAGGCAGTGCAGTGGTGTTCGGGCAGTGTAAGGGGTCATGCTGGGGGTGGTGTTTCAATGTTCAGGGCAGTGCAGTGGTGTTTGGGCAGTGTAGGGGGCCATGCTGGGGGTGGTGTTTGAGGTTTAGGGCAGTGCAGTGGTGTTCAGGCAGTGTAGGGGGTCGTGCTGGGCCTGGTGTTTCAGGGTTTAGGGCAGTGCAGTGGTGTTCGGGCTGTGTAGGGGGTCGTGTGGGGGTGGTGTTTCAGGGTTCAGGGCAGTGCAGTGGTGTTCGGGCAGTGTAGGGGTTTGTGCGGGTGGTGTTTCAGGGTTTAGGGCAGAGCAGTGGTGTTTGGGCAGTGTAGGGGTCGTGCTGGGGCTGGTGTTTCCAGGGTTTAGGGCAGTGGTGTTCGGGCAGTGTAGTGGGTCGTGCTGGGGGGGTGGTGTTTCAAGGTTTAGGGCATTGCAGTGGTGTTCGGGCAGTGTAGGGGGTCGTGCTTGGGCTGGTGTTTCAGGGTTTTGGGCAGAGCAGTGGTGTTCGTGCAGTGTAGGGGGTCATGCTGGGGTTGGTGTTTCTGGGTTTAGGGCAGTGCAGTTGTGTTCGGGCAGTGTAGGGGGTCTTGCTATATGTGGTGTTTCAGGGTTTAGGGCAGGGGTGTTCGGGCAGTGTAGGGGGTCTTACTGGGGGTGATGTTTCAGGGTTTAGGGCAGTGCAGTGGTGTTTGGGCAGGGTAGGTGGTCTTGCTGGGGTTAGTGTTTCAGGGTTTAGGGGAGTGCAGTGGGGTTCGGGCAGTGTAGGGGGTCGTGCTGGGGTGGTGTTTTAGGGTTTAGGGCAGTGCAGTAGTGTTCGGGCAGTGTAGGGGGTCGTGCTGGGGTTAGTGTTTCAGGGTTTAGGGGAGTGCAGTGGTATTCGGGCAGTGTAGGGGGTCGTGCTATATGTGGTGTTTCAGTGTTTAGGGCAGGGGTGTTCGGGCAGTGTAGGGGGTCATGCTGGGGTTGGTGTTTCTGGGTTTAGTGCAGTGCAGTGGTGTTCGGGCAGTGCAGGAGGTCGAGCTGGCGCTAGTGTTTCAGGGTATAGGGCAGTGCTGTGGTGTTCGGGCAGTGGAGGGGGTCGTGTGGGGTGGTTTTTCAGGGTTCAGGGCAGTGCAGTGGTGTTCGGGCAGTGTAAGGGGTCGTGCGGGGTGGTGTTTCAGGGTTTAGGGCAGAGCAGTGGTGTTTGGGCAGTGTAGGGGGTCGTGCTGGGGGGGTTGTGTTTCAAGGTTTAGGGCAGTGCAGTGGTGTTCGGGCAGTGTAGGGGATCGTGCTTGGGCTGGTGTTTCCGGGTTTTGGGCAGAGCAGTGGTGTTCGGGCAGTGTAGAGGGTCATGCTGGGGTTGGTGTTTCAGGGTTTAGGGCAGTGCAGTTGTGTTTGGGCAGTGTAGGTGGTCTTGGTAGGGTTAGTGTTTCAGGGTTTAGGGGAGTGCAGTGGTGTTTGGGCAGTGTAGGGGGTCGTGCTGGAGTGGTGTTTTAGGGTTTAGGGCAGTGCAGTGGTGTTCGGGCTGTGTAGGGGGTCGTGCGGGGGTGGTGTTTCAGTGTTCAGGGCAGTGCAGTGGTGTTCGGGCAGTGTAGGGGTTCGTGCGGGTGGTGTTTCAGGGTTTAGGGCAGAGCAGTGGTGTTTGGGCAGTGTAGGGGTCATGCTGGGGCTGGTGTTTCCAGGGTTTAGGGCAGTGGTGTTCGGGCAGTGTAGTGGGTCGTGCTGGGGGGGTGGTGTTTCAAGGTTTAGGGCATTGCAGTGGTGTTCGGGCAGTGTAGGGGGTCGTGCTTGGGCTGGTGTTTCAGGGTTTGGGCAGAGCAGTGGTGTTCGGGCAGTGTAGGGGGTCATGCTGGGGTTGGTGTTTCTGGGTTTAGGGCAGTGCAGTTGTGTTCGGGCAGTGTAGGGGGTCTTGCTATATGTGGTGTTTCAGGGTTTAGGGCAGGGGTGTTTGGGCAGTGTAGGGGGTCTTGCTGGGGGTGATGTTTCAGGGTTTATGGCAGTGCAGTGGTGTTTGGGCAGTGTAAGTGGTCTTGCTGGGGTTAGTGTTTCAGGGTTTAGGGGAGTGCAGTGGGGTTGTGGCAATGTAGGGGGTCGTGCTGGGGTGGTGCTTTAGGGTTTAGGGCAGTGCAGTGGTGTTCGGGCAGTGTAGGGGGTCATGCTGGGGTTAGTGTTTCAGGGTTTAGGGGAGTGCAGTGGTATTCGGGCAGTGTAGGGGGTCGTGCTATATGTGGTGTTTCAGTGTTTAGGGCAGGAGTGTTCGGGCAGTGTAGGGGGTCATGCTGGGGTTGGTGTTTCTGGGTTTAGTGCAGTGCAGTGGTGTTCGGGCTGTATAGGAGGTCGTGCTGGCGCTAGTGTTTCAGGGTTTAGGGCAGTGCTGTGGTGTTCGGGCAGTGGAGGGGGTCGTGTGGGGTGGTTTTTCAGGGTTCAGGGCAGTGCAGTGGTGTTCGGGCATTGTAGGGGGTCGTGTGGGGGGTTGTGTTTCAAGGTTTAGGGCAGTGCAGTGGTGTTCGGGCAGTGTAGGGGATCGTGCTTGGGCTGGTGTTTCCGGGTTTTGGGCAGAGCAGTGGTGTTCGGGCAGTGTAGAGTGTCATGCTGGGGTTGGTGTTTCTGGGTTTAGGGCAGTGCAGTTGTGTTCGGGCAGTGTAGGGGGTCTTGCTATATGTGGTGTTTCAGGGTTTAGGACAGAGGTGTTCGGGCAGTGTAGGGGGTCTTGCTGGGGGTGATGTTTCAGGGTTTAGGGCAGTGCAGTGGTGTTTGGGCAGTGTAGGTGGTCTTGGTAAGGTTAGTGTTTCAGGGTTTAGGGGAGTGCAGTGGTGTTTGGGCAGTGTAGGGGGTCATGCTGGAGTGGTGTTTTAGGGTTTAGGGCAGTGCAGTGGTGTTCGGGCTGTGTAGGGGGTCGTGCAGGGTGGTGTTTCAGTGTTCAGGGCAGTGCAGTGGTGTTCGGGCAGTGTAGGGGTTCGTGCGGGTGGTGTTTCAGGGTTTAAGGCAGAGCAGTGGTGTTTGGGCAGTGTAGGGGTCATGCTGGGGCTGGTGTTTCCAGGGTTTAGGGCACTGGTGTTCGGGCAGTGTAGTGGGTCGTGCTGGGGGGGTGGTGTTTCAAGGTTTAGGGCATTGCAGTGGTGTTTGGGCAGTGTAGGGGGTCGTGCTTGGGCTGGTGTTTCAGGGTTTTGGGCAGAGCAGTGGTGTTCGGGCAGTGTAGGGGGTCATGCTGGGGTTGGTGTTTCTGGGTTTAGGGCAGTGCAGTTGTTTTCGGGCAGTGTAGGGGGTCTTGCTATATGTGGTGTTTCAGGGTTTAGGGCAGGGGTGTTTGGGCAGTGTAGGGGGTCTTGCTGGGGGTGATGTTTCAGGGTTTAGGGCAGTGCAGTGGTGTTTGGGCAGTGTAAGTGGTCTTGCTGGGGTTAGTGTTTCAGGGTTTAGGGAGTGCAGTGGGGTTGTGGCAATGTAGGGGGTCGTGCTGGGGTGGTGCTTTAGGGTTTAGGGCAGTGCAGTGGTGTTCGGGCAGTGTAGGGGGTCGTGCTGGGGTTAGTGTTTCAGGGTTTAGGGGAGTGCAGTGGTATTCGGGCAGTGTAGGGGGTCGTGCTATATGTGGTGTTTCAGTGTTTAGGGCAGGGGTGTTCGGGCAGTGTAGGGGGTCATGCTGGGGTTGGTGTTTCTGGGTTTAGTGCAGTGCAGTGGTGTTCGGGCTGTGTAGGAGGTCGTGCTGGCGCTAGAGTTTCAGGGTTTAGGGCAGTGCTGTGGTGTTCGGGCAGTGGAGGGGGTCGTGTGGGGTGGTTTTTCAGGGTTCAGGGCAGTGCAGTGGTGTTCGGGCAGTGTAGGGGGTCGTGTGGGGTGGTGTTTCAGGATTTAGGGCAGAGCAGTGGTGTTTGGGCAGTGTAGGGGTTGTGCTGGGGCTGGTGTTTCCAAGGTTTAGGGCAGTGGTGTTCGGGCAGTGTAGGGGGTCGTGCTGGGGGGTGGTGTTTCAAGTTTTAGGGCAGTGCAGTGGTGTTCGGGCAGTGTAGGGGATCGTGTTGGGCTGGTGTTTCCGGGTTTTGGGCAGAGCAGTGGTGTTCGGGCAGTGTAGAGGGTCATGCTGGGGTTGGTGTTTCTGGGTTTAGGGCAGTGCAGTTGTGTTCGGGCAGTGTAGGGGGTCTTGCTATATGTGGTGTTTCAGGGTTTAGGGCAGGGGTGTTCGGGCAGTGTAGGGGGTCTTGCTGGGGGTGATGTTTCAGGGTTTAGGGCAGTGCAGGGGTATTCGGGCAGTGTAGGGGGTCATGCTGGGGTTTGTGTTTCTGGGTTTATGGCAGTGCAGTGCTGTTCGGGCTATGTAGGGGTCATGCTGGCACTAGTGTTTCAGGGTTTAGGGCAGTGCAGTGGTGTTCGGGCAGTGTAGGGGGTCGTGCGTGGTGGTTTTTCAGGGTTTAGGGCAGAGCAGTGGTGTTTGGGCAGTGTAGGGGGTCGTGCTGGGGCTGGTGTTTCAAGGGTTTAGGGCAGTGGTGTTCGAGCAGTGTAGGAGGTCGTGCTGGGGCTGGTGTTTTAGGGTTTAGGGCAGTGCAGTGGTGTTCGGGCCGTGTAGGGGGTCGTGCTGGGGCTAGTGTTTTAGGGTTTAGGGCAGTGCAGTGGTGTTCTGGCCGTGTGGGGGGTCGTGCTGGGGCTAGTGTTTTGGGGTTTTGGGCAGTGCAGTGCAGTGGTGTTCTGGCAGTGTAGGGAGTCGTGCTGGGGCCGGTGTTTCAGGGCTTGGGGCAGTGGTGTTTGGGCATTTTAGGGGGTCTTGCTGGAGGTGATGTTTCAGGGTTTACGGCAGTGCAGGGGTGTTTGGGCAGTGTAGGTGGTCTAGCTGGGGGTAGTGTTTCAGGGTTTAGGGCAGTGCAGTGGTGTTCGGGCAGTGTAGCGGGTCTTGCTGGGGGTAGTGTTTCAGGGTTTAGGGCAGTGCAGTGGTGTTCAGGCTGTGTAGGGGGTCGTGCTGGGGGTGGTGTTTCAGGGTTTAGGCAGTGCAGTGGTGTTCGGGCAGTGTAGGCGGGCGTGCTGGGGTGGTGGTTCAGGGCAGTGCAGTTGTGTTCGGGCAGTGTAGGCGGTCGTGCTGGGGTGGTGGCTCAGGGTTTAGGGCAGTGCAGTGGTATTTGGGCAGTGAAGGGGGTTGTGCTGGGGGGGTGTTTCAGGGTTTAGGGCAGTACAGTGGTGTTCAGGCTGTGTAGGGGGTCGTGCGGGGGGTGGTGTTTCAGGGTTTAGGGCAGTGCAGTGGTGTTGGGGCAGTGTAGGGTGTTGTGATGGGTGTGGTGTTTCAGAGTTTAGGGCAGTGCAGTAGTGTTGGGGCAGCGTAGGGGGTCATGCTATATGTGGTGTTTCAGGGTTTAGGGCAGGGGTATTCGGGCAGTGTAGGGAGTCTTGATGGGGGTGATGTTTCAGGGTTTAGGGCAGTGCAGTGGTGTTTGGGCAGTGCAGGTGGTCTTGCTGGGGTTAGTGTTTCAGGGTTTACGGGAGTGCAGTAGTGTACGGGCAGTGTAGGGGGTCATGCTGGGGTGGTGTTTTAGGGTTGAGGGCAGTGCAGTGATGTTCGGACAGTGTAGGGGGTCGTGCTGGGGTTAGTGTATCAGGGTTTAGGGTAGTGCAGTGGTGTTCGGGCAGTGTAGGGGATCGTGCTGGGGGGGTGTTTCAGGGTTTAGGGCAGTGCAGTGGTGTTCTGGCAGTGTAGGGGGTCGTGCTCGGGTTGGTGTTTCAGGGTTTAGGGCAGTGGTGTTTGGGCAGTGTAGGGGGTCTTGCTGGAGGTGATGTTTCAGGGTTTAGGGCAGTGCAGTGGTGTTCGGGCAGTGTAGGCGGTCGTGCTGGGGTGGTGGTTCAGGGTTTAGGGCAGTGCAGTGGTGTTCGGGCAGTGTAGGGGGTCCTGCTGGTGGGTGGTGTTTCAGGGTTTAGGGCAGTGCAGTGGTGTTCAGGCTGAGTAGGGGGTCGTGCGGGGGGTGGTGTTTCAGGGTTTAGGGCAGTGCATTGGTGTTGGGGCAGTGTAGGGGGTCGTGCGGGGGTGGAGTTTCAGGGGTTTAGGGCAGTGCATTGGTGTTCGGGCAGTGTAGGGGGTCGTGCTGGGCCTGGTGTTTCATGGTTTAGGGCAGTGCAGTGGTGTTCGGACAGTGTAGGGGGTCTTGCTGGGGGGTGGTGTTTCAGGGTTTATGAAATTGCAGTGATGTTCGGGCAGTGTAGGGGGTCTTGCTGCGGGTGGTTTTCGGGCAGTGTAGGGGGTCTTGCTGGGGGTGGTGTTTCAGTGTTTAGGGCAGTGTAGAGTGTCTTGCTGGGGGTGGTGTTTCAGGGTTTAGGGCAGTGCAGTGCAGTGGTGTTCAGGCAGTATAGGGAGGTCATGCTGGGGGTGGTGTTTCTTGGTTTAGGGCAGTGCAGTGGTGTGCGGGCAGTGTATGGGTCGTGCGGGGGTGGTGTTTCAGGGTTCAGGGCAGTGCAGTGGTGTTCGGGCAGTGTATGGGGTCGTGCTGGGGCTGGTGTTTTAGGGTTTAGGGCAGTGCAGTGGTGTTCGGGCCGTGTAGGGGGTCGTGCTGGGCCTAGTGTTTTAGGGTTTTAGGGCAGTGCAGTGGTGTTCTGGCAGTGTAGGGGGTCGTGCTGGGGCTGGTGTTTCAGTTTTTAGGGCAGTGGTGTTTGGGCAGTGTAGGGGGTCTTGCTGGAGGTGATGTTTCAGGGTTTAGGGCAGTGCAGTGGTGTTCGGGCAGTGTAGGCGGTCGTGCTGGGGTGGTGGTTCAGGGTTTAGGGCAGTGCAGGGGTGTTCGGGCAGTGTAGAGGGTCCTGCTGGTGGGTGGTGTTTCAGGGTTTAGGGCAGTGCAGTGGTGTTCAGGCTGTGTAGGGGGTCGTGTGGGGGGGTGGTGTTTCAGGGTTTAGGGCAGTGCAGTGGTGTTGGGGCAGTGTAGGGGGTCGTGCGGGGGTGGTGTTTCAGGGGTTGAGGGCAGTGCAGTGGTGTTCGGGCAGTGTAGGGGGTCGTGCTGGGCCTGGTGTTTCAGGGTTTAGGGCAGTGATGTTCGGGCAGTGTAGGGCGTCTTGCTGCGGGTGGTTTTCGGGCAGTGTAGGGGATCTTGCTGGGGGTGGTGTTTCAGGGTTTAGGGCAGTGCAGTGCAGTGGTGTTCAGGCAGTATAGGGAGGTCATGCTGGGGGTGGTGTTTCTTGGTTTAGGGCAGTGCAGTGGTGTTCGGGCAGTGTAGGGGGTCATGCGGGGGTGGTGTTTCAGGGTTCAGGGCAGTGCAGTGGTGTTCAGGCAGTGTAGGGGGTCATGCGGGGTGGTGTTTCAGGGTTTAGGGCAGAGCAGTGGTGTTTGGGCAGTGTAGGGGCCGTGCTGGGGCTGGTGTTTCAGGGTTTAGGGCAGTGCAGTGGTATTCAGGTAGTGTAGGGGGTCTTGCTGGGGATGGTGTTTCAGGGTTTTGGGCAGTGATGTTCGGGCAGTGTAGGGGGTCGTGCTAGGGGGTGGTGTTACAAGGTTTAGGGCAGTGCAGGGGTGTTCGGGCAGTGTAGGGGGTCATGCGGGGTGGTGTTTCAGGGTTTAGGGCAGTGCAGTGGTGTTTGGGCAGTGTAGGGGGTCATGCGGGGGGTGGTGTTTCAGGGTTTAGGGCAGTGCAGTGGTGTTCGGGCAGTGTAGGAGGTCATGCAGGGGGTGGTGTTTCAGGGTCAAGGGCAGTGCAGTGGTGTTTGGGCAGTGTAGGGGGTCGTGCAGGGGTTGGGGTTTTAGGGTTTAGGGCAGTGTAGTGGTGTTTGGGCAGTCTAGGGGGTCATGCTGGGGTGGTGTTTCAGGGTTTAGGGCAATGCAGTGGTGTTCGGGCAGTGTAGGGTGTCATGCAGGGGTGGTGTTTCAGGGTTTAGGGCAGTGCAGTGGTGTTCGGGCAGTGTAGGGGGTTGCGGGGAGTGGTGTTTCAGGGTTTAGGGCAGTGCAGTGCAGTGGTGTTCTGGCAGTATAGAGGGTCGTGCTGGGGGTGGTGTTTCATGGTTTAGGGCAGTGCAGTGGTGTTCGGACAGTGTAGGGGGTCGTGCGGGGTGGTGTTTCAGGGTATCGGGCAGTGCAGTGGTGTTTGGGCAGTGTAGGGGGTAGTGCGGGTGGTGTTTCAGGGTTTAGGGCAGAACAGTACTGTTTGGGCAGTGTAGGGGTCGCGCTGGGGCTGGTGTTTCAGGGTTTAGGGCAGTGCAGTGGTGTTTGGGTAGTGTACGGGGCTTGCTGGGGATGGTGTTTCAAGGTTTAGGGCAGTGGTGTGCGGGCAGTGTAGGGGGTCGTGCTGGGGGTGGTGTTTCAAGGTTTAGGGCAGTGCAGTGGTGTTCGGGCAGTGTAGGGGGTCTTGATGGGGGTGATGTTTCAGGGTTTAGGGCAGTGCAGTGATGTTTGGGCACTGTCGGTGGTCTTGCTGGGGTTAGTGTTTCAGGGTTTAGGGGAGTGCAGTAGTGTTCGGGCAGTGTAGGGGGTCGTGCTGGGGTGGTGTTTTTGTGTTTAGGGCAGTGCAGTGATGTTCGGACAGTGTAGGGGGTCGTGCTGGGGTTAGTGTTTCAGGGTTTAGGGGAGTGCAGTGGTGTTCGGGCAGTGTAGGGGGTCGTGCGGGGGTGGTGTTTCAGGGTTTAGGGCAGTGCAGTGGTGTTCAGGCAGTGTATGGGGTCGTGCTGGGGCTGGTGTTTTAGGGTTTAGGGCAGTGCCGTGGTATTCGAGCCGTGTAGGGGGTCGCGCTGGGGCTAGTGTTTTAGGGTTTAGGGCAGTACAGTGGTGTTCTGGCAGTGTAGGGGGTCGTGCTGGGGCTGGTGTTTCAGGGTTTAGGGCAGTTGTGTTTTGGCCGTGTAGGGGGTCTTGCTGGAGGTGATGTTTCAGGGTTTAGGGCAGTGCAGTGGTGTTCGGGCAGTGTAGGCGGTTGTGCTGGGGTGGTGGTTCAGGGTTTAGGGCAGTGCAGTGGTGTTCGGGCAGTGTAGGGGTTCATGCTGGTGGGTGGTGTTTCTTGGTTTAGGGCAGTGCAGTGGTGTTCAGGCTGTGTAGGGGTCATGCGGGGGTGGTGTTTCGGGGTTTAGGGCAGTGAAGTGGTGTTGGGGCAGTGTAGGGGGTCGTGCGGGGGTTGTGTTTCAGGGTTTAGGGCAGTGCAGTTGTGTTTGGGCAGTGCAGGTGGTCTTGCTGGGGTTAGTGTTTCAGGGTTTACGGGAGTGCAGTAGTGTACGGGCAGTGTAGGGGGTCATGCTGGGGTGGTGTTTTAGGGTTGAGGGCAGTGCAGTGATATTCGGACAGTGTAGGGGGTCATGCTGGGGTTAGTGTTTCAGGGTTTAGGGTAGTGCAGTGGTGTTCGGGCAGTGTAGGGGGTCGTGCTGGGGTGGTGTTTCAGGGTTTAGGGCAGTGCAGTGGTGTTCTGGCAGTGTAGGGGGTCGTGCTGGGGCTGGTGTTTCAGGGTTTAGGGCAGTGGTGTTCGGGCAGTGTAGGGGGTCATGCGGGGGTGGTGTTTCAGGGTTTAGGGCAGTGCAATGGTGTTCGGGCAGTGTAGGGGGTCATGCAGGGGGTGGTGTTTCAGGGTCAAGGGCAGTGCAGTGGTGTTCAGGCAGTGTAGGGGGTCGTGCAGGGGTTGGGGTTTTAGGGTTTAGGGCAGTGTAGGGTTGTTTGGGCAGTCTAGGGGGTCATGCTGGGGTGGTGTTTCAGGGTTTAGGGCAATGCAGTGGTGGAAGGGCAGTGTAGGGGGTCGTGCTGAGGGTGGTGTTTCAGGGTTCAGGGCAGTGCAGTGGTCTTGGGGCAGTGTAGGGTGTCATGCAGGGGTGGTGTTTCAGGGTTTAGGGCAGTGCAGTGGTGTTTGGGCAGTGTAGGGGGTTGTGGGGGGTGGTGTTTCAGGGTTTAGGGCAGTGCAGTGCAGTGGTGTTCTGGCAGTATAGGGGGTCGTGCTGGGGGTGGTGTTTCATGGTTTAGGACAGTGCAGTGGTGTTCGGGCAGTGTAGGGGGTCGTGCGGGGTGGTGTTTCAGGGTATCGGGCAGTGCAGTGGTGTTTGGGCAGTGTAGGGGGTAGTGCGGGTGGTGTTTCAGGGTTTAGGGCAGAACAGTGCTGTTTGGGCAGTGTAGGGGTCCTGCTGGGGCTGGTGTTTCAGGGTTTAGGGCAGTGCAGTGGTGTTCGGGTAGTGTAGGGGGCTTGCTGGGGATGGTGTTTCAAGGTTTACGGCAGTGGTGTTCTGGCAGTGTAGGGGGTCGTGCTGGGGGTGGTGTTTCAGGGTTTAGGGCAGTGCAGTGGTGTTCGGGCACTGTAGGGGGTCTTGATGGGGGTGATGTTTCAGGGTTTAGGGCAGTGCAGTGGTGTTTGGGCACTGTCAGTGGTCTTGCTGGGGTTAGTGTTTCAGGGTTTAGGGGAGTGCAGTAGTGTTCGGGCAGTGTAGGGGTCGTGCTGGGGTGGTGTTTTTGTGTTTAGGGCAGTGCAGTGATGTTCGGACAGTGTAGGGGGTCATGCTGGGGTTAGTGTTTCAGGGTTTAGGGGAGTGCAGTGGTGTTCGGGCAGTGTAGGGGGTCGTGCGGGGGTGGTGTTTCAGGGTTTAGGGCAGTGCAGTGGTGTTCAGGCAGTGTATGGGGTCGTGCTGGGGCTGGTGATTTAGGGTTTAGGGCAGTGCCGTAGTGTTCGGGCCGTGTAGGGGGTCGTGCTGGGGCTAGTGTTTTAGGGTTTAGGGCAGTACAGTGGTGTTCTTGCAGTGTAGGGGGTCGTGCTGGGGTGGTGTTTCAGGGTTTAGGGCAGTTGTGTTTTGGCCGTGTAGGGGGTCTTGCTGGAGGTGATGTTTCAGGGTTTAGGGCAGTGCAGTGGTGTTCGGGCAGTGTAGGCGGTCGTGCTTGGGTGGTGGTTCAGGGTTTAGGGCAGTGCAGTGGTGTTCGGGCAGTGTAGGGGGTCGTGCTGGGGGGTGGTGTTTCAGGGTTTAGGGCAGTGCAGTGGTGTTCAGGCTGTGTAGGGGGTCGTGCGGGGGTGGTGTTTAGGGGTTTAGGGCAGTGAAGTGGTGTTGGGGCAGTGTAGGGGGTTGTGCGGAGGTGGTGTTTAAGGGATTTAGGGCAGTGCAGTGGTGTTCGGGCAGTGTAGGGGGTCGTGCTGGGCCTGGTGTTTCAGGGTTTAGGGCAGTGCAGTGGTGTTCGGGCAGTGTAGTGGGTCTTGCTGGGGGGTGGTGTTTCAGGGTTTATGAAATTGCAGTGATGTTCGGGCAGTGTAGGGGGTCTTGCTGCATGTGGTTTTTGGGCAGTGTAGGGGGTCTTGCTGGGGGTGGTGTTTCAGTGTTTAGTGCAGTGTAGGGTGTCTTGCTGGGGTGGTGTTTCGGGGTTTAGGGCTGTGCAGTGCAGTGGTGTTCAGGCAGTATAGGGAGGTCATGCTGGGGGTGGTGTTTCTTGGTTTAGGGCAGTGCAGTGGTCTGCAGGCAGTGTAGGGGGTCGGGCGGGGGTGGTGTTTCAGGGTTCAGGGCAGTGCAGTGGTGTTCGGGCAGTGTAGGGGGTCATGCTGGGGGGTGGTGTTTCAGGGTTTAGGGCAGTGCAGTGGTGTTCAGGCTGTGTAGGGGGTTGTGCGGGGGTGGTGTTTCAGGGTTTATGAAATTGCAGTGATGTTCGGGCAGTGTAGGGGGTCGTGCAGGGGTGGTGTTTCAGGGGTTTAGGGCAGTGCAGTGGTGTTCGGGCAGTGTAGGTGGTCGTGCTGGGCCTGGTGTTTCAGGGTTTAGGGCAGTGCAGTGGTGTTCGGACAGTGTAGTTGGTCTTGCTGGGGGGTGGTGTTTCAGGGTTTATGAAATTGCAGTGATGTTCGGGCAGTGTAGGGGGTCTTGCTGCGGGTGGATTTCGGGCAGTGTAGGGGGTCTTGCTGGGGGTGGTGTTTCAGTGTTTAGGGCAGTGTAGGGTGTCTTGCTGGGGGTGGTGTTTTGGGGTTTAGGGCAGTGCAGTGCAGTGGTGTTCAGGCAGTATAGGGAGGTCATGCTGGGGGTGGTGTTTCAGGGTTTAGGGCAGTGCAGTGGTGTTTGGGCAGTGTAGGTGGTCTTGCTGGGTTTAGTGTTTCAGGGTTTAGGGGAGTGCAGTGGTGTTCGGGCACTGTAGGTGGTCGTGCTGGGGTGGTGTTTTAGGGTTTAGGGCAGTGCAGTGGTGTTCGGGCAGTGTAGGGGGTCGTGCTGGGGTTAGTGTTTCAGGGTTTAGGGGAGTGCAGTGGTGTTCGGGCAGTGTATGGGGTCGTGCTGGGGTGGTGTTTCAGGGTTTAGGGCAGTGCAGTGGTGTTCGGGCCGTGTAGGGGGTCGTGTTGGGGCTAGTGTTTTAGGGTTTAGGGCAGTGCAGTGGTGTTCTGGCCGTGTGGGGGGTCGTGCTGGGGCTAGTTTTTGAGGTTTTGGGCAGTGCAGTGGTGTTCTGGCAGTGTAGGGAGTCGTGCTGGGGCCGGTGTTTCAGGGTTTGGGGCAGTGGTGTTTGGGCATTTTAGGGGGTCTTGCTGGAGGTGATGTTTCAGGGTTTAGGGCAGTGCAGGGGTGTTCGGGCAGAGTAGGTGGTCTAGCTGGGGGTAGTGTTTCAGGGTTTAGGGCAGTGCAGTTTTGTGCGGGCAGTATAGCGGGTCTTGCTGGGGGTTGTGTTTCAGGGTTTAGGACAGTGCAGTGGTGTTCAGGCTGTGTAGGGGGTCGTGCTTGGGGTGGTGTTTCAGGGTTTAGGCAGTGCAGTGGTGTTCGGGCAGTGTAGGCGGGCGTGCTGGGGTGGTGGTTCAGGGCAGTTCAGTTGTGTTCGGGCAGTGTAGGCGGTCGTGCTGGGGTGGTGGTTCAGGGTTTAGGGCAGTGCAGTGGTATTCGGGCAGTGAAGGGGTTGTGCTGGGGGGGTGTTTCAGGGTTTAGAGCAGTGCAGTGGTGTTCAGGCTGTGTAGGTGGTCGTGCGGGGGGTGGTGTTTCAGGGTTTAGGGCAGAACAGTGCTGTTTGGGCAGTGTAGGGGTCGTGCTGGGGCTGGTGTTTCAGGGTTCAGGGCAGTGCAGTGGTGTTCGGGCAGTGTAGGGGGTCATGCTGGGGGGTGGTGTTTCAGGGTTTAGGGCAGTGCAGTGGTGTTCAGGCTGTGTAGGGGGTTGTGCGGGGGTGGTGTTTCAGGGTTTATGAAATTGCAGTGATGTTCGGGCAGTGTAGGGGGTCGTGCAGGGGTGGTGTTTCAGGGGTTTAGGGCAGTGCAGTGGTGTTCGGGCAGTGTAGGTGGTCGTGCTGGGCCTGGTGTTTCAGGGTTTAGGGCAGTGCAGTGGTGTTCGGACAGTGTAGTTGGTCTTGCTGGGGGGTGGTGTTTCAGGGTTTATGAAATTGCAGTGATGTTCGGGCAGTGTAGGGGGTCTTGCTGCGGGTGGATTTCGGGCAGTGTAGGGGGTCTTGCTGGGGGTGGTGTTTCAGTGTTTAGGGCAGTGTAGGGTGTCTTGCTGGGGGTGGTGTTTTGGGGTTTAGGGCAGTGCAGTGCAGTGGTGTTCAGGCAGTATAGGGAGGTCATGCTGGGGGTGGTGTTTCAGGGTTTAGGGCAGTGCAGTGGTGTTTGGGCAGTGTAGGTGGTCTTGCTGGGTTTAGTGTTTCAGGGTTTAGGGGAGTGCAGTGGTGTTCGGGCACTGTAGGTGGTCGTGCTGGGGTGGTGTTTTAGGGTTTAGGGCAGTGCAGTGGTGTTCGGGCAGTGTAGGGGGTCGTGCTGGGGTTAGTGTTTCAGGGTTTAGGGGAGTGCAGTGGTGTTCGGGCAGTGTATGGGGTCGTGCTGGGGTGGTGTTTCAGGGTTTAGGGCAGTGCAGTGGTGTTCGGGCCGTGTAGGGGGTCGTGTTGGGGCTAGTGTTTTAGGGTTTAGGGCAGTGCAGTGGTGTTCTGGCCGTGTGGGGGGTCGTGCTGGGGCTAGTTTTTGAGGTTTTGGGCAGTGCAGTGGTGTTCTGGCAGTGTAGGGAGTCGTGCTGGGGCCGGTGTTTCAGGGTTTGGGGCAGTGGTGTTTGGGCATTTTAGGGGGTCTTGCTGGAGGTGATGTTTCAGGGTTTAGGGCAGTGCAGGGGTGTTCGGGCAGAGTAGGTGGTCTAGCTGGGGGTAGTGTTTCAGGGTTTAGGGCAGTGCAGTTTTGTGCGGGCAGTATAGCGGGTCTTGCTGGGGGTTGTGTTTCAGGGTTTAGGACAGTGCAGTGGTGTTCAGGCTGTGTAGGGGGTCGTGCTTGGGGTGGTGTTTCAGGGTTTAGGCAGTGCAGTGGTGTTCGGGCAGTGTAGGCGGGCGTGCTGGGGTGGTGGTTCAGGGCAGTTCAGTTGTGTTCGGGCAGTGTAGGCGGTCGTGCTGGGGTGGTGGTTCAGGGTTTAGGGCAGTGCAGTGGTATTCGGGCAGTGAAGGGGTTGTGCTGGGGGGGTGTTTCAGGGTTTAGAGCAGTGCAGTGGTGTTCAGGCTGTGTAGGTGGTCGTGCGGGGGGTGGTGTTTCAGGGTTTAGGGCAGTGCAGTGGTGTTGGGGCAGTGTAGGGTGTTGTGAGGGGTGTGGTGTTTCAGAGTTTAGGGCAGTGCAGTAGTGTTGGGGCAGCGTAGGGGGTCATGCTATATGTGGTGTTTCAGGGTTTAGGGCAGGGGTATTCGGGCAGTGTAGGGAGTCTAGATGGGGGTAATGTTTCAGGGTTTAGGGCAGTGCAGTGGTGTTTGGGCAGTGCAGGTGGTCTTGCTGGGGTTAGTGTTTCAGGGTTTACGGGAGTGCAGTAGTGTACGGGCAGTGTAGGGGGTCATGCTGGGGTGGTGTTTTAGGGTTGAGGGCAGTGCAGTGATATTCGGACAGTGTAGAGGGTCATGCTGGGGTTAGTGTTTCAGGGTTTAGGGTAGTGCAGTGGTGTTCGGGCAGTGTAGGGGGTCGTGCTGGGGTGGTGTTTCAGGGTTTAGGGCAGTGCAGTGGTGTTCTGGCAGTGTAGGGGGTCGTGCTGGGGCTGGTGTTTCAGGGTTTAGGGCAGTGGTGTTTGGGCAGTGTAGGGGGTCTTGCTGGAGGTGATGTTTCAGGGTTTAGGGCAGTGCAGTGGTGTTCGGGCAGTGTAGGGGGTCGTGCTGGGGTGGTGGTTCAGGGTTTAGGGCAGTGCAGTGGTGTTCTGGCAGTGTAGGGGGTCGTGCTGGGGCTGGTGTTTCAGGGTTTAGGGCAGTGGTGTTCGGGCAGTGTAGGGGATCATGCGGGGGTGGTGTTTCAGGGTTTAGGGCAGTGCAGTGGTGTTCGGGCAGTGTAGGGGGTGATGCAGGGGGTGGTGTTTCAGGGTCAAGGGCAGTGCAGTGGTGTTTGGGCTGTGTAGGGGGTCGTGCAGGGGTTGGGGTTTTAGGGTTTAGGGCAGTGTAGTGGTGTTTGGGCAGTCTAGGGGGTCATGCTGGGGTGGTGTTTCAGGGTTTAGGGCAATGCAGTGGTGGAAGGGCAGTGTAGGGGGTCATGCTGAGGGTAGTTTTTCAGGGTTTAGGGCAGTGCAGTGGTGTTCAGGCAGTGTAGATGGTCGTGCTGGGGTGGTGGTTCAGGGTTTAGGGCAGTGCAGTGGTGTTTGGGCAGTGTAGGGGGTCGTGCTGGGGGGTGGTGTTTCAGTGTTCAGGGCAGTGCAGTGGTGTTCAGGCTGTGTAGGGGGTCATGCGGGGGGTGGTGTTTCAGGGTTTAGGGCAGTGCAGTGGTGTTGGGGCAGTGTAGGGGGTCGTGAGGGGGTGGTGTTTCAGGGGTTTAGGGCAGTGCAGTGGTGTTCGGGCAGTGTAGGGGGTCGTGCTGGGCCTGGTGTTTCAGGGTTTAGGGCAGTGCAGTGATGTTCGGGCAGTGTAGGGCGTCTTTCTGCGGGCGGTTTTCGGGCAGTGTAGGGGGTCTTGCTGGGGGTGGTGTTTCAGGGTTTAGGGCAGTGCAGTGCAGTGGTGTTCAGGCAGTATAGGGAGGTCATGCTGGGGGTGGTGTTTCTTGGTTTAGGGCAGTGCAGTGGTGTTTGGGAAGTGTAGGGGGTCGTGAGGGGGTGGTGTTTCAGGGTTCAGGGCAGTGCAGTGGTGTTCGGGCAATGTAGGGGGTCGTGCGGGGTGGTGTTTCAGGGTTTAGGGCAGAGCAGTGGTGTTTGGGCAGTGTAGGGGTCGTACTGGGGCTGGTGTTTCAGGGTTTAGGGCAGTGCAGTGGTATTCAGGTAGTGTAGGGGGTCTTGCTGGGGATGGTGTTTCAGGGTTTTGGGCAGTGATGTTCGGGCAGTGTAGGGGGTCATGCTGGGGGGAGGTGTTTAAAGGTTTAGGGCAGTGCAGGGGTGTTCAGGCAGTGTAGGGGGTCATGCATGGGTGGTGTTTCTGGGTTTAGGGCAGTGCAGTGGTGTTCGGGCAGTGTAGGGGGTCATGCAGGGGGTGGTGTTTCAGGGTTTAGGGCAGTGGAGTGGTGTTCGGGCAGTGTAGGGGGTCGTGCAGGGGGTGGTGTTTCAGGGTCAAGGGCAGTGCAGTGGTGTTCAGGCAGTGTAGGGGGTCGTGCAGGGGTTGGGGTTTTAGGGTTTAGGGCAGTGTAGGGTTGTTTGGGCAGTCTAGGGGGTCATGCTGGGGTGGTGTTTCAGGGTTTAGGGCAATGCAGTGGTGGAAGGGCAGTGTAGGGGGTCGTGCTGAGGGTGGTGTTTCAGGGTTCAGGGCAGTGCAGTGGTCTTGGGGCAGTGTAGGGTGTCATGCAGGGGTGGTGTTTCAGGGTTTAGGGCAGTGCAGTGGTGTTTGGGCAGAGTAGGGGGTTGTGGGGGGTGGTGTTTCAGGGTTTAGGGCAGTGCAGTGGTGTTCTGGCAGTATAGGGGGTCGTGCTGGGGGTGGTGTTTCATGGTTTAGGACAGTGCAGTGGTGTTCGGGCAGTGTAGGGGGTCGTGCGGGGTGGTGTTTCAGGGTATCGGGCAGTGCAGTGGTGTTTGGGCAGTGTAGGGGGTAGTGCGGGTGGTGTTTCAGGGTTTAGGGCAGAACAGTGCTGTTTGGGCAGTGTAGGGGTCCTGCTGGGGCTGGTGTTTCAGGGTTTAGGGCAGTGCAGTGGTGTTCGGGTAGTGTAGGGGGCTTGCTGGGGATGGTGTTTCAAGGTTTACGGCAGTGGTGTTCTGGCAGTGTAGGGGGTCGTGCTGGGGGTGGTGTTTCAGGGTTTAGGGCAGTGCAGTGGTGTTCGGGCACTGTAGGGGGTCTTGATGGGGGTGATGTTTCAGGGTTTAGGGCAGTGCAGTGGTGTTTGGGCACTGTCAGTGGTCTTGCTGGGGTTAGTGTTTCAGGGTTTAGGGGAATGCAGTAGTGTTCGGGCAGTGTAGGGGTCGTGCTGGGGTGGTGTTTTTGTGTTTAGGGCAGTGCAGTGATGTTCGGACAGTGTAGGGGGTCATGCTGGGGTTAGTGTTTCAGGGTTTAGGGGAGTGCAGTGGTGTTCGGGCAGTGTAGGGGGTCGTGCGGGGGTGGTGTTTCAGGGTTTAGGGCAGTGCAGTGGTGTTCAGGCAGTGTATGGGGTCGTGCTGGGGCTGGTGATTTAGGGTTTAGGGCAGTGCCGTAGTGTTCGGGCCGTGTAGGGGGTCGTGCTGGGGCTAGTGTTTTAGGGTTTAGGGCAGTACAGTGGTGTTCTTGCAGTGTAGGGGGTCATGCTGGGGTGGTGTTTCAGGGTTTAGGGCAGTTGTGTTTTGGCCGTGTAGGGGGTCTTGCTGGAGGTGATGTTTCAGGGTTTAGGGCAGTGCAGTGGTGTTCGGGCAGTGTAGGCGGTCGTGCTTGGGTGGTGGTTCAGGGTTTAGGGCAGTGCAGTGGTGTTCGGGCAGTGTAGGGGGTCGTGCTGGGGGGTGGTGTTTCAGGGTTTAGGGCAGTGCAGTGGTGTTCAGGCTGTGTAGGGGGTCGTGCGGGGGTGGTGTTTAGGGGTTTAGGGCAGTGAAGTGGTGTTGGGGCAGTGTAGGGGGTTGTGCGGAGGTGGTGTTTAAGGGATTTAGGGCAGTGCAGTGGTGTTCGGGCAGTGTAGGGGGTCGTGCTGGGCCTGGTGTTTCAGGGTTTAGGGCAGTGCAGTGGTGTTCGGGCAGTGTAGTGGGTCTTGCTGGGGGGTGGTGTTTCAGGGTTTATGAAATTGCAGTGATGTTCGGGCAGTGTAGGGGGTCTTGCTGCGTGTGGTTTTCGGGCAGTGTAGGGGGTCTTGCTGGGGGTGGTGTTTCAGTGTTTAGTGCAGTGTAGGGTGTCTTGCTGGGGTGGTGTTTCGGGGTTTAGGGCTGTGTAGTGCAGTGGTGTTCAGGCAGTATAGGGAGGTCATGCTGGGGGTGGTGTTTCTTGGTTTAGGGCAGTGCAGTGGTCTGCAGGCAGTGTAGGGGGTCAGGCGGGGGTGGTGTTTCAGGGTTCAGGGCAGTGCAGTGGTGTTCGGGCAGTGTAGGGGGTCATGCTGGGGGGTGGTGTTTCAGGGTTTAGGGCAGTGCAGTGGTGTTCAGGCTGTGTAGGGGGTTGTGCGGGGGTGGTGTTTCAGGGTTTATGAAATTGCAGTGATGTTCGGGCAGTGTAGGGGGTCGTGCAGGGGTGGTGTTTCAGGGGTTTAGGGCAGTGCAGTGGTGTTCGGGCAGTGTAGGTGGTCGTGCTGGGCCTGGTGTTTCAGGGTTTAGGGCAGTGCAGTGGTGTTCGGACAGTGTAGTGGGTCTTGCTGGGGGGTGGTGTTTCAGGGTTTATGAAATTGCAGTGATGTTCGGGCAGTGTAGGGGGTCTTGCTGCGGGTGGATTTCGGGCAGTGTAGGGGGTCTTGCTGGGGGTGGTGTTTCAGTGTTTAGGGCAGTGTAGGGTGTCTTGCTGGGGGTGGTGTTTTGGGGTTTAGGGCAGTGCAGTGCAGTGGTGTTCAGGCAGTATAGGGAGGTCATGCTGGGGGTGGTGTTTCAGGGTTGAGGGCAGTGCAGTGGTGTTTGGGCAGTGTAGGTGGTCTTGCTGGGTTTAGTGTTTCAGGGTTTAGGGGAGTGCAGTGGTGTTCGGGCACTGTAGGTGGCCGTGCTGGGGTGGTGTTTTAGGGTTTAGGGCAGTGCAGTGGTGTTCGGGCAGTGTAGGGGGTCGTGCTGGGGTTAGTGTTTCAGGGTTTAGGGGAGTGCAGTGGTGTTCGGGCAGTGTATGGGGTCGTGCTGGGGTGGTGTTTGAGGTTTAGGGCAGTGCAGTGGTGTTCGGGCCGTGTAGGGGGTCGTGTTGGGGTTAGTGTTTTAGGGTTTAGGGCAGTGCAGTGGTGTTCTGGCCGTGTGGGGGGTCGTGCTGGGGCTAGTTTTTGAGGTTTTGGGCAGTGCAGTGGTGTTCTGGCAGTGTAGGGAGTCGTGCTGGGGCCGGTGTTTCAGGGTTTGGGGCAGTGGTGTTTGGGCATTTTAGGGGGTCTTGCTGGAGGTGATGTTTCAGGGTTTAGGGCAGTGCAGGGGTGTTCGGGCAGAGTAGGTGGTCTAGCTGGGGGTAGTGTTTCAGGGTTTAGGGCAGTGCAGTTTTGTGCGGGCAGTATAGCGGGTCTTGCTGGGGGTTGTGTTTCAGGGTTTAGGACAGTGCAGTGGTGTTCAGGCTGTGTAGGGGGTCGTGCTTGGGGTGGTGTTTCAGGGTTTAGGCAGTGCAGTGGTGTTCGGGCAGTGTAGGCGGGCGTGCTGGGATGGTGGTTCAGGGCAGTTCAGTTGTGTTCGGGCAGTGTAGGCGGTCGTGCTGGGGTGGTGGTTCAGGGTTTAGGGCAGTGCAGTGGTATTCGGGCAGTGAAGGGGTTGTGCTGGGGGGGTGTTTCAGGGTTTAGAGCAGTGCAGTGGTGTTCAGGCTGTGTAGGTGGTCGTGCGGGGGGTGGTGTTTCAGGGTTTAGGGCAGTGCAGTGGTGTTGGGGCAGTGTAGGGTGTTGTGAGGGGTGTGGTGTTTCAGAGTTTAGGGCAGTGCAGTAGTGTTGGGGCAGCGTAGGGGGTCATGCTATATGTGGTGTTTCAGGGTTTAGGGCAGGGGTATTCGGGCAGTGTAGGGAGTCTAGATGGGGGTAATGTTTCAGGGTTGAGGGCAGTGCAGTGGTGTTTGGGCAGTGCAGGTGGTCTTGCTGGGGTTAGTGTTTCAGGGTTTACGGGAGTGCAGTAGTGTACGGGCAGTGTAGGGGGTCATGCTGGGGTGGTGTTTTAGGGTTGAGGGCAGTGCAGTGATATTCGGACAGTGTAGAGGGTCATGCTGGGGTTAGTGTTTCAGGGTTTAGGGTAGTGCAGTGGTGTTCGGGCAGTGTAGGGGGTCGTGCTGGGGTGGTGTTTCAGGGTTTAGGGCAGTGCAGTGGTGTTCTGGCAGTGTAGGGGGTCGTGCTGGGGCTGGTGTTTCAGGGTTTAGGGCAGTGGTGTTTGGGCAGTGTAGGGGGTCTTGCTGGAGGTGATGTTTCAGGGTTTAGGGCAGTGCAGTGGTGTTCGGGCAGTGTAGGGGGTCGTGCTGGGGTGGTGGTTCAGGGTTTAGGGCAGTGCAGTGGTGTTCTGGCAGTGTAGGGGGTCGTGCTGGGGCTGGTGTTTCAGGGTTTAGGGCAGTGGTGTTCGGGCAGTGTAGGGGGTCATGCGGGGGTGGTGTTTCAGGGTTTAGGGCAGTGCAGTGGTGTTCGGGCAGTGTAGGGGGTGATGCAGGGGGTGGTGTTTCAGGGTCAAGGGCAGTGCAGTGGTGTTTGGGCTGTGTAGGGGGTCGTGCAGGGGTTGGGGTTTTAGGGTTTAGGGCAGTGTAGTGGTGTTTGGGCAGTCTAGGGGGTCATGCTGGGGTGGTGTTTCAGGGTTTAGGGCAATGCAGTGGTGGAAGGGCAGTGTAGGGGGTCATGCTGAGGGTGGTTTTTCAGGGTTTAGGGCAGTGCAGTGGTGTTCAGGCAGTGTAGATGGTCGTGCTGGGGTGGTGGTTCAGGGTTTAGGGCAGTGCAGTGGTGTTTGGGCAGTGTAGGGGGTCGTGCTGGGGGGTGGTGTTTCAGTGTTCAGGGCAGTGCAGTGGTGTTCAGGCTGTGTAGGGGGTCATGCGGGGGGTGGTGTTTCAGGGTTTAGGGCAGTGCAGTGGTGTTGGGGCAGTGTAGGGGGTCGTGAGGGGGTGGTGTTTCAGGGGTTTAGGGCAGTACAGTGGTGTTCGGGCAGTGTAGGGGGTCGTGCTGGGCCTGGTGTTTCAGGGTTTAGGGCAGTGCAGTGATGTTCGGGCAGTGTAGGGCGTCTTTCTGCGGGCGGTTTTCGGGCAGTGTAGGGGGTCTTGCTGGGGGTGGTGTTTCAGGGTTTAGGGCAGTGCAGTGCAGTGGTGTTCAGGCAGTATAGGGAGGTCATGCTGGGGGTGGTGTTTCTTGGTTTAGGGCAGTGCAGTGGTGTTTGGGAAGTGTAGGGGGTCATGAGGGGGTGGTGTTTCAGGGTTCAGGGCAGTGCAGTGGTGTTCGGGCAATGTAGGGGGTCGTGCGGGGTGGCGTTTCAGGGTTTAGGGCAGAGCAGTGGTGTTTGGGCAGTGTAGGGGTCGTACTGGGGCTGGTGTTTCAGGGTTTCGGGCAGTGCAGTGGTATTCAGGTAGTGTAGGGGGTCTTGCTGGGGATGGTGTTTCAGGGTTTTGGGCAGTGATGTTCGGGCAGTGTAGGGGGTCATGCTGGGGGGAGGTGTTTAAAGGTTTAGGGCAGTGCAGGGGTGTTCAGGCAGTGTAGGGGGTCATGCATGGGTGGTGTTTCTGGGTTTAGGGCAGTGCAGTGGTGTTCGGGCAGTGTAGGGGGTCATGCAGGGGGTGGTGTTTCAGGGTTTAGGGCAGTGGAGTGGTGTTCGGGCAGTGTAGGGGGTCGTGCAGGGGGTGGTGTTTCAGGGTCAAGGGCAGTGCAGTGGTGTTCAGGCAGTGTAGGGGGTCGTGCAGGGGTTGGGGTTTTAGGGTTTAGGGCAGTGTAGTGGTGTTTGGGCAGTCTAGGGGGTCATGCTGGGGTGGTGTTTCAGGGTTTAGGGCAATGCAGTGGTGGAAGGGCAGTGTAGGGGGTCGTGCTGAGGGTGGTGTTTCAGGGTTCAGGGCAGTGCAGTGGTCTTGGGGCAGTGTAAGGGGTCGAACGGGGGTGGTGTTTCAGGGTTCAGGGCAGTGCAGTGGTGTTCGGGCAGTGTAGGGTGTCATGCAGGGGTGGTGTTTCAGGGTTTAGGGCAGTGCAGTGGTGTTCGGGCAGTGTAGGGGGTTGTGGAGGGTGGTGTTTCAGGGTTTAGGGCAGTGCAGTGCAGTGGTGTTCTGGCAGTATAGGGGGTCGTGCTGGAGGTGGTGTTTCATGGTTTAGGACAGTGCAGTGGTGTTCGGGCAGTGTAGGGGGTAGTGCGGGTGGTGTTTCAGGGTTTAGGGCAGAACAGTGCTGTTTGGGCAGTGTAGGGGTCGTGCTGGGGCTGGTGTTTCAGGGTTTAGGGCAGTGCAGTGGTGTTCGGGTAGTGTAGGGGGCTTGCTGGGGATGGTGTTTCAAGGTTTCGGGCAGTGGTGTTCTGGCAGTGTAGGGGGTCGTGCTGGGGGTGGTGTTTCAGGGTTTAGGGCAGTGCAGTGGTGTTCGGGCACTGTAGGGGGTCTTGATGGGGGTGATGTTTCAGGGTTTAGGGCAGTGCAGTGGTGTTTGGGCACTGTCGGTGGTCTTGCTTCGGTTAGTGTTTCAGGGTTTAGGGGAGTGCAGTAGTGTTCGGGCAGTGTAGGGGGTCGTGCTGGGGTGGTGTTTTTGTGTTTAGGGCAGTGCAGTGATGTTCGGACAGTGTAGGGGGTCATGCTGGGGTTAGTGTTTCAGGGTTTAGGGGAGTGCAGTGGTGTTCGGGCAGTGTAGGGGGTCGTGCGGGGGTGGTGTTTCAGGGTTTAGGGCAGTGCAGTGGTGTTCAGGCAGTGTATGGGGTCGTGCTGGGGCTGGTGTTTTAGGGTTTAGGGCAGTGCCGTAGTGTTCGGGCCGTGTAGGGGGTCGTGCTGGGGCTAGTGTTTTAGGGTTTAGGGCAGTACAGTGGTGTTCTTGCAGTGTAGGGGGTCGTGCTGGGGTGGTGTTTCAGGGTTTAGAGCAGTTGTGTTTTGGCCGTGTAGGGGGTCTTGCTGGAGGTGATGTTTCAGGGTTTAGGGCAGTGCAGTGGTGTTCGGGCAGTGTAGGCGGTCGTGCTGGGGTGGTGGTTCAGGGTTTAGGGCAGTGCAGTGGTGTTTGCGCAGTGTAGGGGGTCGTGCTGGGGGGTGGTGTTTCAGGGTTTAGGGCAGTGCAGTGGTGTTCAGGCTGTGTAGGGGGTCGTGCGAGGGTGGTGTTTCAGTGTTTAGTGCAGTGTAGGGTGTCTTGCTGGGGTGGTGTTTCGGGGTTTAGGGCAGTGCAGTGCAGTGGTGTTCAGGCAGTATAGGGAGGTCATGCTGGGGGTGGTGTTTCTTGGTTTAGGGCAGTGCAGTGGTCTGCAGGCAGTGTAGGGGGTCGGGCAGGGGTGGTGTTTCAGGGTTCAGGGCAGTGCAGTGGTGTTCGGGCAGTGTAGGGGGTCATGCTGGGGGGTGGTGTTTCAGGGTTTAGGGCAGTGCAGTGGTGTTCAGGCTGTGTAGGGGGTTGTGCGGGGTGGTGTTTCGGGGTTTAGGGCAGTGAAGTGGTGTTGGGGCAGTGTAGGGGGTTGTGCGGGGGTGGTGTTTCAGGGGTTTAGGGCAGTGCAGTGGTGTTCGGGCAGTGTAGGTGGTCGTGCTGGGCCTGGTGTTTCAGGGTTTAGGGCAGTGCAGTGGTGTTCGGGCACTGTAGGGGGTCATGCTGGGGGGTGGTGTTTCAGGGTTTAGGGCAGTGCAGTGGTGTTCAGGCTGTGTAGGGGGTCATGCGGGGGGTGGTGTTTCGGGGTTTAGGGCAGTGAAGTGGTGTTGGGGCAGTGTAGGGGGTCGTGCGGGGGTGGTGTTTCAGGGGTTTAGGGCAGTGCAGTGGTGTTCGGGCAGTGTAGGTGGTCGTGCTGGGCCTGGTGTTTCAGGGTTTAGGGCAGTGCAGTGGTGTTCGGACAGTGTAGTGGGTCTTGCTGGGGGGTGGTGTTTCAGGGTTTATGAAATTGCAGTGATGTTCGGGCAGTGTAGGGGGTCTTGCTGCGGGTGGATTTCGGGCAGTGTAGGGGGTCTTGCTGGGGGTGGTGTTTCAGTGTTTAGGGCAGTGTAGGGTGTCTTGCTGGGGGTGGTGTTTTGGGGTTTAGGGCAGTGCAGTGCAGTGGTGTTCAGGCAGTATAGGGAGGTCATGCTGGGGGTGGTGTTTCAGGGTTGAGGGCAGTGCAGTGGTGTTTGGGCAGTGTAGGTGGTCTTGCTGGGTTTAGTGTTTCAGGGTTTAGGGGAGTGCAGTGGTGTTCGGGCACTGTAGGTGGTCGTGCTGGGGTGGTGTTTTAGGGTTCAGGGCAGTGCAGTGGTGTTTGGGCAGTGTAGGGGGTCGTGCTGGGGTTAGTGTTTCAGGGTTTAGGGGAGTGCAGTGGTGTTCGGGCAGTGTATGGGGTCGTGCTGGGGTAGTGTTTCAGGGTTTAGGGCAGTGCAGTGGTGTTCGGGCCGTGTAGGGGGTCGTGTTGGGGCTAGTGTTTTAGGGTTTAGGGCAGTGCAGTGGTGTTCTGGCCGTGTGGGGGGTCGTGCTGGGGCTAGTTTTTGGGGTTTTGGGCAGTGCAGTGGTGTTCTGACAGTGTAGTGAGTCGTGCTGGGGCCGGTGTTTCAGGGTTTGGGGCAGTGGTGTTTGGGCATTTTAGGGGGTCTTGCTGGAGGTGATGTTTCAGGGTTTAGGGCAGTGCAGGGGTGTTCAGGCAGAGTAGGTGGTCTAGCTGGGGGTAGTGTTTCAGGGTTTAGGGCAGTGCAGTGGTGTTCGGGCAGGGTAGCGGGTCTTGCTGGGGGTTGTGTTTCAGGGTTTAGGACAGTGCAGTGGTGTTCAGGCTGTGTAGGGGGTCGTGCTGGGGGTGGTGTTTCAGGGTTTAGGCAGTGCAGTGGTGTTCGGGCAGTGTAGGCGGGCGTGCTGGGGTGGTGGTTCAGGGCAGTGCAGTTGTGTTCGGGCAGTGTAGGCGGTCGTGCTGGGGTGGTGGTTCAGGGTTTAGGGCAGTGCAGTGGTATTCGGGCAGTGAAGGGGGTTGTGCTGGGGGGGTGTTTCAGGGTTTAGAGCAGTGCAGTGGTGTTCAGGCTGTGTAGGGGGTCGTGCGGGGGTGGTGTTTCAGGGTTTAGGGCAGTGCAGTGGTGTTGGGGCAGTGTAGGGTGTTGTGAGGGGTGTGGTGTTTCAGAGTTTAGGGCAGTGCAGTAGTGTTGGGGCAGCGTAGGGGGTCATGCTATATGTGGTGTTTCAGGGTTTAGGGCAGGGGTATTCGGGCAGTGTAGGGAGTCTAGATGGGGGTAATGTTTCAGGGTTTAGGGCAGTGCAGTGGTGTTTGGGCAGTGCAGGTGGTCTTGCTGGGGTTAGTGTTTCAGGGTTTACGGGAGTGCAGTAGTGTACGGGCAGTGTAGGGGGTCATGCTGGGGTGGTGTTTTAGGGTTGAGGGCAGTGCAGTGATATTCGGACAGTGTAGGGGGTCATGCTGGGGTTAGTGTTTCAGGGTTTAGGGTAGTGCAGTGGTGTTCGGGCAGTGTAGGGGGTCGTGCTGGGGTGGTGTTTCAGGGTTTAGGGCAGTGCAGTGGTGTTCTGGCAGTGTAGGGGGTCGTGCTGGGGCTGGTGTTTCAGGGTTTAGGGCAGTGTTGTTTGGGCAGTGTAGGGGGTCTTGCTGGAGGTGATGTTTCAGGGTTTAGGGCAGTGCAGTGGTGTTCGGGCAGTGTAGGCGGTCGTGCTGGGGTGGTGGTTCAGGGTTTAGGGCAGTGCAGTGGTGTTCGGGCAGTGTAGGGGGTCCTGCTGGTGGGTGGTGTTTCAGGGTTTAGGGCAGTGCAGTGGTGTTCAGGCTGAGTAGGGGGTCGTGCGGGGGGTGGTGTTTCAGAGTTTAGGGCAGTGCAGTGGTGTTGGGGCAGTGTAGGGGGTCGTGCACGGGTGGAGTTTCAGGGGTTTAGGGCAGTGCATTGGTGTTCGGGCAGTGTAGGGGGTCGTGCTGGGCCTGGTGTTTCATGGTTTAGGGCAGTGCAGTGGTGTTCGGACAGTGTAGGGGGTCTTGCTGGGGGGTGGTGTTTCAGGGTTTATGAAATTGCAGTGATGTTCGCGCAATGTAGGGGGTCTTGCTGCGGGTGGTTTTCGGGCAGTGTAGGGGGTCTTGCTGGGGGTGGTGTTTCAGTGTTTAGGGCAGTGTAGGGTGTCTTGCTGGGGGTGGTGTTTCAGGGTTTAGGGCAGTGCAGTGCAGTGGTGTTCAGGAAGTATAGGGAGGTCATGCTGGGGGTGGTGTTTCTTGGTTTAGGGCAGTGCAGTGGTGTGCGGGCAGTGTAGGGGTCATGCGGGGGTGGTGTTTCAGGGTTCAGGGCAGTGCAGTGGTGTTTAGGCAGTGTATGGGGTCATGTTGGGGCTGGTGTTTTAGGGTTTAGGGCAGTGCAGTGGTGTTCGGGCCGTGTAGGGGGTCGTGCTGGGCCTAGTGTTTTAGGGTTTAGGGCAGTGCAGTGGTGTTCTGGCAGTGTAGGGGGTCGTGATGGGGCTGGTGTTTCAGTTTTTAGGGCAGTGGTGTTTGGGCAGTGTAGGGGGTCTTGCTGGAGGTGATGTTTCAGGGTTTAGGGCAGTGCAGTGGTGTTCGGGCAGTGTAGGCGGTTGTGCTGGGGTGGTGGTTCAGGGTTTAGGGCAGTGCAGTGGTGTTCGGGAAGTGTAGGGGGTCCTGCTGGTGGGTGGTGTTTCAGGGTTTAGGGCAGTGCAGTGGTGTTCAGGCTGTGTAGGGGGTCGTGCGGGGTGGTGTTTCAGGGTTTTAGGGCAGTGCAGTGGTGTTTGGGCAGTGTAGGGGGTTGTGCTGGGCCTGGTGTTTCAGGGTTTAGGGCAGTGCAGTGATGTTTGGGCAGTGTAGGGCGTCTTGCTGCAGGGGGTTTTCGGGCAGTGTAGGGGGTCTTGCTGGGGGTGGTGTTTCAGGGTTTATGGCAGTGCAGTGCAGTGGTGTTCAGCCTGTATAGGGAGGTCATGCTGGGGGTGGTGTTTCTTGGTTTAGGGCAGTGCAGTGGTGTTCGGGCAGTGTAGGGGGTCATGCGGGGGTGGTGTTTCAGGGTTCAGGGCAGTGCAGTGGTGTTCAGGCAGTGTAGGGGGTCATGCGGGGTGGTGTTTCAGGGTTTAGGGCAGAGCAGTGGTGTTTGGGCAGAGCAGTGGTGTTTGGGCAGTGTAGGGGTCGTGCTGGGGCTGGTGTTTCAGGGTTTAGGGCAGTGCAGTGGTATTCAGGCAGTGTAGGGGGTCTTGCTGGGGATGGTGTTTCAGGGTTTTGGGCAGTGATGTTCGGGCAGTGTAGGGGGTCGTGCTGGGGGGTGGTGTTTCGAGGTTTAGGGCAGTGCAGGGGTGTTCGGGCAGTGTAGGGGGTCATGCGGGGGTCGTGTTTCAGGGTTTAGGGCAGCGCAGTGGTGTTCGGGCAGTGTAGGGGGTCATGCTGGGGTGGTGTTTTAGGGTTGAGGGCAGTGCAGTGATATTCGGACAGTGTAGGGGGTCATGCTGGGGTTAGTGTTTCAGGGTTTAGGGTAGTGCAGTGGTGTTCGGGCAGTGTAGGGGGTCGTGCTGGGGTGGTGTTTCAGGGTTTAGGGCAGTGCAGTGGTGTTCTGGCAGTGTAGGGGGTCGTGCTGGGGCTGGTGTTTCAGGGTTTAGGGCAGTGGTGTTTGGGCAGTGTAGGGGGTCTTGCTGGAGGTGATGTTTCAGGGTTTAGGGCAGTGCAGTGGTGTTCGGGCAGTGTAGGCGGTCGTGCTGGGGTGGTGGTTCAGGGTTTAGGGCAGTGCAGTGGTGTTCGGGCAGTGTAGGGGGTCCTGCTGGTGGGTGGTGTTTCAGGGTTTAGGGCAGTGCAGTGGTGTTCAGGCTGAGTAGGGGGTCGTGCGGGGGGTGGTGTTTCAGAGTTTAGGGCAGTGCAGTGGTGTTGGGGCAGTGTAGGGGGTCGTGCACGGGTGGAGTTTCAGGGGTTTAGGGCAGTGCATTGGTGTTCGGGCAGTGTAGGGGGTCGTGCTGGGCCTGGTGTTTCATGGTTTAGGGCAGTGCAGTGGTGTTCGGACAGTGTAGGGGGTCTTGCTGGGGGGTGGTGTTTCAGGGTTTATGAAATTGCAGTGATGTTCGCGCAATGTAGGGGGTCTTGCTGCGGGTGGTTTTCGGGCAGTGTAGGGGGTCTTGCTGGGGGTGGTGTTTCAGTGTTTAGGGCAGTGTAGGGTGTCTTGCTGGGGGTGGTGTTTCAGGGTTTAGGGCAGTGCAGTGCAGTGGTGTTCAGGCAGTATAGGGAGGTCATGCTGGGGGTGGTGTTTCTTGGTTTAGGGCAGTGCAGTGGTGTGCGGGCAGTGTAGGGGTCATGCGGGGGTGGTGTTTCAGGGTTCAGGGCAGTGCAGTGGTGTTCAGGCAGTGTATGGGGTCATGTTGGGGCTGGTGTTTTAGGGTTTAGGGCAGTGCAGTGGTGTTCGGGCCGTGTAGGGGGTCGTGCTGGGCCTAGTGTTTTAGGGTTTAGGGCAGTGCAGTGGTGTTCTGGCAGTGTAGGGGGTCGTGATGGGGCTGGTGTTTCAGTTTTTAGGGCAGTGGTGTTTGGGCAGTGTAGGGGGTCTTGCTGGAGGTGATGTTTCAGGGTTTAGGGCAGTGCAGTGGTGTTCGGGCAGTGTAGGCGGTTGTGCTGGGGTGGTGGTTCAGGGTTTAGGGCAGTGCAGTGGTGTTCGGGAAGTGTAGGGGGTCCTGCTGGTGGGTGGTGTTTCAGGGTTTAGGGCAGTGCAGTGGTGTTCAGGCTGTGTAGGGGGTCGTGCGGGGTGGTGTTTCAGGGTTTTAGGGCAGTGCAGTGGTGTTTGGGCAGTGTAGGGGGTTGTGCTGGGCCTGGTGTTTCAGGGTTTAGGGCAGTGCAGTGATGTTTGGGCAGTGTAGGGCGTCTTGCTGCAGGGGGTTTTCGGGCAGTGTAGGGGGTCTTGCTGGGGGTGGTGTTTCAGGGTTTATGGCAGTGCAGTGCAGTGGTGTTCAGGCAGTATAGGGAGGTCATGCTGGGGGTGGTGTTTCTTGGTTTAGGGCAGTGCAGTGGTGTTCGGGCAGTGTAGGGGGTCATGCGGGGGTGGTGTTTCAGGGTTCAGGGCAGTGCAGTGGTGTTCAGGCAGTGTAGGGGGTCATGCGGGGTGGTGTTTCAGGGTTTAGGGCAGAGCAGTGGTGTTTGGGCAGAGCAGTGGTGTTTGGGCAGTGTAGGGGTCGTGCTGGGGCTGGTGTTTCAGGGTTTAGGGCAGTGCAGTGGTATTCAGGCAGTGTAGGGGGTCTTGCTGGGGATGGTGTTTCAGGGTTTTGGGCAGTGATGTTCGGGCAGTGTAGGGGGTCGTGCTGGGGGGTGGTGTTTCGAGGTTTAGGGCAGTGCAGGGGTGTTCGGGCAGTGTAGGGGGTCATGCGGGGGTCGTGTTTCAGGGTTTAGGGCAGCGCAGTGGTGTTCGGGCAGTGTAGGGGGTCATGCAGGGGGTGGTGTTTCAGGGTCAAGGGCAGTGCAGTGGTGTTCGGGCAGTGTAGGGGGTCGTGCAGGGGTTGGGGTTTTAGGGTTTAGGGCAGTGTAGTGGTGTTTGGGCAGTCTAGGGGGTCATGCTGGGGTGGTGTTTCAGGGTTTAGGGCAATGCAGTGGTGGAAGGGCAGTGTAGGGGGTCGTGCTGAGGGTGGTGTTTCAGGGTTTAGGGCAATGCAGTGGTGTTCAGGCAGTGTAGATGGTCGTGCTGGGATGGTGGTTCAGGGTTTAGGGCAGTGCAGTTGTGTTCGGGCAGTGTAGGGGGTCGTGCTGGGGGGTGGTGTTTCAGGGTTTAGGGCAGTGCAGTGGTGTTCAGGCTGTGTAGGGGGTCGTGCGGGGGGTGGTGTTTCAGGGTTTAGGGCAGTGCAGTGGTGTTGGGGCAGTGTAGGGGGTCGTGTGGGGGTGGTGTTTCAGGGGTTTAGGGCAGTGCAGTGGTGTTCGGGCAGTGTAGGGGGTCGTGCTGGGCCTGGTGTTTCAGCGTTTAGGGCAGTGCAGTGATGTTCGGGCAGTGTAGGGCGTCTTTCTGCGGGCGGTTTTTGGGCAGTGTAGGGGGTCTTGCTGGGGGTGGTGTTTCAGGGTTTAGGGCAGTGCAGTGCAGTGGTGTTCAGGCAGTATAGGGAGGTCATGCTGGGGGTGGTGTTTCTTGGTTTAGGGCAGTGCAGTGGTGTTTGGGAATGTAGGGGGTCGTGAGGGGGTGGTGTTTCAGGGTTCAGGGCAGTGCAGTGGTGTTCGGGCAATGTAGGGACTCGTGCGGGGTGGTGTTTCAGGGTTTAGGGCAGAGCAGTGGTGTTTGGGCAGTGTAGGGGTCGTATTGGGGGCTGGTGTTTCAGGGTTTAGGGCAGTGCAGTGGTATTCAGGTAGTGTAGGGGGTCTTGCTGGGGATGGTGTTTCAGGGTTTTGGGCAGTGATGTTTGGGCAGTGTAGGGGGTCATGCTGGGGGGAGGTGTTTCAAGGTTTAGGGCAGTGCAGGGGTGTTCGGGCAGTGTAGGGGGTCATGCGGGGGTGGTGTTTCTGGGTTTAGGGCAGTGCAGTGGTGTTCGGGCAGTGTAGGGGGTCATGCAGGGGGTGGTGTTTCAGGGTTTAGGGCAGTGGAGGGGTGTTCGGGCAGTGTAGGCGGTCGTGCAGGGGGTGGTTGTTAGAAATGGCGATTTCTGGTTGGCTAAGGCTTGCGCCAAAGTCAGACAGAAACCACCACTCTAGTCAGGGCTGGGGAGTTACACGCCAAAGATAACCCCTGCTCACCCCCTTGGTAGCTTGGCACGAGCAGTCAGGCTTATCCCTGAGGCGATGTGTAAAGCGTTTGCGCGCGCACCCAGCAACAACACCCAAGGCCCACCACAAAGGAAACTCCCCACAAGGTATTATATAAAAATAACCTTTGTATTATACACAACACATTAGATAAAAATACACACTTTACAATGTGCCGACAGGCACGGGCAGAATTTACAAGGGATTATATATACAGGGGACAGGGCCACATGGACCACTGTCAGGAATTAGCACTTTGTAGGAATAGCACTTAGAACGTAGGAATAATATTTGAGAACATAGCACACAATCACTGTAGCACTAAAAATAGGACATGTAGCACACAACCAGTAACTACTGGTATCAGAACGTACCACCTACGCAACCCTAACCACCTTTAGGAATACCACGCAGGGAACTAGGACCTCACTAGTACCACCTGTACTAGGGGAAAAACAACCACCTAAGTATCACAATACCTGTAGGGGTCTAAGCACATAGACACAGGATGCATAAAATACATTCAGAGGTGTAGGGCAAAGCACATGACGCATAAACACATTCAGAGGTGCAGGAAAGGTACAAGGCGCAAAAACTCACATTAGCCACTATCTGTGGCAATCCCTGGGCCAACTGGCCCTGAAGGGGCAAGGACGCCCTGCGTCCAGCAAGACAGGGCGCGCCGGCGCAGGCTGCGCAAACCAGCGCGCACAAAGCACAACCTACACGTATCAGTTGCCCACTAAGTGCTGGGCAACTGGAGAAAGGCTGGGGCCAACGTTGGAGCCTCCCAGGGCTCTGAAACAAATGAAATGACCCCTAGAGCCTCGCAGGCTCTAAATAACAATGTGCTCCTTCGTTGGAGCGGCCCACTGCCTTCCGGGGCCGCTCGTAACTGAAAAGGAATGCCCCCGTAAGGTGGAGCCTCGATGGGCTCAAAGAGAAATGCCCCCGTTCGTTGGAGCGCTCTGGGCGCTCTGAGCACAAGGATGCCCTGTACACGTGGGAGCCACGGGGCTCTGAACACAAGAGTGCCCCCAACATTGCAGTTGCCCGCTACGGCGGCGCAACTGAAGGTCAGCAGAGTACGGAGGCGTTGGAGTCCCCTCCGGGACTCAGAACGAAGAGAACTGCCGAAACGTTGCAGCGGCCCGCGACTGCGGAGCCGCTGTGACGCCCCCCTCCTCTGGGACTTCTACAAAACGGCGGTTGGGCGCTTAAGCCAATGGCAGCGTAGCCATTGTGTCGAGCCTCCCGGGTCAGAGGCGCTTCAGCCAATGGCAGTGCGGCCTTCGTGTCGAGCCTCCCGGGTCAGAGGCGCTTCAGCCAATGGCAGCGCGGCCCTCGTGTCGAGCCTCCAGGCTCAGGGGCGCTTCGTCCAATGGTAGCGCGACACTCTCCCGGAAGCCCCCGGCCGGCGGCGGTGATTCTCTCGGGGCACAGCGCTTCAGCAAACACAACAGCGGGGTGGGCTCCCGCTATTGCAGATCTCAGCAAAGCGACAACTAGGCGGGGTGGGCACCCGCCCTGTGGTTAGGACAAAAATACCGGCAAAGGTGCGGGGTGGGCACCCGCGATGTAAATAAGCGGACTTGCGGGGGAATCTCCACGCCGGGGATTCCCCTTTTCTAATGATCGCAGCTCCGAGCTGCCAGTTCAGCAATCCGAAGCGTTGCTCCTTTTGAAGGGGGGATCGAGCGCTCACCAGGGCATAAGTCCCGCGCTCTGCCCAGAATTAAGTGAAGCTTTTCCTCCACTGCAGAGATAAAGCGCTCCCAGGCGCTGTAGAGCCCAGAAAGCGCTCCCAGGCGCTATAACAAGGGAAAGTCCAGCAAAGTCCTTAGTAAGGTGGGCAGGGGGCAAGGCTGGGCCAGGGGCCAGCTCACTGGGCCCTCCAGGCAGGAAGGCAGTCCAAAGTGGCGGTTCCTCCTGGCCTCCAGCAGCAGCAGCCCCCCTCAGGATCCTGGAAGAGAACCCTTTCTGTGGGGACACAGCCCCATTTTTATACAGTCAAACCCTTTGTTCTGGGTTCAGGGTGAGGGGGAAAACCAGTCGCAGCTGGTTGGGGAGCACCCTTCATGTGCTCAGCCCCTCACTCTATTCACTGGCAGGGCTAGGGTCGTCAGTCGCACCACAGGGGGCGGGGCCAGCATTGTGTGTGGAAAACCCTGTCCTATTCAGGACCCAGGTGTACTCCTCCCACCCATCTAGCTGCTGATCTCCCCATTCACCACTGGGTGACTCATCCTGACTCTGGGGAATCCCTAGCCCGTCACATGACATGACCAGCCAATCACGCGACAGACACACTGCACACAGAAGTGCCCACTTCTAGAAGTGGCACTTCCACACTAGGTACATGCACGCCGCACACATCATCGCGCAGCATTCACTCCCACGAGTCCGCACATACCAAACTCGGGCCTGCACACCCCACGCATCAGGAACTACTAGGGACACATACATTCCCCATGCATTCCTATGGGAGGGCAGGCCTATCTCACCACATGCACTCAGAGCACGCACGCACTTTACCCTGGGACACGGGGAAAGTGCGCAGAGACCAAACAATTACCACACCAAGTCACCAATAAAAAGCAAAAAAAGTTCAGGGGTGAACCTGCCAGAAGGGCCAAGTCCAACACAACCCCCTTCCAGCCAAAACGCAGGGCAGACCAATCACCACCGTGATGGACTTCCCTGCTTGGGGCGATAGAACACGGACGCGGGCCCGCAACTGCAGGGACACCCTCCGGTTCTACGCCACGGTGAACCCATGGAATTCTTTCTAACACCACTGTCTGGACCAACTGGGCTACCCCACTGGTACTCCCAAGCTGTCCGCGGCCAAGACCAGGCCCTAGGCCACCCAGGTGCCACCGGTCTTTGCCTAACCATAGAGTGGGGGGTAGTAACCCCTGGCACATAGTGGCCATTCTCCACTCTACCCCTCATCAGGGCAGTTCTAAACTGCCACTGATCCTCCAGCCTAGGGTCTGTACCCTCAAGCTGACCAAAAGTCATGGGTGAGGCTCTCCTCCCCCTACCTCTTCTTCTGGGGTTCCGCCCTCTCTTCCTCTGAGAGGCGACCCCGTAACGCAATTCACCTACCAGCTCAGGACCCCTCCCTGAGAACTGGTCTCCCAACCTAGGGTTTAACCCCTCAGGTTGCCCTGGGGTCAGAGGTGGGCTCTCCCACCCTCTGCACCCCCTTCCAGAGTCCTGCTCCCTACCAACTGGGGCGGTACCTCTGGAAGAAGAACCGGTCAGGACACTGGTTACAGTCGTCCTACCCTTCAGGTCAGGCTGATCCTGAACCTGGCCTCCCAACCTCGGGTCTAGAACCTTTGGTGGAATACTTGCCTGGCACTCCAGGACTTCGGGGGACTTACACACCATCCCCCCAAGAAGAACATATGCCTCATATGTTGCATGACAGTCTGCCTGGCGCAGATCTCCCGTCCCCTGTCCACCTGACAGTGCGCGAAGATCCCCCAGGACAGACGTGTGGTCACCATGGTCACCTCGAGGAGACTCAGCCCTCCCGGCTGGTCCCTGACCCACTGGCTCCTCCACCGGGGAACACCGCCCCATGCCACTCCTCTCGCTGGACTTCTGTACCCTCCCTACTGGAGCGGTACTGCCAGACATCAGAACCACTGGAGCTTTATTTACAGACGCTCCAGGTCCTCCATACACTAGGTGATCCTCCTCAAATGGACTAACAGGACAGCCTAGGTCCCAGACTTGGTGTTCCCTCATGAAACCATCCAAGTCATGAGGCAGGGTTTCGTGCGTCTGGGGACCCTCGGTCACCCACTTACTCCCGCTCCACTGAGCCAGGCCGTAAGCCCCTACACCCTCCTCGCTATCCGGGGACCTAGCTGGGCTACACTGAGCCTCCTCCACCACGCTGGGTTGGAGGATCTCTGAACCACTACTGTTGGAATCACTCTCCCATTCCTCATCAGAACTTGGGACCCCTTCCCATCGGTCTGCTCTTTTTGCAAGGTCCCAAGCATCCAAATCGTAATATCCCAACAGGTGTTGGCGCAACCCGGGGTAAAAACTACTGAGTAGCTGCTCTTTGATAACCAGAGCATACAGTCCTTCAAAATCCTGTTTCGTGTTTACTCTTACCCAATCATCCAGTGCATCCTCGCATTCACCCACAAACGTGTCCCAAGACTGGTGAGACATCTTCCTACTGCCCCTGAATTTCAACCTATACTCCTCTTCTTGGGAAACAGGTACCAGACTGGGTAAACTGGGAATGGGACTTCCTGCACTGGACTTTATCTCGCTGTCACCACTGGACTCAACCCTCCCTGGGGAGCCCAGACAACTACAACTGCGCTCAGGGGACAACTTACCCTCCAGAGCTAATTTCT
Source organism: Triturus cristatus (assembly GCF_964204655.1). NCBI lineage: Eukaryota > Metazoa > Chordata > Amphibia > Caudata > Salamandridae > Triturus > Triturus cristatus. The sequence continues at coordinate 578,823,287 of NC_140579.1, read as the reverse complement.
CTGTGGCAAAGGCCCGCTCAGCCTCCGCCATCTGTTTCTGAGCTAAGACCCTCTCGGTCTCCAGCTTGGCATGCTCTATCCTGAGCTTCTCCATGGCCAGCTGATGCTCCCTTTCTTCCCTCCTATCTACCCACTCCTCTGGGGACAGGGAAAGGGATGGGGTGCTGCTCCTGACACTGGACCCAGCAAGGGACTCCCTATCTATGGGGTCTCCACTATCTACTGGCGTCCCTGTCAGGCTACTTTCTTCCTCCTCTTCTAAATCTTCAGGGCTCCCTACAGACCCACCACCCTCCTGGTGTGAGGCCCGGGCCCTTATCCTACTGCGCTCAAGACCCCACTGACCCTTTTGCCATAGGATCAGGCTGCTTCTAAGTTCGGACTGAGAGTCTGACTCATCCACCCCTATGTCTCTCTCTTCACAGAACCTTACCAACTCCAACATACTGTACCCAAACAGATCACCGAAATCAAAGGCTGGCTCCATTTTGGCGGACGTTCTTGAGAAAAGATCACACAGGGAACCTAGGGGTCTGAGCCTAACAGGAGCACACAATTCACAAAAAGATTCAGCAAGCTCTCTAACCCAGAGAACTCACACTCACTTGCCTAGTGCCACACACCACTCATCCACACCCAACCCTCCCCTCGGACTGGTAAGGCAGTTTCTACCACCCCTGATTCCTCAACCTGACCACCACGTGACACAGGTACCAACTCTGGGCGCAGGGCGGGGGACAAATGTACTGGACACTATTACGCTGCCACCACTGGATCCCACCCTCTGGTGAATCCAGAAACAATGCACTAAGGGGGATGATCTACCCTCCCGAGCTAGGGACACCTAACTCACAGTGCACAAAACCACATTTCCAAAGAAATGACAATTAAAAACAAACTTAGAACAATAATCCCTATACCATGTGATTTATCTAAATGCAGAGTTTTGTAGTGCGGCCAGTTGCTGCTGCGGTACAGCGCAAACGCAAGTCCAAATCCCACCGCTGATCACCAATGTTAGAAATGGCGATTTCTGGTTGGCTAAGGCTTGCGCCAAAGTCAGACAGAAACCACCACTCTAGTCAGGGCTGGGGAGTTACACGCCAAAGATAACCCCTGCTCACCCCCTTGGTAGCTTGGCACGAGCAGTCAGGCTTATCCCTGAGGCGATGTGTAAAGCGTTTGCGCGCGCACCCAGCAACAACACCCAAGGCCCACCACAAAGGAAACTCCCCACAAGGTATTATATAAAAATAACCTTTGTATTATACACAACACATTAGATAAAAATACACACTTTACAATGTGCCGACAGGCACGGGCAGAATTTACAAGGGATTATATATACAGGGGACAGGGCCACATGGACCACTGTCAGGAATTAGCACTTTGTAGGAATAGCACTTAGAACGTAGGAATAATATTTGAGAACATAGCACACAATCACTGTAGCACTAAAAATAGGACATGTAGCACACAACCAGTAACTACTGGTATCAGAACGTACCACCTACGCAACCCTAACCACCTTTAGGAATACCACGCAGGGAACTAGGACCTCACTAGTACCACCTGTACTAGGGGAAAAACAACCACCTAAGTATCACAATACCTGTAGGGGTCTAAGCACATAGACACAGGATGCATAAAATACATTCAGAGGTGTAGGGCAAAGCACATGACGCATAAACACATTCAGAGGTGCAGGAAAGGTACAAGGCGCAAAAACTCACACTAGCCACTATCTGTGGCAATCCCTGGGCCAACTGGCCCTGAAGGGGCAAGGACGCCCTGCGTCCAGCAAGACAGGGCGTGCCGGCGCAGGCTGCGCAAACCAGCGCGCACAAAGCACAACCTACACGTAGCAGTTGCCCACTAAGTGCTGGGCAACTGGAGAAAGGCTGGGGCCAACGTTGGAGCCTCCCAGGGCTCTGAAACAAATGAAATGACCCCTAGAGCCTCGCAGGCTCTAAATAACAATGTGCTCCTTCGTTGGAGCGGCCCACTGCCTTCCGGGGCCGCTCGTAACTGAAAAGGAATGCCCCCGTAAGGTGGAGCCTCGATGGGCTCAAAGAGAAATGCCCCCGTTCGTTGGAGCGCTCTGGGTGCACTGAGCACAAGGATGCCCTGTACACGTGGGAGCCACGGGGCTCTGAACACAAGAGTGCCCCCAACGTTGCAGTTGCCCGCTACGGCGGCGCAACTGAAGGTCAGCAGAGTACGGAGGCGTTGGAGTCCCCTCCGGGACTCAGAACGAAGAGAACTGCCGAAACGTTGCAGCGGCCCGCGACTGCGGAGCCGCTGTGACGCCCCCCTCCTCTGGGACTTCTACAAAGCGGCGGTTGGGCGCTTAAGCCAATGGCAGCGTAGCCATTGTGTCGAGCCTCCCGGGTCAGAGGCGCTTCAGCCAATGGCAGTGCGGCCTTCGTGTCGAGCCTCCCGGGTCAGAGGCGCTTCAGCCAATGGCAGCGCGGCCCTCGTGTCGAGCCTCCAGGCTCAGGGGCGCTTCGTCCAATGGTAGCGCGACACTCTCCCGGAAGCCCCCGGCCGGCGGCGGTGATTCTCTCGGGGCACAGCGCTTCAGCAAACACAACAGCGGGGTGGGCTCCCGCTATTGCAGATCTCAGCAAAGCGACAACTAGGCGGGGTGGGCACCCGCCCTGTGGTTAGGACTGTTGGACCTGGCCTCGTGGCGTAGTCCTTAACCCCCTGGATTGTGGCCGTTCCCCGCCCCGGCCGTCACGGGCCACCCATCTGGACTGCACCAAGGCCCTTCACCCGGAGCTACACGTGGTCGCATACTCCTCGTGGCTCCGCCATCTTGTTGGCATCCACGTCACACCGTGCCCCAGCCGGCGCGACCCCGCTCAACCCAGCCTCGACCCCAACGAAGCCCCGACATCGAGGCACCACGAACTGGCCAGGGGGTGCCGCAGGAACCATTCATCGCCCCGGCGGAGGACAGTATCGATGGGACCCCCAACTGTCCTCCCCTCTCGAGGTGTGATCACCCTGCAAACTCCCATGGGCCTGGCGCCTCTCCTGCTGGGCGTCTGGCCACCTCCACCCGGCCACTCCGCCCCCTCGGGCGCATAGGTCCGGACATCAAAGGGCTCCAGACCTATATCTGGGGCGACCCCACCACAGCTCGGCAGTTGTATCCCGGAGTCGAGAGCCCTGCTGATTGAATCGCGGCTGACCCTACGGAGAAGAACTCTTGTCGGAACCATCACGAGCCCTGCTGACTGCGTCGCGGCTCCCTCCTGTGAACCCTTTTCTGAACCACCTGGAACATCGGAGCCCTGCAGACGCCGTCGCGGCCCAACCTCGCTGGAACCTTCCTCGGAGCCCTGCTGACGACGTCGCGGCTCGAGCTGAACAGAGACCATCTTGAGAGCCCTGCTGATTGAATCGCGGCTCTCCACGAACTGTACGCCAGAGCCCTGCTGACGCCGTCGCGGCTCGACCCCTCCGAGATCGGAGGTCCTCCAGCGTGAGGATAAGAACTGGGCCCCAGGTACCCTCGTACCACATTCCTGCCAAAGACTGTCCCGCTACCCCTACCCTTCCAAAGAGACATTGAGACTTTTGGTGGATCCCTCGATCCCTTCGTGTAAATATTGAGCTCGTAACCTTGTATTGATGATAAAGAATTGCTTGTCTTGAGACAACCTCCTTGAGTCCGGTGTGGTGGTGTTACTGTGCTAGTACGGGATAGGAGAAGGATCTCTCAGGAGACTTCTCGGCAGCGCTCGGCTACTTCGTGCAGTGAGAGGGCCCCCCCCCTTGGTGGTCTCACCGACTCCTCGGGGTCCGCCTTCCAACATTTGGTGGCCAGCGACGGGATCCGAGCCGAACGCAGTACGTACCAGCCAGTACCCACTAGCTACCCATCCAAACGAATAGCATCATGAGCAGCCAGGAAAACAACGCGACAATGGAGTTCCAGCCCGAACGGCTGGAAGAATATACGCACAAAGAATTAAAACAGTTCTGCAGAGACAAAGGCATTGCAACCACCAGCCTCGGTACCAAGGAAGAGATGCAGAAAGCTCTGAGGGCATGGTTGGAGGCTGGGGCAGGCCCCTCCCAGGAAGAAGGGCCCTTGCCCCTGACGGAGACCACAGCAACCGCACTGACCCCGGCAACCGGAGGAAGAAAGAGCCTAGAAACCGGCCTCTCCGAGGAAGAAATACGAGAGCGGGAAAAGGTCCGGAGCCACGAACTAGAGCTCGCCCGACTGCGGCTGGACGGCGAACTCCAGCTGGCAGAAAAGAAACTGGCCCTCGAGCAGCTACGCCTTCAGGAAGAAATAGAAGAGAAGAGACGACACCGGGAGTTGGAGGAAAAGAAACTAACTCTTGAGCACGAGCGCAGTCTCAAGGAGCTCGAGATCAAGGCCAAGAACGGAGGGACCAACACCCCCAGTACTAGAGACACTCTACCGCCCCCCGAGGCCAAGGTGCATATCCCGAAGGAGGTCGTCAAGGAGTATTACAAGAATGACGATATCCAACAATGGTTCAAGGCCTACGAGGTGGCCATGACCTCCCATCGGGTGCCCCGAAAAGACTGGGGCGCAGGCCTGTGGGGGCGATTCCTGAGTGAAGGGCGGGACACGCTGCTCCAGCTACCGGAGGAGGTGATGACCTCCTACGATCACATGAAGGAGGCCCTGCTCACCCGATACGGGCTAACAGCGGAGATGTACCGCCAGCGGTTCCGAGACTGCAAGAAAATCCCGGGTACCACATGGGTGGAATATGTGGACTTTTTCAGTCGGGCCCTAGAAGGGTGGATCAAAGGCAGCAAAGTAACCACCTACGGACAACTGGTCGACCTCATCGTCTGGGAACATCTTTCCAATAATTGCTTCGTGGAACTGAGACAGCACCTCCTCGACAGCAAAATGACCGACCCGCGAAAACTTGCCGTCGAGGCCGATCGATGGGTCAACTCCCGGGTCCCCCGGAGCTCAATGGGGGAGTACCAGAGGAACCCCAACGGACCCCCACGCCAGCGCGGTGGGGGGGGAGGGCCGAACAGGAACCGAGACCCTCCCGCTGGGGCCCCCAGGAGCCCCCCTCGAGGGCCACCGCAGCCACATCTCTCCCCGAGCCTAGCGCGAAGGGTGGGCCCGGCCCGACCCGGACCACGGCCACCCGTGACCTGCTATGGCTGCCAACAAACCGGACACTTTGCCAGCGACCCGGCCTGCCCCCTGAACCGAAGAAACGGGGCCGGCGGGCCCCCGCCCCGGCAGCTGACCGCCGCCGCCTTGGGGGGAGAGGAGGAAGAAGAGGCCCTCGACCGAGAAAACACTGAGTGGGAGCCGGCAGCCATGTCCCTGGTCTGCCTGGGTAGCCGAGAGATGGTACCCTGCACCCCCATCCCAACCAACACCCAGAAGTACCGGCAGCAGGTCACGGTCAACGGACAACGGGCCGAAGCCCTTCGCGACACCGGCGCCAGTATCACCGCTGTCCGCTGCCACCTGGTGACCCCTGAACAGATTCTACCGAATGTGCTGTGCCCTGTGCGGACGGCCGACAACAGTGAAAGCCTATGCCAGATGGCCCTGGTCCCCTTCGAGTGGGGAGGGGTGACGGGCCTGCTGAAGGTGACGGTGCGCGACGACGCCCCGGTCGACTGCCTCCTGGGGAACGACTTGGAGAGTTCCCCCTGGGCTCAAGTAGAACGACGAGAGCACCTCCGAATGTTGGGACTGGCTGATTGGGCCTGCGCCATCACCCGGTCCATGACCGCCCAGGCCCCCCGCTCCTCCTCGACCTCCGGGACGGCCCGACCCGAGGGGCTCACACCCCCTCCCGCCAGCAGCGAGGAGGAGGCGGACACCGACCCCGGGCCCAGCGAATCCTCCCCCGAAGAGATGGCTTCTCCGAGCGCCCTACCAGAACTGACGCAATGGCAACATGAAGGGGGCCCCACCCGAGAGCAGTTCCAGCAAGAGCAACAGTCCTGTCCCTCTCTCGAAGGGGTCCGACAGCAGGCGACCGCGCAAGCCAACGGTGACCAGACCGGCACCCACTGGATCTACTGGGCCGAGGGCCTGTTGTACAGTGAACAGAAAGTGGCAGAACTCGGGGCCGGCCGCGTGTTGGTGGTCCCCCTCCGCTTCCGGGAGTTCCTTCTCAACCTGGCCCATGATGTGCCCCTCGCCGGACACTTAGGGCAAGACAAAACGTACAGTCGTCTGGTGACCCACTTCTACTGGCCTCGGATGCGGAGAGATGTGGACAACCACTGCCGGTCCTGCCAGACCTGCCAAGCCAGCGGAAAGACGGGGGGTCGGGTCAAGGCCCCCCTCCAGCCCTTTCCCGCCGTCAGCACCCCGTTTGAACGAGTCGGAATCGACATTGTGGGACCCCTGGACCCCCAAACCGCCCTGGGCCACCGCTTCATCCTGGTCCTCGTGGACCACGCCACCAGGTACCCGGAGGCGGTCCCGCTCAGAACTATAACGGCCCCTGTGGTAGGCCGGGCCTTGATGGGGATCTTCTCCCGAGTGGGATTCCCCAGCGAAGTGGTGAGCGACCGTGGCACGAACTTTATCTCCAGGTACATGCGGTCCCTGTGGCAACAATGCGGGGTCACATACAAGTTCACGACCCCATATCACCCTCAGGGGAACGGGCTGGTTGAGCGGTTCAACCGAACATTGAAAGGGATGATCCAGGGCCTGGAAGAACCCCTCAGGCGGAAATGGGATGTCCTGCTGCCCTGCCTCCTGTTTGCCTATCGGGAGGTCCCGCAGAAGTCCCTGGGGTTCAGCCCGTTTGAACTATTGTATGGGCACCCGGTCCGCGGACCACTCAGCCTGGTCAAGGAGGGCTGGGAGATGAAGCCCCGAGGCGCCCCTCCTGACGTCTACCGATACCTCCTGACCCTCCGAAACCAGACCCGCAAGTTCCGAGCCATAGCCGAAGCCAACCTCGAGGCCAGCCAGGAGGACATGAAGCGGTGGTACGATCGCAACACTTCTACGGTAGAATTCGAGCCAGGTCAGAAAGTATGGGTCATGGCCCCGGTCGAACCCGGCGCCCTCCAGGACAAGTGGACCGGGCCCTTCAAGGTGGTGGAGAAGAAAAGTCCCGTCACCTACCTGGTCGATCTGGAGTCCCCCCGGAACCCCCTCCGGGTCCTACATGCGAACAGGCTAAAACCCCACTTCGCCCGGACCGAACTGAGCCTGCTGCTGGCGACCGACGAGGGGAGCGAGGACGACTCCGAGCCCTTGCCCGACCTCTTGCAATCCGACAGTCACGATGGATCGATCGAAGGGGTCCAACTCGCCTCGTCCCTGACCCCGGAGCAGCGCAACGACTGCCAGCGATTACTGCGGGACTACGCAGCCCTCTTCTCTCTCACCCCGGGGGTGACCCACTGGTGCGTCCACGATGTCGACACCGGGGAGAACCCCCCCATACGACACAGAGCCTACCGGGTGCCTGACCAAGTGCGGGCCTGCATCCAGGCCGAAGTAGCGAAGATGCTGGCCCTGGGGGTCATCGAGCCTTCCGACAGCCCGTGGGCCAGCCCTGTCGTCCTGGTGCCCAAGGCCGCAGCTCCCGGTCACCCCCCGGAGTTGCGATTCTGCGTGGACTACCGAGCCCTGAATGTAGTAACCAAGACAGACGCACACCCGATACCCCGGGCCGACGAACTGATCGACCGCCTAGGGGCCGCTCGCTACTTGAGCACGCTGGACCTCACCGCCGGGTACTGGCAAATCCAGCTCACCCCCGGCGCCCAAGAAAGATCCGCCTTTTCGACTCCGGATGGGCATTACCACTTTCGGGTGATGCCCTTCGGAATGAAGAACGCCCCGGCCACCTTCCAAAGACTGGTGAACAAGGTTTTGGCCGGGCTTGAGGCCTTCAGCGCGGCCTACTTAGATGACATTGCCGTGTACAGCAACCACTGGGCCGAGCACCTCCTCCACCTGGAGGCCGTCCTGGCCGCCCTCCAGCGGGCCGGGCTCACAGTCAAGGCCAGCAAATGCCAAATCGGCCACGGATCCATGACCTACCTGGGCCATCAAGTGGGGAGCGGGCAGGTGGCCCCCCTCCAAGCGAAGATAGATGCCATCCAGACCTGGGAACCCCCCACTACCCAGACCGCTGTCCGGGCCTTCCTGGGCCTCACCGGATACTACCGGCGGTTTATCCGGGACTATGGGAGCATTGTTGGCCCCCTCACAGAGTTAACGTCCAAAAAACAGCCCAAGAAGGTACACTGGACACCCCGCTGCCAAACAGCCTTCGACACCCTCAAAACGGCCATGTGTACTGCTCCGGTGCTGCAAGCCCCGGACTACCAGAAGGAGTTCGTGGTACAGACGGACGCCTCCGAGTATGGGATCGGGGCCGTCCTCTCCCAAACTGACGAAAGGGGGCTCGACAGACCAGTGGCCTTCATCAGCCGGCGACTACTGCCCCGGGAGCAACGCTGGAGCACTATTGAGCGCGAGGCCTTCGCTGTGGTGTGGGCCCTCAAGAAGCTCCGGCCCTACCTCTTTGGCGCCCACTTCCGGGTCCAGACCGACCACCGGCCCTTGCAATGGTTAATGCGAATGCGGGGCGAGAACCCCAAGCTGCTGCGATGGTCCATCTCGCTACAAGGGATGGACTTTGACGTCGAACACCGGCCCGGCAATGACCACGCCAACGCCGACGGCCTGTCCCGCTTCTTCCGCCTTGACGAGGAGAATCCCCAAGGAGATGGGTGACTCTCCATGCCTTCGGCTGGGGGGGACGCCTGTTGGACCTGGCCTCGTGGCGTGGTCCTTAACCCCCTGGATTGTGGCCGTTCCCCACCCCGGCCGTCACGGGCCACCCATCTGGACTGCACCAAGGCCCTTCACCCGGAGCTACACGTGGTCGCATACTCCTCGTGGCTCCGCCATCTTGTTGGCATCCACGTCACACCGTGCCCCAGCCGGCGTGACCCCGCTCAACCCAGCCTCGACCCCAACGAAGCCCCGACATCGAGGCACCACGAACTGGCCAGGGGGTGCCGCAGGAACCATTCATCGCCCCGGCGGAGGACAGTATCAATGGGACCCCCAACTGTCCTCCCCTCTCGAGGTGTGATCACCCTGCAAACTCCCATGGGCCTGGCGCCTCTCCTGCTGGGCGTCTGGCCACCTCCACCCGGCCACTCCGCCCCCTCGGGCGCATAGGTCCGGACATCAAAGGGCTCCAGACCTATATCTGGGGCGACCCCACCACAGCTCGGCAGTTGTATCCCGGAGTCGAGAGCCCTGCTGATTGAATCGCGGCTGACCCTACGGAGAAGAACTCTTGTCGGAACCATCACGAGCCCTGCTGACTGCGTCGCGGCTCCCTCCTGTGAACCCTTTTCTGAACCACCTGGAACATCGGAGCCCTGCAGACGCCGTCGCGGCCCAACCTCGCTGGAACCTTCCTCGGAGCCCTGCTGATGACGTCGCGGCTCGAGCTGAACAGAGACCATCTTGAGAGCCCTGCTGATTGAATCGCGGCTCTCCACGAACTGTACGCCAGAGCCCTGCTGACGCCGTCGCGGCTCGACCCCTCCGAGATCGGAGGTCCTCCAGCGTGAGGATAAGAACTGGGCCCCAGGTACCCTCGTACCACATTCCTGCCAAAGACTGTCCCGCTACCCCTACCCTTCCAAAGAGACATTGAGACTTTTGGTGGATCCCTCGATCCCTTCGTGTAAATATTGAGCTCGTAACCTTGTATTGATGATAAAGAATTGCTTGTCTTGAGACAACCTCCTTGAGTCCGGTGTGGTGGTGTTACTGTGCTAGTACGGGATAGGAGAAGGATCTCTCAGGAGACTTCTCGGCAGCGCTCGGCTACTTCGTGCAGTGAGAGGGCCCCCCCCCTTGGTGGTCTCACCGACTCCTCGGGGTCCGCCTTCCAACAAGGACAAAAATACCGGCAAAGGTGCGGGGTGGGCACCCGCGATGTAAATAAGCGGACTTGCGGGGTAATCTCCACGCCGGGGATTCCCCTTTTCTAATGATCGCAGCTCCGAGCTGCCAGTTCAGCAATCCGAAGCGTTGCTCCTTTTGAAGGGGGGATCGAGCGCTCACCAGGGCATAAGTCCCGCGCTCTGCCCAGAATTAAGTGAAGCTTTTCCTCCACTGCAGAGATAAAGCGCTCCCAGGCGCTGTAGAGCCCAGAAAGCGCTCCCAGGCGCTATAACAAGGGAAAGTCCAGCAAAGTCCTTAGTAAGGTGGGCAGGGGGCAAGGCTGGGCCAGGGGCCAGCTCACTGGGCCCTCCAGGCAGGAAGGCAGTCCAAAGTGGCGGTTCCTCCTGGCCTCCAGCAGCAGCAGCCCCCCTCAGGATCCTGGAAGAGAACCCTTTCTGTGGGGACACAGCCCCATTTTTATACAGTCAAACCCTTTGTTCTGGGTTCAGGGTGAGGGGGAAAACCAGTCGCAGCTGGTTGGGGAGCACCCTTCATGTGCTCAGCCCCTCACTCTATTCACTGGCAGGGCTAGGGTCGTCAGTCGCACCACAGGGGGCGGGGCAAGCATTGTGTGTGGAAAACCCTGTCCTATTCAGGACCCAGGTGTACTCCTCCCACCCATCTAGCTGCTGATCTCCCCATTCACCACTGGGTGACTCATCCTGACTCTGGGGAATCCCTAGCCCGTCACATGACATGACCAGCCAATCACGTGACAGACACACTGCACACAGAAGTGCCCACTTCTAGAAGTGGCACTTCCACACTAGGTACATGCACGCCGCACACATCATCGCGCAGCATTCACTCCCACGAGTCCGCACATACCAAACTCGGGCCTGCACACCCCACGCATCAGGAACTACTAGGGACACATACATTCCCCATGCATTCCTATGGGAGGGCAGGCCTATCTCACCACATGCACTCAGAGCACGCACGCACTTTACCCTGGGACACAGGGAAAGTGCGCAGAGACCAAACAATTACCACACCAAGTCACCAATAAAAAGCAAAAAAAGTTCAGGGGTGAACCTGCCAGAAGGGCCAAGTCCAACAGTGGTGTTTCAGGGTCAAGGGCAGTGCAGTGGTGTTCAGGCAGTGTAGGGGGTCGTGCAGGGGTTGGGGTTTTAGGGTTTAGGGCAGTGTAGTGGTGTTTGGGCAGTCTAGGGGGTCATGCTGGGGTGGTGTTTCAGGGTTTAGGGCAATGCAGTGGTGGAAGGGCAGTGTAGGGGGTCGTGCTGAGGGTGGTGTTTCAGGGTTTAGGGCAGTGCAGTGGTCTTGGGGCAGTGTAAGGGGTCGAACGGGGGTGGTGTTTCAGGGTTCAGGGCAGTGCAGTGGTGTTCGGGCAGTGTAGGGTGTCATGCAGGGGTGGTGTTTCAGGGTTTAGGGCAGTGCAGTGGTGTTCGGGCAGTATAGGGGGTCGTGCGGGGTGGTGTTTCAGGGTATCGGGCAGTGCAGTGGTGTTTGGGCAGTGTAGGGGGTAGTGCGGGTGGTGTTTCAGGGTTTAGGGCAGAACAGTGCTGTTTGGGCACTGTAGGGGTCGTGCTGGGGCTGGTGTTTCAGGGTTTAGGGCAGTGCAGTGGTGTTTGGGCAGTGTAGGGGGTTGTGGGGGGTGGTGTTTCATGGTTTAGGACAGTGCCGTGGTGTTCGGGCAGTGTAGGGGGTCGTGCGGGGTGGTGTTTCAGGGTATCGGGCAGTGCAGTGGTGTTTGGGCAGTGTAGGGGGTAGTGCGAGTGGTGTTTCAGGGTTTAGGGCAGAACAGTGCTGTTTGGGCAGTGTAGGGGTCGTGCTGGGGCTGGTGTTTCAGGGTTTAGGGCAGTGCAGTGGTGTTCGGGTAGTGTAGGGGGCTTGCTGGGGATGGTGTTTCAAGGTTTAGGGCAGTGGTGTTCTGGCAGTGTAGGGGGTCGTGCTGGGGGTGGTGTTTCAAGGTTTAGGGCAGTGCAGTGGTGTTCGGGCACTGTAGTGGGTCTTGATGGGGGTGATGTTTCAGGGTTTAGGGCAGTGCAGTGGTGTTTGGGCACTGTCGGTGGTCTTGCTGGGGTTAGTGTTTCAGGGTTTAGGGGAGTGGAGTAGTGTTCGGGCAGTGTAGGGGGTCGTGCTGGGGTGGAGTTTTTGTGTTTAGGGCAGTGCAGTGATGTTCGGACAGTGTAGGGGGTCATGCTGGGGTTAGTGTTTCAGGGTTTAGGGGAGTGCAGTGGTGTTCGGGCAGTGTAGGGGGTCGTGAGGGGGTGGTGTTTCAGGGTTTAGGGCAGTGCAGTGGTGTTCAGGCAGTGTATGGGGTCGTGCTGGGGCTGGTGTTTTAGGGTTTAGGGCAGTGCCGTAGTGTTCGGGCCGTGTAGGGGGTCGTGCTGGGGTGGTGCTTCAGGGTTTAGGGCAGTTGTATTTTGACCGTGTAGGGGGTCTTGCTGGAGGTGATGTTTCAGGGTTTAGGGCAGTGCAGTGGTGTTCAGGCAGTGTAGGGGGTCGTGCTAGGGGGTGGTGTTTCAGGGTTTAGGGCAGTGCAGTGGTGTTCAGGCTGTGTAGGGGGTCGTGCGGGGGTGGTGTTTCAGGGGTTTAGGGCAGTGCAGTGGTGTTCGGGCAGTGTAGGGGGTCGTGCTGGGCCTGGTGTTTCAGTGTTTAGGGCAGTGCAGTGGTGTTCGGACAGTGTAGGGGGTCTTGCTGGGGGGTGGTGTTTCAGGGTTTATGAAATTGCAGTGATGTACGGGCAGTGTAGGGGGTCTTGCTGCCGGTGGTTTTCAGGCAGTGTAGGGGGTCTTGCTGGGGGTGGTGTTTCAGTGTTTAGGGCAGTGGTGTTTTGGCAGTGTAGGGGGTCTTGCTGGAGGTGATGTTTCAGGGTTTAGGGCAGTGCAGTGGTGTTCGGGAAGTGTAGGCGGTCGTGCTGGGGTGGTGGTTCAGGGTTTAGGGCAGTGCAGTGGTGTTCGGGCACTGTAGGGGGTCATGCTGGGGGGTGGTGTTTCAGGGTTTAGGGCAGTGCAGTGGTGTTCAGACTGTGTAGGGGGTCGTGCGGGGGTGGTGTTTCGGGGTTTAGGGCATTGAAGTGGTGTTCAGGCTGTGTAGTGGGTCATGCGGGGGTGGTGTTTCGGGGTTTAGGGCAGTGAAGTGGTGTTCGGACCGTGTAGGGGGTCGTGCTGGGGCTAGTGTTTTAGGGTTTAGGGCAGTGCAGTGCAGTGGTGTTCTGGCAGTGTAGGGGGTCGTGCTGGGGCTGGTGTTTCAGGGTTTAGGGCAGTGGTGTTTTGGCAGTATAGGGGGTCTTGCTGGAGGTGATGTTTCAGGGTTTAGGGCAGTGCAGTGGTGTTCGGGCAGTGTAGGGGGTCGTGCTGGGGTGGTGGTTCAGGGTTTAGGGCAGTGCAGTGGTGTTCGGGCACTGTAGGGGGTCATGCTGGGGGGTGGTGTTTCAGGGTTTAGGGCAGTGCAGTGGTGTTCAGGCTGTGTAGGAGGTCGTGCTGGCGCTAGTGTTTCAGGGTTTAGGGCAGTGCTGTGGTGTTCAGGCAGTGTAGGGGTTTGTGCGGGGTGGTGTTTCAGGGTTCAGGGCAGTGCAGTGGTGTTCGGGCAGTGTAGGGGGTCGTGGGCACGGTGTTTCAGGGTTTAGGGCAGAAAAGTGGTGTTTGGGCAGTGTAGGGGTCGTGCTGGGGCTGGTGTTTCCAGGATTTAGGGCAGTGGTGTTCGGGCAGTGTAGGGGGTCGTGCTGGGGGGGTGGTGTTTCAAGGTTTAGGGCAGTGCAGTGGTGTTCGGGCAGTGTAGGGGGTTGTGCTTGGGCTGGTGTTTCAGGGTTTTGGGCAGAGCAGTGGTGTTCGGGCAGTGTATAGGGTCATGCTGGGGTTGGTGTTTCTGGGTTTAGGGCAGTGCAGTTGTGTTCAGGCAGTGTAGGGGGTCTTGCTATATGTGGTGTTTCAGGGTTTAGGGCAGGGGTGTTCGGGCAGTGTAGGAGGTCTTGCTGGGGGTGATGTTTCAGGGTTTAGGGCAGTGCAGTGGAGTTTGGGCAGTGTAGGGGGTCGTGCTGGAGTGGTGTTTTAGGGTTTAGAGCAGTGCAGTGGTGTTCAGGCAATGTAGGGGGTCGTGCTGGGGTTAGTGTTTTAGGGTTTAGGGCAGTGCAGTGGTGTTCTGGCTGTGTAGGGGGTCGTGCTGGGGCAAGTGTTTTAGGGTTTAGGGCAGTGCAGTGGTGTTCGGGCATTGTAGGGGGTCGTGCTGAGGCTGGTGTTTCAGGGTTTAGGGTAGTGGTGTTTGGGCAGTGTAGGGGGTCGTGCTGGGGGATGGTGTTTCAGGGTTTAGGGCAGTGCAGTGGTGTTCAGGCTGTGTAGGGGACGTGTGGGGTGATGTTTCAGGGTTTAGGGCAGTGCAGTGGTGTTGGGGCAGTGTAGGGGGTCGTGCAGGGGTGGTGGTTCAGGGGTTTAGGGCAGTGCAGTGGTGTTCGGGCAGTGTAGGGGGTCATGCTGGGCCTGGTGTTTCAGGGTTTAGGGCTGTGCAGTGGTGTTCGGACAGTGTAGGGGGTCTTGCTGGGGGGTGGTGTTTCAGGGTCTATGAAATTGCAGTGATGTTCGGCAGTGTAGGGGGTCTTGCTGCGGGTGGTTTTCGGGCAGTGTAGGGGGTCTTGCTGGGGGTGGTGTTTCAGTGTTTAGGGCAGTGTAGGGTGTCTTGCTGGAGGTGGTTTTTCAGGGTTTAGGGCAGTGCAGTGCAGTGGTGTTCAGGCAGTATAGGGAGGTCATGCTGGGGGTGGTGTTTCTTGGTTTAGGGCAGTGCAGTGGTGTTCGGGCAGTGTAGGGCGTCGTGCGGGGGTGGTGTTTCAGGGTTCAGGGCAGTGCAGTGGTGTTCAGGCAGTGTAGGGGGTTGTGCGGGGTGGTGTTTCTGGGTTTAGGGCAGAGCAGTGGTGTTTGGGCAGTGTAGGGGTCATGCTGGGGCTGGTGTTTCAGGGTTTAGGGCAGTGCAGTGGTGTTCAGGTTGTGTAGGGGGTCTTGCTGGGGATGGTGTTTCAGGGTTTAGGGCAGTGATGTTCGGGCAGTGTAGGGGGTCTTGCTGGGGGGTGGTGTTTCAAGGTTTGGGGCTGTGCTGGGGTGTTTGAGCAGTGTAGGGGGTCATGCTGGGGGTGGTGTTTCAGGGTCCAGGGCAGTGCAGTGGTGTTCGGGCAGTGTAGGGGGTCATGCTGGGGGTGGTGTTTCAGGGTTTAGGGCAGTGCAGTGGTGTTCGGGCAGTGTAGGGGGTCGTGCTGGGCCTGGAGTTTCAGGGTTTAGGGCAGTGCAGTGGTGTTCGGGCTGTGTAGGGGGTCGTCCTGGTGCCAGTGTTTCAGGGTTTAGGGCAGTGCAATGGTGTTCGGGCAGTGTAGGGGGTCATGCGGGGGTGGTGTTTCAGGGTTCAGGGCAGTGCAGTGGTGTTCGGGCAGTGTAGGGGGTCGTGCGGGTGGTGTTTCAGGGTTTAGTGCACAGCAGTGGTGTTTGGGCAGTGTAGGGGTCGTGCTGGGGCTGGTGTTTCCAGGGTTTAGGGCAGTGGTGTTCATGCAGTGTAGGGGGTCGTGCTGGGGTTGGTGTTTCTGGGTTTAGGGCAGTGCAGTGGTGTTCGGGCTGTGTAGGAGGTCGTGCTGGTGCTAGTGTTTCAGGGTTTAGGGCAGTGCTGTGGTGTTCAGGCAGTGTAGGGGTTCGTGCGGGGTGGTGTATCAGGGTTCAGGGCAGTGCAGTGGTGTTCGGGCAGTGTAGGGGGTCGTGGGCACGGTGTTTCAGGGTTTAGGGCAGAAAAGTAGTGTTTGGGCAGTGTAGGGGTCGTGCTGGGGCTGGTGTTTCCAGGATTTAGGGCAGTGGTGTTCGGGCAGTGTAGGGGGTCATGCTGGGGGGGTGGTGTTTCAAGGTTTAGGGCAGTGCAGTGGTGTTCGGGCAGTGTAGGGGGTCGTGCTTGGGCTGGTGTTTCAGGGTTTGTGGCAGAGCAGTGGTGTTCGGGCAGTGTATAGGGTCATGCTGGGGTTGGTGTTTCTGGGTTTAGGGCAGTGCAGTTGTGTTCAGGCAGTGTAGGTGGTCTTGCTATATGTGGTGTTTCAGGGTTTAGGGCAGGGGTGTTCGGGCAGTGTAGGAGGTCTTGCTGGGGGTGATGTTTCAGGGTTTAGGGCAGTGCAGTGGATTTTTGGCAGTGTAGGGGGTCGTGCTGGAGTGGTGTTTTAGGGTTTAGGGCAGTGCAGTGGTGTTCAGGCAATGTAGGGGGTTGTGCTGGGGTTAGTGTTTTAGGGTTTAGGGCAGTGCAGTGGTGTTCTGGCCGTGTAGGGGGTCGTGCTGGGGCAAGTGTTTTAGGGTTTAGGGCAGTGCAGTGGTGTTCGGGCAGTGTAGGGGGTCGTGCTGGGGCTGGTGTTTCAGGGTTTAGGGCAGTGCAGTGGTGTTTGGGCAGTGAAGGGGGTCGTGCTGGGGGGTGGTGTTTCAGGGTTTAGGGCAGTGCAGTGGTGTTCAGGCTGTGTAGGGGACGTGCGGGGTGGTGTTTCAGGGTTTAGGGCAGTGCAGTGGTGTTGGGGCAGTGTAGGGGGTCGTGCGGGGTGGTGTTTCAAGGGTTTAGGGCAGTGCAGTGGTGTTCGGGCAGTGTAGGGGTCATGCTGGGCCTGGTGTTTCAGGGTTTAGGGCAGTGCAGTGGTGTTCGGACAGTGTATGGGGTCTTGCTGGGGGGTGGTGTTTCAGGGTTTATGAAATTGCAGTGATGTTCGGCAGTGTAGGGGGTCTTGCTGCGGGTGGTTTTCGGGCAGTGTAGGGGGTCTTGCTGGGGGTGGTGTTTCAGTGTTTAGGGCAGTGTAGGGTGTCTTGCTGGGGGTGGTTTTTCAGGGTTTAGGGCAGTGCAGTGCAGTGCAGTGGTGTTCAGGCAGTATAGGGAGGTCATGCTGGGGGTGGTGTTTCTTGGTTTAGGGCAGTGCAGTGGTGTTCGGGCAGTGTAGGGTGTCGTTCGGGGGTGGTGTTTCAGGGTTCAGGGCAGTGCAGTGGTGTTCAGGCAGTATAGGGGGTTGTGCGGGGTGGTGTTTCAGGGTTTAGGGCAGAGCACTGGTGTTTGGGCAGTGTAGGGGTCGTGCTGGGGCTGGTGTTTCAGGGTTTAGGGCAGTGCAGTGGTATTCAGGTAGTGTAGGGGGTCTTGCTGGGGATGGTGTTTCAGGGTTTAGGGCAGTGATGTTCGGGCAGTGTAGGGGGTCATGCTGGGGGGTGGTGTTTCAAGGTTTAGGGCTGTGCTGGGGTGTTTGGGCAGTTTAGGGGATCATGCGGGGGTTGTGTTTCAGGGTTTAGGGCAGTGCAGTGGTGTTCGGGCAGTGTAGGGAGTCATGCGGGGTTGGTGTTTCAGGGTTTAGGGCAGTGCAGTGGTATTCGGGCAGTTTAGGGGGTCGTGCAGGGGGTGGTGTTTCACGGTCAAGGGCAGTGCAGTGGTGTTTGGGCAGTGTAGGGGGTCGTGCAGAGGTTGGGGTTTTAGGGTTTTATGGCAGTGTAGTGGTGTTTGGGCTGTGTAGAAGGTCATGCTGGGGTGGTGTTTCAGGGTATAGGGCAGTGCAGTGCAGTGGTGTTCGGGCAGTATAGACGGTCGTGCTGGGGTGGTGTTTCATGGTTTAGGGCAGTGCAGTGGTGTTCGGGCAGTGTAGGGGGTCGTGCGGGGGTGGTGTTTCAGGGTTCCGGGCAATGCAGTGGTGTTCGGGCAGTGTAGGGTGTCGTGCGGGGTGGTGTTTCAGGGTTTAGGGCAGAGCAGTGCTGTCTGGGCAGTGTAGGGGGTCGTGCAGGGGGTGGTGTTTCAGAATCAAGGGCAGTGCAGTGGTGTTTGGACAGTGTAGAGGGTCATGCAGGGGTTGGTGTTTCAGGGTTTAGGGCAGTGCAGCGGTGTTCGGGCAGTGTAGGCGGTAGTGCTGGGGTGGTGGTTCAGGGCTTAGGGCAGTGCAGTTGTGTTCGGGCAGTGTAGGGGGTCATGCTCGGGGTGGTGTTTCAGGGTTTAGGGCAGTGCAGTGGTGTTCAGGCTGTATAAGGGGTTGTGCGGGGGTGGTGTTTCAGGGTTTAGGGCAGTGCAGTGGTGTTGGGGCAGAGTAGGGGGTTGTGCTGGGGTGGTGTTTTAGGGTTTAAGGCAGTGCAGTGGTGTTCGGGCAGTGTAGGGGGTCGTGCGGGGGGTGATGTTTCAGGGTTTAGGGCAGTGCAGTGGTGCTGGGGCAGTGTAGGGGGTCGTGCGGGGGTGGTGTTTCAGGGTTCAGGGCAGTGCAGTGGTGTTTGGGCAGTGTAGGGGGTCATGCTGGGGGTGGTGTTTCAGGGTTCAGGGCAGTGCAGTGGTGTTCGGGCAGTGTAGGGGGTCATGCTGGGGGTGGTGTTTCAGGGTTTAGGGCAGTGCAGTGGTGTTCGGGCAGTGTAGGGGGTCGTGCTGGGCCTGGTGTTTCAGGGTTTAGGGCAGTGCAGTGGTGTTCGGGCTGTGTAGGGGGTCATCCTGGTGCTAGTGTTTCAGGGTTTAGGGCAGTGCAGTGGTGTTCGGGCAGTGTAGGGAGTCGTGCGGGGGTGGTGTTTCAGGGTTCAGGGCAGTGCAGTGGAGTTCGGGCAGTGTAGGGGGTCGTGCCGGTGGTGTTTCAGGGTTTAGGGCAGAGCAGTGGTGTTTGGGCAGTGTAGGGGTCGTGCTGGGGCTGGTGTTTCCAGGGTTTAGGGCAGTGGTGTTCGTGCAGTGTAGGGGGTCGTGCTAGGGTTGGTGTTTCTGGGTTTAGGGCAGTGCAGTGGTGTTCGGGCTGTGTAGGAGGTCGTGCTGGCGCTAGTGTTTCAGGGTTTAGGGCAGTGCTGTGGTGTTCAGGCAGTGTAGGGGGTTGTGCGGGGTGGTGTTTCAGGGTTCAAGGCAGTGCAGTGGTGTTCGGGCAGTGTAGGGGGTCGTGGGCACGGTGTTTCAGGGTTTAGGGCAGAAAAGTGGTGTTTGGGCAGTGTAGGGGTCGTGCTGGGGCTGGTGTTTCCAGGATTTAGGGCAGTGGTGTTCGGGCAGTGTAGGGGGTCATGCTGGAGGGGTGGTGTTTCAAGGTTTAGGGCAGTGCAGTGGTGTTCGGGCAGTGTAGGGGGTCGTGCTTGGGCTGGTGTTTCAGGGTTTTGGGCAGAGCAGTGGTGTTAGGGCAGTGTATAGGGTCATGCTGGGGTTGGTGTTTCTGGGTTTAGGGCAGTGCAGTTGTGTTCAGGCAGTGTAGGGGGTCTTGCTATATGTGGTGTTTCAGGGTTTAGGGCAGGGGTGTTCGGGCAGTGTAGGAGGTCTTGCTGGGGGTGATGTTTCAGGGTTTAGGGCAGTGCAGTGGAGTTTGGGCAGTGTAGGGGGTCGTGCTGGAGTGGTGTTTTAGGGTTTAGGGCTGTGCAGTGGTGTTCAGGCAATGTAGGGGGTCGTGCTGGGGTTAGGGTTTCAGGGTTTAGGGGAGTGCAGTGGTGTTCGGGCAGTGTAAGGGGTCGTGCTGAGGTGGTGTTTCAGGTTTTGGGGCAGTGCAGTGATGTTTGGGCAGTGTAGGGGGTCATGCTGGGGGGTGGTGTTTCAAGGTTTAGGGCTGTGCTGGGGTGTTTGGGCAGTTTAGGGGATCATGCGGGGGTTGTGTTTCAGGGTTTAGGGCAGTGCAGTGGTGTTCGGGCAGTGTAGGGAGTCATGCGGGGTTGGTGTTTTAGGGTTTAGGGCAGTGCAGTGGTGTTCGGGCAGTTTAGGGGGTCGTGCAGGGGGTGGTGTTTCACGGTCAAGGGCAGTGCAGTGGTGTTTGGGCAGTGTAGGGGGTCGTGCAGAGGTTGGGGTTTTAGGGTTTAGGGCAGTGTAGTGGTGTTTGGGCTGTGTAGAAGGTCATGCTGGGGTGGTGTTTCAGGGTATAGGGCAGTGCAGTGCAGTGGTGTTCGGGCAGTATAGACGGTCGTGCTGGGGTGGTGTTTCATGGTTTAGGGCAGTGCAGTGGTGTTCGGGCAGTGTAGGGGGTCGTGCGGGGGTGGTGTTTCAGGGTTCCGGGCAATGCAGTGGTGTTCGGGCAGTGTAGGGTGTCGTGCGGGGTGGTGTTTCAGGGTTTAGGGCAGAGCAGTGCTGTCTGGGCAGTGTAGGGGGTCGTGCATGGGGTGGTGTTTCAGAATCAAGGGCAGTGCAGTGGTGTTTGATCAGTGTAGGGGGTCATGCAGGGGTTGGTGTTTTAGGGTTTAGGGCAGTGCAGCGGTGTTCGGGCAGTGTAGGCGGTAGTGCTGGGGTGGTGGTTCAGGGCTTAGGGCAGTGCAGTTGTGTTCGGGCAGTGTAGGGGGTCATGCTCGGGGTGGTGTTTCAGGGTTTAGGGCAGTGCAGTGGTGTTCAGGCTGTATAAGGGGTTGTGCGGGGTGGTGTTTCAGGGTTTAGGGCAGTGCAGTGGGGTTGGGGCAGAGTAGGGGGTTGTGCTGGGGTGGTGTTTTAGGGTTTAAGGCAGTGCAGTGGTGTTCGGGCAGTGTAGGGGGTCATGCGGGGGGTGATGTTTCAGGGTTTAGGGCAGTGCAGTGGTGCTGGGGCAGTGTAGGGGGTCGTGTGGGGGTGGTGTTTCAGGGTTCAGGGCAGTGCAGTGGTGTTTGGGCAGTGTAGGGGGTCATGCTGGGGGTGGTGTTTCAGGGTTCAGGGCAGTGCAGTGGTGTTCGGGCAGTGTAGGGGGTCATGCTGGGGGTGGTGTTTCAGGGTTTAGGGCAGTGCAGTGGTGTTTGGGCAGTGTAGGGGGTCATGCTGGGCCTGGTGTTTCAGGGTTTAGGGCAGTGCAGTGGTGTTCGGGCTGTGTAGGGGGTCGTCCTGGTGCTAGTGTTTCAGGGTTTAGGGCAGTGCAGTGGTGTTCAGGCAGTGTAGGGATCGTGCTGGGGCTGGTGTTTCAGGGTTCAGGGCAGTGCAGTGGTGTTCGGGCAGTGTAGGGGGTCGTGCGGGTGGTGTTTCAGGGTTTAGGGCAGAGCAGTGGTGTTTGGGCAGTGTAGGGATCGTGCTGGGGCTGGTGTTTCCAGGGTTTAGGGCAGTGGTGTTCGTGCAGTGTAGGGGGTCGTGCTGGGGTTGGTGTTTCTGGGTTTAGGGCAGTGCAGTGGTGTTCGGGCTGTGTAGGAGGTCGTGCTGGCGCTAGTGTTTCAGGGTTTAGGGCAGTGCTGTGGTGTTCAGGCAGTGTAGGGGGTTGTGCGGGGTGGTGTTTCAGGGTTCAAGGCAGTGCAGTGGTGTTCGGACAGTGTAGGGGGTCGTGGGCACGGTGTTTCAGGGTTTAGGGCAGAAAAGTGGTGTTTGGGCAGTGTAGGGGTCGTGCTGGGGCTGGTGTTTCCAGGATTTAGGGCAGTGGTGTTCGGGCAGTGTAGGGGGTCATGCTGGAGGGGTGGTGTTTCAAGGTTTAGGGCAGTGCAGTGGTGTTCGGGCAGTGTAGGGGGTCATGCTTGGGCTGGTGTTTCAGGGTTTTGGGCAGAGCAGTGGTGTTCGGGCAGTGTATAGGGTCATGCTGGGGTTGGTGTTTCTGGGTGCAGGGCAGTGCAGTTGTGTTCAGGCAGTGTAGGGGGTCTTGCTATATGTGGTGTTTCAGGGTTTAGGGCAGGGGTGTTCGGGCAGTGTAGGAGGTCTTGCTGGGGGTGATGTTTCAGGGTTTAGGGCAGTGCAGTGGAGTTTGGGCAGTGTAGGGGGTCATGCTGGAGTGGTGTTTTAGGGTTTAGGGCTGTGCAGTGGTGTTCAGGCAATGTAGGGGGTCGTGCTGGGGTTAGTGTTTCAGGGTTTAGGGGAGTGCAGTGGTGTTCGGGCAGTGTAGGGGGTCGTGCTGAGGTGGTGTTTCAGGTTTTAGGGCAGTGCAGTGGTGTTCGGGCCGTGTAGGGGGTCATGCTGGGGCTAGTGTTTTAGAGGGTAGGGCAGTGCAGTGGTGTTCTGGCCGTGTAGGGGGTCGTGCTGGGGCAAGTGTTTTAGGGTTTAGGGCAGTGCAGTGGTGTTCGGGCAGTGTTGGGGGTCGTGCTGGGGCTGGTGTTTCAGGGTTTAGGGCAGTGCAGTGGTGTTTGGGCAGTGTAGGGGGTCGTGCTGGGGGGTGGTGTTTCAGGGTTTAGGGCAGTGCAGTGGTGTTCAGGCTGTGTAGGGGACGTGCGGGGTGGTGTTTCAGTTTTTAGGGCAGTGCAGTGGTGTTGGGACAGTGTAGGGGGTCGTGCGGGGGTGGTGTTTCAGGGGTTTAGGGCAGTGCAGTGGTGTTCGGGCAGTGTAGGGGGTCATGCTGGGCCTGGTGTTTCAGGGTTTAGGGCAGTGCAGTGGTGTTCGGACAGTGTAGGGGGTCTTGCTGGGGGGTGGTGTTTCAGGGTTTATGAAATTGCAGTGATGTTCAGCAGTGTAGGGGGTCTAGCTGCGGGTGGTTTTCGGGCAGTGTAGGGGGTCTTGCTGGGGGTGGTGTTTCAGTGTTTAGGGCAGTGTAGGGTGTCTTGCTGGGGGTGGTGTTTCAGGGTTTAGGGCAGAGCAGTGGTGTTTGGGCAGTGTAGGGGTCGTGCTGGGGCTGGTGTTTCAGGGTTTAGGGCAGTGCTGTGGTAGTCAGGTAGTGTAGGGGGTCTTGCTGGGGATGGTGTTTCAGGGTTTAGGCCAGTGGTGTTCGGGCAGTGTAGGGGGTCATGCTGGGGGGTGGTGTTTCAAGGTTTAGGGCTGTGCTGGGGTGTTTGGGCAGTGTAGGGGATCATGCGGGGTGGTGTTTCAGAGTTTAGGGCAGTGCAGTGGTGTTCGGGCAGTGTAGGGAGTCATGCGGGGGTGGTGTTTCAGGGTTTAGGGCAGTGCAGTGGTGTTTGGGCAGTTTAGGGGGTCGTGCAGGGGGTGGTGTTTCACGGTCAAGGGCAGTGCAGTGGTGTTTGGGCAGTGTAGGGGGTCGTGCAGGGGTTGGGGTTTTAGGGTTTAGGGCAGTGTAGTGGTGTTTGGGCTGTGTAGGAGGTCATGCTGGGGTGGTGTTTCAGGGTTTAGGGCAGTGCAGTGCAGTGGTGTTCGGGCAGTATAGACGGTCATGCTGGGGGAGGTGTTTCATGGTTTAGGGCAGTGCAGTGGTGTTCGGGCAGTGTAGGGGGTCGTGTGGGGGTGGTGTTTCAGGGCTCCGGGCAATGCAGGGGTGTTCAGGCAGTGTAGGGTGTCGTGCGGGGTGGTGTTTAAGGGTTTAGGGCAGAGCAGTGCTGTTTAGGCAGTGTAGGGGGTCTTGCTGGAGGTGATGTTTCAGGGTTTAGGGCAGTGCAGTGGTGTTCGGGCAGTGTAGGTGGTCGTGCTGGGGTGGTGGTTCAGGGTTTAGGGCAGTGCAGTGGTGTTCGGGCAGTGTAGGGGGTCGTGCTGGGGGTGGTGTTTCAGGGTTTAGGGCAGTGCAGTGGTGTTCAGGCTGTGTAGGGGGTCGTGCGGGGGTGGTGTTTCAGGGTTTAGGGCAGTGCAGTGGTGTTGGGGCAGTGTAGGGGGTCATGCGGTGGTGGTGTTTCAGGGGTTTAGGGCAGTGCAGTGGTGTTCGGGCAGTGTAGGGGGTCGTGCTGGGCCTGGTGTTTCAGGGTTTAGGGCAGTGCAGTGATGTTCGGGCAGTGTAGGGCGTCTTGCTGCGGGTGGTTTTCGGGCAGTGTAGGGAGTCTTGCTGGGGGTGGTGTTTCAGGGTTTAGGGCAGTGCAGTGCAGTGGTGTTCAGGAGGTATAGGGAGGTCATGCTGGGGGTGGTGTTTCAGGGTTTAGGGCAGTGCAGTGGTGTTCGGGCAGTGTAGGGGGTTGTGGAGGGTGGTGTTTCAGGGTATAGGGCAGTGCAGTGCAGTGGTGTTCGGGCAGTATAGACGGTCGTGCTGGGGTGGTGTTTCATGGTTTAGGGCAGTGCAGTGGTGTTCGGGCAGTGTAGGGGGTCGTGCGGGGGTGGTGTTTCAGGGTTCCGGGCAATGCAGTGGTGTTCGGGCAGTGTAGGGTGTCGTGCGGGGTGGTGTTTCAGGGTTTAGGGCAGAGCAGTGCTGTCTGGGCAGTGTAGGGGGTCGTGCAGGGGGTGGTGTTTCAGAATCAAGGGCAGTGCAGTGGTGTTTGGACAGTGTAGGGGGTCATGCAGGGGTTGGTGTTTTAGGGTTTAGGGCAGTGCAGCGGTGTTCGGGCAGTGTAGGCGGTAGTGCTGGGGTGGTGGTTCAGGGCTTAGGGCAGTGCAGTTGTGTTCGGGCAGTGTAGGGGGTCATGCTCGGGGTGGTGTTTCAGGGTTTAGGGCAGTGCAGTGGTGTTCAGGCTGTATAAGGGGTTGTGCGGGGGTGGTGTTTCAGGGTTTAGGGCAGTGCAGTGGTGTTGGGGCAGAGTAGGGGGTTGTGCTGGGGTGGTGTTTTAGGGTTTAAGGCAGTGCAGTGGTGTTCGGGCAGTGTAGGGGGTCGTGGGGGGGGTGATGTTTCAGGGTTTAGGGCAGTGCAGTGGTGCTGGGGCAGTGTAGGGGGTCGTGCGGGGTCGGTGTTTCAGGGTTCAGGGCAGTGCAGTGGTGTTTGGGCAGTGTAGGGGGTCATGCTGGGGGTGGTGTTTCAGGGTTCAGGGCAGTGCAGTGGTGATCGGGCAGTGTAGGGGGTCATGCTGGGGGTGGTGTTTCAGGGTTTAGGGCAGTGCAGTGGTGTTCGGGCAGTGTAGGGGGTCGTGCTGGGCCTGGTGTTTCAGGGTTTAGGGCAGTGCAGTGGTGTTCGGGCTGTGTAGGGGGTCATCCTGGTGCTAGTGTTTCAGGGTTTAGGGCAGTGCAGTGGTGTTTGGGCAGTGTAGGCAGTCGTGCGGGGGTGGTGTTTCAGGGTTCAGGGCAGTGCAGTGGAGTTCGGGCAGTGTAGGGGGTCGTGCGGGTGGTGTTTCAGGGTTTAGGGCAGAGCAGTGGTGTTTGGGCAGTGTAGGGGTCGTGCTGGGGCTGGTGTTTCCAGGGTTTAGGGCAGTGGTGTTCGTGCAGTGTAGGGGGTCGTGCTAGGGTTGGTGTTTCTGGGTTTAGGGCAGTGCAGTGGTGTTCGGGCTGTGTAGGAGGTCGTGCTGGCGCTAGTGTTTCAGGGTTTAGGGCAGTGCTGTGGTGTTCAGGCAGTGTAGGGGGTTGTGCGGGGTGGTGTTTCAGGGTTCAAGGCAGTGCAGTGGTGTTCGGGCAGTGTAGGGGGTCGTTGGCACGGTGTTTCAGGGTTTAGGGCAGAAAAGTGGTGTTTGGGCAGTGTAGGGGTCGTGCTGGGGCTGGTGTTTCCAGGATTTAGGGCAGTGGTGTTCGGGCAGTGTAGGGGGTCATGCTGGAGGGGTGGTGTTTCAGGGTTTTGGGCAGAGCAGTGGTGTTCGGGCAGTGTATAGGGTCATGCTGGGGTTGGTGTTTCTGGGTTTAGGGCAGTGCAGTTGTGTTCAGGCAGTGTAGGGGGTCTTGCTATATGTGGTGTTTCAGGGTTTAGGGCAGGGGTGTTCGGGCAGTGTAGGAGGTCTTGCTGGGGGTGATGTTTCAGGGTTTAGGGCAGTGCAGTGGAGTTTGGGCAGTGTAGGGGGTCATGCTGGAGTGGTGTTTTAGGGTTTAGGGCTGTGCAGTGGTGTTCAGGCTATGTAGGGGGTCGTGCTGGGGTTAGGGTTTCAGGGTTTAGGGGAGTGCAGTGGTGTTCGGGCAGTGTAGGGGGTCGTGCTGAGGTGGTGTTTCAGGTTTTAGGGCAGTGCAGTGATGTTCGGGCAGTGTAGGGGGTCATGCTGGGGGGTGGTGTTTCAAGGTTTAGGGCTGTGCTGGGGTGTTTGGGCAGTTTAGGGGATCATGCGGGGGTTGTGTTTCAGGGTTTAGGGCAGTGCAGTGGTGTTCGGGCAGTGTAGGGAGTCATGCGGGGTTGGTGTTTCAGGGTTTAGGGCAGTGCAGTGGTGTTCGGGCAGTTTAGGGGGTCGTGCAGGGGGTGGTGTTTCACGGTCAAGGGCAGTGCAGTGGTGTTTGGGCAGTGTAGGGGGTCGTGCAGAGGTTGGGGTTTTAGGGTTTAGGCAGTGTAGTGGTGTTTGGGCTGTGCAGGAGGTCATGCTGGGGTGGTGTTTCAGGGTTTAGGGCAGTGCAGTGCAGTGGTGTTCGGGCAGTATAGACGGTCATGCTGGGGTGGTGTTTCATGGTTTAGGGCACTGCAGTGGTGTTCGGGCAGTGTAGGGGGTCGTGCGGGGGTGGTGTTTCAGGGTTCCGGGCAATGCAGTGGTGTTCGGGCAGTGTAGGGTGTCGTGCGGGGTGGTGTTTCAGGGTTTAGGGCAGAGCAGTGCTGTCTGGGCAGTGTAGGGGGTCGTGCAGGGGATGGTGTTTCAGAATCAAGGGCAGTGCAGTGGTGTTTGATCAGTGTAGGGGGTCATGCAGGGGTTGGTGTTTTAGGGTTTAGGGCAGTGCAGCGGTGTTCGGGCAGTGTAGGTGGTAGTGCTGGGGTGGTGGTTCAGGGCTTAGGGCAGTGCAGTTGTGTTCGGGCAGTGTAGGGGGTCATGCTCAGGGTGGTGTTTCAGGGTTTAGGGCAGTGCAGTGGTGTTCAGGCTGTATAAGGGGTTGTGCGGGGGTGGTGTTTCAGGGTTTAGGGCAGTGCAGTGGGGTTGGGGCAGAGTAGGGGGTTGTGCTGGGGTGGTGTTTTAGGGTTTAAGGCAGTGCAGTGGTGTTCGGGCAGTGTAGGGGGTCATGCGGGGGGTGATGTTTCAGGGTTTAGGGCAGTGCAGTGGTGCTGGGGCAGTGTAGGGGGTCGTGTGGGGGTGGTGTTTCAGGGTTCAGGGCAGTGCAGTGGTGTTTGGGCAGTGTAGGGGGTCATGCTGGGGGTGGTGTTTCAGGGTTCAGGGCAGTGCAGTGGTGTTCGGGCAGTGTAGGGGGTCATGCTGGGGGTGGTGTTTCAGGGTTTAGGGCAGTGCAGTGGTGTTTGGGCAGTGTAGGGGGTCGTGCTGGGCCTGGTGTTTCAGGGTTTAGGGCAGTGCAGTGGTGTTCGGGCTGTGTAGGGGGTCGTCCTGGTGCTAGTGTTTCAGGGTTTAGGGCAGTGCAGTGGTGTTCGGGCAGTGTAGGGAGTCGTGCGGGGGTGGTGTTTCAGGGTTCAGGGCAGTGCAGTGGTGTTCGGGCAGTGTAGGGGGTCGTGCGGGTGGTGTTTCAGGGTTTAGGGCAGAGCAGTGGTGTTTGGGCAGTGTAGGGATCGTGCTGGGGCTGGTGTTTCCAGGGTTTAGGGCAGTGGTGTTCGTGCAGTGTAGGGGGTCGTGCTGGGGTTGGTGTTTCTGGGTTTAGGGCAGTGCAGTGGTGTTCGGGCTGTGTAGGAGGTCGTGCTGGCGCTAGTGTTTCAGGGTTTAGGGCAGTGCTGTGGTGTTCAGGCAGTGTAGGGGGTTGTGCGGGGTGGTGTTTCAGGGTTCAAGGCAGTGCAGTGGTGTTCGGGCAGTGTAGGGGGTCGTGGGCACGGTGTTTCAGGGTTTAGGGCAGAAAAGTGGTGTTTGGGCAGTGTAGGGGTCGTGCTGGGGCTGGTGTTTCCAGGATTTAGGGCAGTGGTGTTCGGGCAGTGTAGGGGGTCATGCTGGAGGGGTGGTGTTTCAAGGTTTAGGGCAGTGCAGTGGTGTTCGGGCAGTGTAGGGGGTCATGCTTGGGCTGGTGTTTCAGGGTTTTGGGCAGAGCAGTGGTGTTCGGGCAGTGTATAGGGTCATGCTGGGGTTGGTGTTTCTGGGTTTAGGGCAGTGCAGTTGTGTTCAGGCAGTGTAGGGGGTCTTGCTATATGTGGTGTTTCAGGGTTTAGGGCAGGGGTGTTCGGGCAGTGTAGGAGGTCTTGCTGGGGGTGATGTTTCAGGGTTTAGGGCAGTGCAGTGGAGTTTGGGCAGTGTAGGGGGTCGTGCTGGAGTGGTGTTTTAGGGTTTAGGGCTGTGCAGTGGTGTTCAGGCAATGTAGGGGGTCGTGCTGGGGTTAGTGTTTCAGGGTTTAGGGGAGTGCAGTGGTGTTCGGGCAGTGTAGGGGGTCGTGCTGAGGTGGTGTTTCAGGTTTTAGGGCAGTGCAGTGGTGTTCGGGCCGTGTAGGGGGTCATGCTGGGGCTAGTGTTTTAGAGGGTAGGGCAGTGCAGTGGTGTTCTGGCCGTGTAGGGGGTCGTGCTGGGGCAAGTGTTTTAGGGTTTAGGGCAGTGCAGTGGTGTTCGGGCAGTGTAGGGGGTCGTGCTGGGGCTGGTGTTTCAGGGTTTAGGGCAGTGCAGTGGTGTTTGGGCAGTGTAGGGGGTCGTGCTGGGGGGTGGTGTTTCAGGGTTTAGGGCAGTGCAGTGGTGTTCAGGCTGTGTAGGGGACGTGCGGGGTGGTGTTTCAGTTTTTAGGGCAGTGCAGTGGTGTTGGGACAGTGTAGGGGGTCGTGCGGGGGTGATGTTTCAGGGGTTTAGGGCAGTGCAGTGGTGTTCGGGCAGTGTAGGGGGTCATGCTGGGCCTGGTGTTTCATGGATTAGGGCAGTGCAGTGGTGTTCGGACAGTGTAGGGGGTCTTGCTGGGGGGTGGTGTTTCAGGGTTTATGAAATTGCAGTGATGTTCAGCAGTGTAGGGGGTCTAGCTGCGGGTGGTTTTCGGGCAGTGTAGGTAGTCTTGCTGGGGGTGGTGTTTCAGTGTTTAGGGCAGTGTAGGGTGTCTTGCTGGGGGTGGTTTTTCAGGGTTTAGGGCAGTGCAGTGCAGTGCAGTGGTGTTCAGGCAGTATAGGGAGGTCATGCTGGGGGTGGTGTTTCTTGGTTTAGGGCAGTGCAGTGGTGTTCGGGCAGTGTAGGGCGTTGTGCGGGGTGGTGTTTCAGTGTTCAGGGCAGTGCAGTGGTGTTCAGGCAGTGTAGGTGGTTGTGCGGGGTGGTGTTTCAGGGTTTAGGGCAGAGCAGTGGTGTTTGGGCAGTGTAGGGGTCGTGCTGGGGCTGGTGTTTCAGGGTTTAGGGCAGTGCAGTGGTAGTCAGGTAGTGTAGGGGGTCTTGCTGGGGATGGTGTTTCAGGGTTTAGGGCAGTGGTGTTCGGGCAGTGTAGGGGGTCATGCTGGGGGGTGGTGTTTCAAGGTTTAGGGCTGTGCTGGGGTGTTTGGGCAGTGTAGGGGATCATGCGGGGGTGGTGTTTCAGAGTTTAGGGCAGTGCAGTGGTGTTCGGGCAGTGTAGGGAGTCATGTGGGGGTGGTGTTTCAGGGTTTAGGGCAGTGCAGTGGTGTTTGGGCAGTTTAGGGGGTCGTGCAGGGGGTGGTGTTTCACGGTCAAGGGCAGTGCAGTGGTGTTTGGGCAGTGTAGGGCGTTGTGCGGGGTGGTGTTTCAGTGTTCAGGGCAGTGCAGTGGTGTTCAGGCAGTGTAGGTGGTTGTGCGGGGTGGTGTTTCAGGGTTTAGGGCAGAGCAGTGGTGTTTGGGCAGTGTAGGGGTCGTGCTGGGGCTGGTGTTTCAGGGTTTAGGGCAGTGCAGTGGTAGTCAGGTAGTGTAGGGGGTCTTGCTGGGGATGGTGTTTCAGGGTTTAGGGCAGTGGTGTTCGGGCAGTGTAGGGGGTCATGCTGGGGGGTGGTGTTTCAAGGTTTAGGGCTGTGCTGGGGTGTTTGGGCAGTGTAGGGGATCATGCGGGGGTGGTGTTTCAGAGTTTAGGGCAGTGCAGTGGTGTTCGGGCAGTGTAGGGAGTCATGTGGGGGTGGTGTTTCAGGGTTTAGGGCAGTGCAGTGGTGTTTGGGCAGTTTAGGGGGTCGTGCAGGGGGTGGTGTTTCACGGTCAAGGGCAGTGCAGTGGTGTTTGGGCAGTGTAGGGGGTCGTGCAGGGGTTGGGGTTTTAGGGTTTAGGGCAGTGTAGTGGTGTTTGGGCTGTGTAGGAGGTCATGCTGGGGTGGTGTTTCAGGGTTTAGGGCAGTGCAGTGCAGTGGTGTTCGGGCAGTATAGACGGTCATGCTGGGGGTGGTGTTTCATGGTTTAGGGCAGTGCAGTGGTGTTCGGGCAGTGTAGGGGGTCGTGTGGGGGTGGTGTTTCAGGGCTCCGGGCAATGCAGGGGTGTTCAGGCAGTGTAGGGTGTCGTGCGGGGTGGTGTTTCAGGGTTTAGGGCAGAGCAGTGCTGTTTAGGCAGTGTAGGGGGTCTTGCTGGAGGTGATGTTTCAGGGTTTAGGGCAGTGCAGTGGTGTTCGGGCAGTGTAGGTGGTCGTGCTGGGGTGGTGGTTCAGGGTTTAGGGCAGTGCAGTGGTGTTCGGGCAGTGTAGGGGGTCGTGCTGGGGGTGGTGTTTCAGGGTTTAGGGCAGTGCAGTGGTGTTCAGGCTGTGTAGGGGGTCGTGCGGGGGTGGTGTTTCAGGGTTTAGGGCAGTGCAGTGGTGTTGGGGCAGTGTAGGGGGTCATGCGGTGGTGGTGTTTCAGGGGTTTAGGGCAGTGCAGTGGTGTTCGGGCAGTGTAGGGGGTCGTGCTGGGCCTGCTGTTTCAGGGTTTAGGGCAGTGCAGTGATGTTCGGGCAGTGTAGGGCGTCTTGCTGCGGGTGGTTCTCGGGCAGTGTAGGGAGTCTTGCTGGGGGTGGTGTTTCAGGGTTTAGGGCAGTGCAGTGGTGTTCAGGCAGTATAGGGAGGTCATGCTGGGGGTGGTGTTTCTTGGTTTAGGGCAGTGCAGTGGTGTTCGGGCAGTGTAGGGGGTCGTGCGGGGGTGGTGTTTCAGGGTTCAGGGCAGTGCAGTGGTGTTCGGGCAGTGTAGGGGGTCGTGCGGGGTGGTGTTTCAGGGTTTAGGGCAGAGCAGTGGTGTTTGGGCAGTGTAGGGGTCGTGCTGGGGCTGGTGTTTCAGGGTTTAGGGCAGTGCAGTTGTATTCAGGTAGTGTAGGGGGTCTTGCTGGGGATGGTAATTCAGGGTTTTGGGCAGTGATGTTCGGGCAGTGTAGGGGGTCATGCTGGGGGGTGGTGTTTCAAGGTTTAGGGCAGTGCAGGGGTGTTCGGGCAGTGTAGGGGGTCATGCGGGGGTGGTGTTTCAGGGTTTAGGGCAGTGCAGTGGTGTTCGGGCAGTGTAGGGGGTCATGCGGGGGGTGGTGTTTCTCGGTTTAGGGCAGTGCAGTGGTGTTTGGGCAGTGTAGGGGGTCGTGCAGGGGGTGGCGTTTCAGGGTCAAGGGCAGTGCAGTGGTGTTCGGGCAGTGTAGGGGGTCGTGCAGGGGTTGGGGTTTTAGGGTTTAGGCCAGTGTAGTGGTGTTTGGGCAGTCTTGGGGGTCATGCTGGGGTGGTGTTTCAGGGTTTAGGGCAATGCAGTGGTGGAAGGGCAGTGTAGGGGGTCGTGCGGGGGTGGTGTTTCAGGGTTTAGGGCAGTGCAGTGGTGTTCGGGCAGTGTAGGGAGTCA
Source organism: Triturus cristatus (assembly GCF_964204655.1). Taxonomy (NCBI): domain Eukaryota; kingdom Metazoa; phylum Chordata; class Amphibia; order Caudata; family Salamandridae; genus Triturus; species Triturus cristatus. The sequence continues at coordinate 578,792,218 of NC_140579.1, read as the reverse complement.
TGCGGGGGTGGTGTTTCAGGGTTTAGGGCAGTGCAGTGGTGTTTGGGCAGTTTAGGGGGTCGTGCAGGGGGTGGTGTTTCACGGTCAAGGGCAGTGCAGTGGTGTTTGGGCAGTGTAGGGGGTCGTGCAGGGGTTGGGGTTTTAGGGTTTAGGGCAGTGTAGTGGTGTTTGGGCTGTGTAGGAGGTCATGCTGGGGTGGTGTTTCAGGGTTTAGGGCAGTGCAGTGCAGTGGTGTTCTGGCAGTATAGACGGTCATGCTGGGGGTGGTGTGTCATGGTTTAGGGCAGTGCAGTGGTGTTCGGGCAGTGTAGGGGGTCATGTGGGGGTGGTGTTTCAGGGCTCCGGGCAATGCAGGGGTGTTCAGGCAGTGTAGGGTGTCGTGAGGGGTGGTGTTTCAGGGTTTAGGGCAGAGCAGTGCTGTTTAGGCAGTGTAGGGGGTCTTGCTGGAGGTGATGTTTCAGGGTTTAGGGCAGTGCAGTGGTGTTCGGGCAGTGTAGGTGGTCGTGCTGGGGTGGTGGTTCAGGGTTTAGGGCAGTGCAGTGGTGTTCGGGCAGTGTATGGGGTCGTGCTGGGGGTGGTGTTTCAGGGTTTAGGGCAGTGCAGTGGTGTTCAGGCTGTGTAGGGGGTCGTGCGGGGGTGGTGTTTCAGGGTTTAGGGCAGTGCAGTGGTGTTGGGGCAGTGTAGGGGGTCATGCGGTGGTGGTGTTTCAGGGTTCAGGACAGTGCAGTGGTGTTCGGGCAGTGTAGGGGGTCGTGCGGGGTAGTGTTTCAGGGTTTAGGGCAGAGCAGTGGTGTTTGGGCAGTGTAGGGGTCGTGCTGGGGCTGGTGTTTCAGGGTTTAGGGCAGTGCAGTTGTATTCAGGTAGTGTAGGGGGTCTTGCTGGGGATGGTAATTCAGGGTTTTGGGCAGTGATGTTCGGGCAGTGTAGGGGGTCGTGCTGGGGGGTGGTGTTTCAAGGTTTAGGGCAGTGCAGGGGTGTTCGGGCAGTGTAGGGGGTCATGCGGGGGTGGTGTTTCAGGGTTTAGGGCAGTGCAGTGGTGTTCGGGCAGTGTAGGGGTCATGCGGGGGGTGGTGTTTCTCGGTTTAGGGCAGTGCAGTGGTGTTTGGGCAGTGTAGGGGGTCGTGCAGGGGGTGGCGTTTCAGGGTCAAGGGCAGTGCAGTGGTGTTCGGGCAGTGTAGGGGGTCGTGCAGGGGTTGGGGTTTTAGGGTTTAGGCCAGTGTAGTGGTGTTTGGGCAGTCTTGGGGGTCATGCTGGGGTGGTGTTTCAGGGTTTAGGGCAATGCAGTGGTGGAATGGCAGTGTAGGGGGTCGTGCTGAGGGTGGTGTTTCAGGGTTTAGGGCAGTGCAGTGGTGTTGGGGCAGTGTAAGGGGTCGTACGGGGTGGTGTTTCAGGGTATCGGGCAGTGCAGTGGTGTTTGGGCAGTGTAGGGGGTCGTGCGGGGTGGTGTTTCAGGGTTTAGGGCAGAACAGTGCTGTTTGGGCAGTGTAGGGGTCGTGCTGGGGCTGGTGTTTCAGGGTTTAGGGCAGTGCAGTGGTGTTCGGGTAGTGTAGGGGGCTTGCTGGGGATGGTGTTTCAGGTTTAGGGCAGTGGTGTTCGGGCAGTGTAGGGGGTCGTGCTGGAGGTGGTGTTTCAAGGTTTAGGGCAGTGCAGTGGTGTTCGGGCAGTGTAGGGGGTCTTGATGGGGTTGATGTTTCAGGGATTAGGGCAGTGCAGTGGTGTTTGGGCACTGTAGGTGGTCATGCTGGGGTTAGTGTTTCAGGGTTTAGGGGAGTGCAGTAGTGTTCGGGCAGTGTAGGGGGTCGTGCTGGGGTGGTGTTTTTGGGTTTAGGGCAGTGCAGTGATGTTCGGAGAGTGTAGGGGGTCGTGCTGGGGTTAGTGTTTCAGGGTTTAGGGGAGTGCAGTGGTGTTCGGGCGGTGTAGGGGGCCGTGCTGGGGTGGTGTTTCAGGGTTTAGGGCAGTGCAGTGGTGTTCGGGCAGTGTATGGGGTCGTGCTGGGGCTGGTGTTTTAGGGTTTAGGGCAGTGCCGTGGTGTTCGGGCCGTGTAGGGGGTCGTGCTGGGGCTAGTGTTTTAGGGTTTAGGGCAGTGCAGTGGTGTTCTGGCAGTGTAGGGGGTCGTGCTGGGGCTGGTGTTTCAGGGTTTAGGGCAGTGGTGTTTTGGCAGTGTAGGGGGTCTTGCTGGAGGTGATGTTTCAGGGTTTAGGACAGTGCAGTGGTGTTCGGGCAGTGTAGGCGGCCGTGCTGGGGTGGTGTTTCAGGGTTTAGGGCAGTGCAGTGGTGTTCAGGCTGTGTAGGGGGTTGTGCGGGGGTGGTGTTTCGGGGTTTAGGGCAGTGAAGTGGTGTTGGGGCAGTGTAGGGGGTCGTGCTGGGCCTGGTGTTTCAGTGTTTAGGGCAGTGCAGTGGTGTTCGGACAGTGTAGGGGGTCTTGCTGGGGGGTGGTGTTTCAGGGTTTATGAAATTGCAGTGATGTACGGGCAGTATAGGGGGTCTTGCTGCGGGTGGTTTTCGGGCAGTGTAGGGGGTCTTGCTGGGGGTGGTGTTTCTGGGTTTAGGGCAGTGCAGTGGTGTTCGGGCTGTGTAGGAGGTCGTGCTGGCGCTAGTGTTTCAGGGTTTAGGGCAGTGCTGTGGTGTTCAGGCAGTGTAGGGGGTTGTGCGGGGTGGTGTTTCAGGGTTCAAGGCAGTGCAGTGGTGTTCGGGCAGTGTAGGGGGTCGTGGGCACGGTGTTTCAGGGTTTAGGGCAGAAAAGTGGTGTTTGGGCAGTGTAGGGGTCGTGCTGGGGCTGGTGTTTCCAGGATTTAGGGCAGTGGTGTTCGGGCAGTGTAGGGGGTCATGCTGGAGGGGTGGTGTTTCAAGGTTTAGGGCAGTGCAGTGGTGTTCGGGCAGTGTAGGGGGTCATGCTTGGGCTGGTGTTTCAGGGTTTTGGGCAGAGCAGTGGTGTTCGGGCAGTGTATAGGGTCATGCTGGGGTTGGTGTTTCTGGGTGCAGGGCAGTGCAGTTGTGTTCAGGCAGTGTAGGGGGTCTTGCTATATGTGGTGTTTCAGGGTTTAGGGCAGGGGTGTTCGGGCAGTGTAGGAGGTCTTGCTGGGGGTGATGTTTCAGGGTTTAGGGCAGTGCAGTGGAGTTTGGGCAGTGTAGGGGGTCGTGCTGGAGTGGTGTTTTAGGGTTTAGGGCTGTGCAGTGGTGTTCAGGCAATGTAGGGGGTCGTGCTGGGGTTAGTGTTTCAGGGTTTAGGGGAGTGCAGTGGTGTTCGGGCAGTGTAGGGGGTCGTGCTGAGGTGGTGTTTCAGGTTTTAGGGCAGTGCAGTGGTGTTCGGGCCGTGTAGGGGGTCATGCTGGGGCTAGTGTTTTAGAGGGTAGGGCAGTGCAGTGGTGTTCTGGCCGTGTAGGGGTTCGTGCTGGGGCAAGTGTTTTAGGGTTTAGGGCAGTGCAGTGGTGTTCGGGCAGTGTAGGGGGTCGTGCTGGGGCTGGTGTTTCAGGGTTTAGGGCAGTGCAGTGGTGTTTGGGCAGTGTAGGGGGTCGTGCTGGGGGGTGGTGTTTCAGGGTTTAGGGCAGTGCAGTGGTGTTCAGGCTGTGTAGGGGACGTGCGGGGTGGTGTTTCAGTTTTTAGGGCAGTGCAGTGGTGTTGGGACAGTGTAGGGGGTCGTGCGGGGGTGGTGTTTCAGGGGTTTAGGGCAGTGCAGTGGTGTTCGGGCAGGGTAGGGGGTCATGCTGGGCCTGGTGTTTCAGGGTTTAGGGCAGTGCAGTGGTGTTCGGACAGTGTAGGGGGTCTTGCTGGGGGGTGGTGTTTCAGGGTTTATGAAATTGCAGTGATGTTCAGCAGTGTAGGGGGTCTAGCTGCGGGTGGTTTTCGGGCAGTGTAGGGGGTCTTGCTGGGGGTGGTGTTTCAGTGTTTAGGGCAGTGTAGGGTGTCTTGCTGGGGGTGGTGTTTCAGGGTTTAGGGCAGAGCAGTGGTGTTTGGGCAGTGTAGGGGTCGTGCTGGGGCTGGTGTTTCAGGGTTTAGGGCAGTGCTGTGGTAGTCAGGTAGTGTAGGGGGTCTTGCTGGGGATGGTGTTTCAGGGTTTAGGGCAGTGGTGTTCGGGCAGTGTAGGGGGTCATGCTGGGGGGTGGTGTTTCAAGGTTTAGGGCTGTGCTGGGGTGTTTGGGCAGTGTAGGGGATCATGCGGGGGTGGTGTTTCAGAGTTTAGGGCAGTGCAGTGGTGTTCGGGCAGTGTAGGGAGTCATGCGGGGGTGGTGTTTCAGGGTTTAGGGCAGTGCAGTGGTGTTTGGGCATTTTAGGGGGTCGTGCAGGGGGTGGTGTTTCACGGTCAAGGGCAGTGCAGTGGTGTTTGGGCAGTGTAGGGGGTCGTGCAGGGGTTGGGGTTTTAGGGTTTAGGGCAGTGTAGTGGTGTTTGGGCTGTGTAGGAGGTCATGCTGGGGTGGTGTTTCAGGGTTTAGGGCAGTGCAGTGCAGTGGTGTTCGGGCAGTATAGACGGTCATGCTGGGGGTGGTGTTTCATGGTTTAGGGCAGTGCAGTGGTGTTCGGGCAGTGTAGGGGGTCATGTGGGGGTGGTGTTTCAGGGCTCCGGGCAATGCAGGGGTGTTCAGGCAGTGTAGGGTGTCGTGCGGGGTGGTGTTTCAGGGTTTAGGGCAGAGCAGTGCTGTTTAGGCAGTGTAGGGGGTCTTGCTGGAGGTGATGTTTCAGGGTTTAGGGCAGTGCAGTGGTGTTCGGGCAGTGTAGGTGGTCGTGCTGGGGTGGTGGTTCAGGGTTTAGGGCAGTGCAGTGGTGTTCGGGCAGTGTAGGGGGTCGTGCTGGGGGTGGTGTTTCAGGGTTTAGGGCAGTGCAGTGGTGTTCAGGCTGTGTATGGGGTCGTGCGGGGGTGGTGTTTCAGGGTTTAGGGCAGTGCAGTGGTGTTGGGGCAGTGTAGGGGGTCATGCGGTGGTGGTGTTTCAGGGGTTTAGGGCAGTGCAGTGGTGTTCGGGCAGTGTAGGGGGTCGTGCTGGGCCTGGTGTTTCAGGGTTTAGGGCAGTGCAGTGATGTTCGGGCAGTGTAGGGCGTCTTGCTGCGGGTGGTTTTCGGGCAGTGTAGGGAGTCTTGCTGGGGGTGGTGTTTCAGGGTTTAGGGCAGTGCAGTGCAGTGGTGTTCAGGAGGTATAGGGAGGTCATGCTGGGGGTGGTGTTTCAGGGTTTAGGGCAGTGCAGTGGTGTTCGGGCAGTGTAGGGGGTTGTGGAGGGTGGTGTTTCAGGGTATAGGGCAGTGCAGTGCAGTGGTGTTCGGGCAGTATAGACGGTCGTGCTGGGGTGGTGTTTCATGGTTTAGGGCAGTGCAGTGGTGTTCGGGCAGTGTAGGGGGTCGTGCGGGGGTGGTGTTTCAGGGTTCCGGGCAATGCAGTGGTGTTCGGGCAGTGTAGGGTGTCGTGCGGGGTGGTGTTTCAGGGTTTAGGGCAGAGCAGTGCTGTCTGGGCAGTGTAGGGGGTCGTGCAGGGGGTGGTGTTTCAGAATCAAGGGCAGTGCAGTGGTGTTTGGACAGTGTAGGGTGTCATGCAGGGGTTGGTGTTTTAGGGTTTAGGGCAGTGCAGCGGTGTTCGGGCAGTGTAGGCGGTAGTGCTGGGGTGGTGGTTCAGGGCTTAGGGCAGTGCAGTTGTGTTCGGGCAGTGTAGGGGGTCATGCTCGGGGTGGTGTTTCAGGGTTTAGGGCAGTGCAGTGGTGTTCAGGCTGTATAAGGGGTTGTGCGGGGGTGGTGTTCCAGGGTTTAGGGCAGTGCAGTGGTGTTGGGGCAGAGTAGGGGGTTGTGCTGGGGTGGTGTTTTAGGGTTTAAGGCAGTGCAGTGGTGTTCGGGCAGTGTAGGGGGTCGTGCGGGGGGTGATGTTTCAGGGTTTAGGGCAGTGCAGTGGTGCTGGGGCAGTGTAGGGGGTCGTGCGGGGTCGGTGTTTCAGGGTTCAGGGCAGTGCAGTGGTGTTTGGGCAGTGTAGGGGGTCATGCTGGGGGTGGTGTTTCAGGGTTCAGGGCAGTGCAGTGGTGTTCGGGCAGTGTAGGGGGTCATGCTGGGGGTGGTGTTTCAGGGTTTAGGGCAGTGCAGTGGTGTTCGGGCAGTGTAGGGGGTCGTGCTGGGCCTGGTGTTTCAGGGTTTAGGGCAGTGCAGTGGTGTTCGGGCTGTGTAGGGGGTCATCCTGGTGCTAGTGTTTCAGGGTTTAGGGCAGTGCAGTGGTGTTTGGGCAGTGTAGGGAGTCGTGCGGGGGTGGTGTTTCAGGGTTCAGGGCAGTGCAGTGGAGTTCGGGCAGTGTAGGGGGTCGTGCGGGTGGTGTTTCAGGGTTTAGGGCAGAGCAGTGGTGTTTGGGCAGTGTAGGGGTCGTGCTGGGGCTGGTGTTTCCAGGGTTTAGGGCAGTGGTGTTCGTGCAGTGTAGGGGGTCGTGCTAGGGTTGGTGTTTCTGGGTTTAGGGCAGTGCAGTGGTGTTCGGGCTGTGTAGGAGGTCGTGCTGGCGCTAGTGTTTCAGGGTTTAGGGCAGTGCTGTGGTGTTCAGGCAGTGTAGGGGGTTGTGCGGGGTGGTGTTTCAGGGTTCAAGGCAGTGCAGTGGTGTTCGGGCAGTGTAGGGGGTCGTTGGCACGGTGTTTCAGGGTTTAGGGCAGAAAAGTGGTGTTTGGGCAGTGTAGGGGTCGTGCTGGGGCTGGTGTTTCCAGGATTTAGGGCAGTGGTGTTCGGGCAGTGTAGGGGGTCATGCTGGAGGGGTGGTGTTTCAGGGTTTTGGGCAGAGCAGTGGTGTTCGGGCAGTGTATAGGGTCATGCTGGGGTTGGTGTTTCTGGGTTTAGGGCAGTGCAGTTGTGTTCAGGCAGTGTAGGGGGTCTTGCTATATGTGGTGTTTCAGGGTTTAGGGCAGGGGTGTTCGGGCAGTGTAGGAGGTCTTGCTGGGGGTGATGTTTCAGGGTTTAGGGCAGTGCAGTGGAGTTTGGGCAGTGTAGGGGGTCGTGCTGGAGTGGTGTTTTAGGGTTTAGGGCTGTGCAGTGGTGTTCAGGCAATGTAGGGGGTCGTGCTGGGGTTAGGGTTTCAGGGTTTAGGGGAGTGCAGTGGTGTTCGGGCAGTGTAGGGGGTCGTGCTGAGGTGGTGTTTCAGGTTTTAGGGCAGTGCAGTGATGTTCGGGCAGTGTAGGGGGTCATGCTGGGGGGTGGTGTTTCAAGGTTTAGGGCTGTGCTGGAGTTTTTGGGCAGTTTAGGGGATCATGCGGGGGTTGTGTTTCAGGGTTTAGGGCAGTGCAGTGGTGTTCGGGCAGTGTAGGGAGTCATGCGGGGTTGGTGTTTCAGGGTTTAGGGCAGTGCAGTGGTGTTCGGGCAGTTTAGGGGGTTGTGCAGGGGGTGGTGTTTCACGGTCAAGGGCAGTGCAGTGGTGTTTGGGCAGTGTAGGGGGTCGTGCAGAGGTTGGGGTTTTAGGGTTTAGGCAGTGTAGTGGTGTTTGGGCTGTGCAGGAGGTCATGCTGGGGTGGTGTTTCAGGGTTTAGGGCAGTGCAGTGCAGTGGTGTTCGGGCAGTATAGACGGTCGTGCTGGGGTGGTGTTTCATGGTTTAGGGCACTGCAGTGGTGTTCGGGCAGTGTAGGGGGTCGTGCGGGGGTGGTGTTTCAGGGTTCCGGGCAATGCAGTGGTGTTCGGGCAGTGTAGGGTGTCGTGCAGGGTGGTGTTTCAGGGTTTAGGGCAGAGCAGTGCTGTCTGGGCAGTGTAGGGGGTCATGCAGGGGGTGGTGTTTCAGAATCAAGGGCAGTGCAGTGGTGTTTGATCAGTGTAGGGGGTCATGCAGGGGTTGGTGTTTTAGGGTTTAGGGCAGTGCAGCGGTGTTCGGGCAGTGTAGGCGGTAGTGCTGGGGTGGTGGTTCAGGGCTTAGGGCAGTGCAGTTGTGTTCGGGCAGTGTAGGGGGTCATGCTCAGGGTGGTGTTTCAGGGTTTAGGGCAGTGCAGTGGTGTTCAGGCTGTATAAGGGGTTGTGCGGGGGTGGTGTTTCAGGGTTTAGGGCAGTGCAGTGGGGTTGGGGCAGAGTAGGGGGTTGTGCTGGGGTGGTGTTTTAGGGTTTAAGGCAGTGCAGTGGTGTTCGGGCAGTGTAGGGGGTCATGCGGGGGGTGATGTTTCAGGGTTTAGGGCAGTGCAGTGGTGCTGGGGCAGTGTAGGGGGTCGTGTGGGGGTGGTGTTTCAGGGTTCAGGGCAGTGCAGTGGTGTTTGGGCAGTGTAGGGGGTCATGCTGGGGGTGGTGTTTCAGGGTTCAGGGCAGTGCAGTGGTGTTCGGGCAGTGTAGGGGGTCATGCTGGGGGTGGTGTTTCAGGGTTTAGGGCCGTGCAGTGGTGTTCGGGCAGTGTAGGGGGTCGTGCTGGGCCTGGTGTTTCAGGGTTTAGGGCAGTGCAGTGGTGTTCGGGCTGTGTAGGGGGTCGTCCTGGTGCTAGTGTTTCAGGGTTTAGGGCAGTGCAGTGGTGTTCGGGCAGTGTAGGGAGTCGTGCGGGGGTGGTGTTTCAGGGTTCAGGGCAGTGCAGTGGTGTTCGGGCAGTGTAGGGGGTCGTGCGGGTGGTGTTTCAGGGTTTAGGGCAGAGCAGTGGTGTTTGGGCAGTGTAGGGATCGTGCTGGGGCTGGTGTTTCCAGGGTTTAGGGCAGTGGTGTTCGTGCAGTGTAGGGGGTCGTGCTGGGGTTGGTGTTTCTGGGTTTAGGGCAGTGCAGTGGTGTTCGGGCTGTGTAGGAGGTCGTGCTGGCGCTAGTGTTTCAGGGTTTAGGGCAGTGCTGTGGTGTTCAGGCAGTGTAGGGGGTTGTGCGGGGTGGTGTTTCAGGGTTCAAGGCAGTGCAGTGGTGTTCGGGCAGTGTAGGGGGTCGTGGGCACGGTGTTTCAGGGTTTAGGGCAGAAAAGTGGTGTTTGGGCAGTGTAGGGGTCGTGCTGGGGCTGGTGTTTCCAGGATTTAGGGCAGTGGTGTTCGGGCAGTGTAGGGGGTCATGCTGGAGGGGTGGTGTTTCAAGGTTTAGGGCAGTGCAGTGGTGTTCGGGCAGTGTAGGGGGTCATGCTTGGGCTGGTGTTTCAGGGTTTTGGGCAGAGCAGTGGTGTTCGGGCAGTGTATAGGGTCATGCTGGGGTTGGTGTTTCTGGGTTTAGGGCAGTGCAGTTGTGTTCAGGCAGTGTAGGGGGTCTTGCTATATGTGGTGTTTCAGGGTTTAGGGCAGGGGTGTTCGGGCAGTGTAGGAGGTCTTGCTGGGAGTGATGTTTCAGGGTTTAGGGCAGTGCAGTGGAGTTTGGGCAGTGTAGGGGGTCGTGCTGGAGTGGTGTTTTAGGGTTTAGGGCTGTGCAGTGGTGTTCAGGCAATGTAGGGGGTCGTGCTGGGGTTAGTGTTTCAGGGTTTAGGGGAGTGCAGTGGTGTTCGGGCAGTGTAGGGGGTCGTGCTGAGGTGGTGTTTCAGGTTTTAGGGCAGTGCAGTGGTGTTCGGGCCGTGTAGGGGGTCATGCTGGGGCTAGTGTTTTAGAGGGTAGGGCAGTGCAGTGGTGTTCTGGCCGTGTAGGGGGTCGTGCTGGGGCAAGTGTTTTAGGGTTTAGGGCAGTGCAGTGGTGTTCGGGCAGTGTAGGGGGTCGTGCTGGGGCTGGTGTTTCAGGGTTTAGGGCAGTGCAGTGGTGTTTGGGCAGTGTAGGGGGTCGTGCTGGGGGGTGGTGTTTCAGGGTTTAGGGCAGTGCAGTGGTGTTCAGGCTGTGTAGGGGACGTGCGGGTGGTGTTTCAGTTTTTAGGGCAGTGCAGTGGTGTTGGGACAGTGTAGGGGGTCGTGCGGGGGTGGTGTTTCAGGGGTTTAGGGCAGTGCAGTGGTGTTCGGGCAGTGTAGGGGGTCATGCTGGGCCTGGTGTTTCATGGTTTAGGGCAGTGCAGTGGTGTTCGGACAGTGTAGGGGGTCTTGCTGGGGGGTGGTGTTTCAGGGTTTATGAAATTGCAGTGATGTTCAGCAGTGTAGGGGGTCTAGCTGCGGGTGGTTTTCGGGCAGTGTAGGGGGTCTTGCTGGGGGTGGTGTTTCAGTGTTTAGGGCAGTGTAGGGTGTCTTGCTGGGGGTGGTTTTTCAGGGTTTAGGGCAGTGCAGTGCAGTGCAGTGGTGTTCAGGCAGTATAGGGAGGTCATGCTGGGGGTGGTGTTTCTTGGTTTAGGGCAGTGCAGTGGTGTAAGGGCAGTGTAGGGCGTTGTGCTGGGTGGTGTTTCAGTGTTCAGGGCAGTGCAGTGGTGTTCAGGCAGTGTAGGTGGTTGTGCGGGGTGGTGTTTCAGGGTTTAGGGCAGAGCAGTGGTGTTTGGGCAGTGTAGGGGTCGTGCTGGGGCTGGTGTTTCAGGGTTTAGGGCAGTGCAGTGGTAGTCAGGTAGTGTAGGGGGTCTTGCTGGGGATGGTGTTTCAGGGTTTAGGGCAGTGGTGTTCGAGCAGTGTAGGGGGTCATGCTGGGGGGTGGTGTTTCAAGGTTTAGGGCTGTGCTGGGGTGTTTGGGCAGTGTAGGGGATCATGCGGGGGTGGTGTTTCAGAGTTTAGGGCAGTGCAGTGGTGTTCGGGCAGTGTAGGGAGTCATGTGGGGGTGGTGTTTCAGGGTTTAGGGCAGTGCAGTGGTGTTTGGGCAGTTTAGGGGGTCGTGCAGGGGGTGGTGTTTCACGGTCAAGGGCAGTGCAGTGGTGTTTGGGCAGTGTAGGGGGTCGTGCAGGGGTTGGGGTTTTAGGGATTAGGGCAGTGTAGTGGTGTTTGGGCTGTGTAGGAGGTCATGCTGGGGTGGTGTTTCAGGGTTTAGGGCAGTGCAGTGCAGTGCAGTGGTGTTCGGGCAGTATAGACGGTCATGCTGGGGGTGGTGTTTCATGGTTTAGGGCAGTGCAGTGGTGTTCGGGCAGTGTAGGGGGTCGTGTGGGGGTGGTGTTTCAGGGCTCCGGGCAATGCAGGGGTGTTCAGGCAGTGTAGGGTGTCGTGCGGGGTGGTGTTTCAGGGTTTAGGGCAGAGCAGTGCTGTTTAGGCAGTGTAGGGGGTCTTGCTGGAGGTGATGTTTCAGGGTTTAGGGCAGTGCAGTGGTGTTCGGGCAGTGTAGGTGGTCGTGCTGGGGTGGTGGTTCAGGGTTTAAGGCAGTGCAGTGGTGTTCGGGCAGTGTAGGGGGTCGTGCTGGGGGTGGTGTTTCAGGGTTTAGGGCAGTGCAGTGGTGTTCAGGCTGTGTAGGGGGTCGTGCGGGGGTGGTGTTTCAGGGTTTAGGGCAGTGCAGTGGTGTTGGGGCAGTGTAGGGGGTCATGCGGTGGTGGTGTTTCAGGGGTTTAGGGCAGTGCAGTGGTGTTCGGGCAGTGTAGGGGGTCGTGCTGGGCCTGGTGTTTCAGGGTTTAGGGCAGTGCAGTGATGTTCGGGCAGTGTAGGGCGTCTTGCTGCGGGTGGTTTTCGGGCAGTGTAGGGAGTCTTGCTGGGGGTGGTGTTTCAGGGTTTAGGGCAGTGCAGTGCAGTGGTGTTCAGGCAGTATAGGGAGGTCATGCTGGGGGTGGTGTTTCTTGGTTTAGGGCAGTGCAGTGGTGTTCGGGCAGTGTAGGGGGTCGTGCGGGGGTGGTGTTTCAGGGTTCAGGGCAGTGCAGTGGTGTTCGGGCAGTGTAGGGGGTCGTGCGGGGTGGTGTTTCAGGGTTTAGGGCAGAGCAGTGGTGTTTGGGCAGTGTAGGGGTCGTGCTGGGGCTGGTGTTTCAGGGTTTAGGGCAGTGCAGTTGTATTGAGGTAGTGTAGGGGGTCTTGCTGGGGATGGTAATTCAGGGTTTTGGGCAGTGATGTTCGGGCAGTGTAGGGGTCATGCTGGGGGGTGGTGTTTCAAGGTTTAGGGCAGTGCAGGGGTGTTCGGGCAGTGTAGGGGGTCATGCGGGGGTGGTGTTTCAGGGTTTAGGGCAGTGCAGTGGTGTTCGGGCAGTGTAGGGGTCATGCGGGGGGTGGTGTTTCTCGGTTTAGGGCAGTGCAGTGGTGTTTGGGCAGTGTAGGGGGTCGTGCAGGGGGTGGCGTTTCAGGGTCAAGGGCAGTGCAGTGGTGTTCGGGCAGTGTAGGGGGTCGTGCAGGGGTTGGGGTTTTAGGGTTTAGGCCAGTGTAGTGGTGTTTGGGCAGTCTTGGGGGTCATGCTGGGGTGGTGTTTCAGGGTTTAGGGCAATGCAGTGGTGGAAGGGCAGTGTAGGGGGTCGTGCGGGGGTGGTGTTTCAGGGTTTAGGGCAGTGCAGTGGTGTTCGGGCAGTGTAGGGAGTCATGCGGGGGTGGTGTTTCAGGGTTTAGGGCAGTGCAGTGGTGTTTGGGCAGTTTAGGGGGTCGTGCAGGGGGTGGTGTTTCACGGTCAAGGGCAGTGCAGTGGTGTTTGGGCAGTGTAGGGGGTCGTGCAGGGGTTGGGGTTTTAGGGTTTAGGGCAGTGTAGTGGTGTTTGGGCTGTGTAGGAGGTCATGCTGGGGTGGTGTTTCAGGGTTTAGGGCAGTGCAGTGCAGTGGTGTTCTGGCAGTATAGACGGTCATGCTGGGGGTGGTGTGTCATGGTTTATGGCAGTGCAGTGGTGTTCGGGCAGTGTAGGGGGTCGTGTGGGGGTGGTGTTTCAGGGCTCCGGGCAATGCAGGGGTGTTCAGGCAGTGTAGGGTGTCGTGAGGGGTGGTGTTTCAGGGTTTAGGGCAGAGCAGTGCTGTTTAGGCAGTGTAGGGGGTCTTGTTGGAGGTGATGTTTCAGGGTTTAGGGCAGTGCAGTGGTGTTCGGGCAGTGTAGGTGGTCGTGCTGGGGTGGTGGTTCAGGGTTTAGGGCAGTGCAGTGGTGTTCGGGCAGTGTAGGAGGTCTTGCTGGGGGTGATGTTTCAGGGTTTAGGGCAGTGCAGTGGAGTTTGGGCAGTGTAGGGGGTCGTGCTGGAGTGGTGTTTTAGGGTTTAGGGCTGTGCAGTGGTGTTCAGGCAATGTAGGGGGTCGTGCTGGGGTTAGTGTTTCAGGGTTTAGGGGAGTGCAGTGGTGTTCGGGCAGTGTAGGGGGTCGTGCTGAGGTGGTGTTTCAGGTTTTAGGGCAGTGCAGTGGTGTTCGGGCCGTGTAGGGGGTCATGCTGGGGCTAGTGTTTTAGAGGGTAGGGCAGTGCAGTGGTGTTCTGGCCGTGTAGGGGGTCGTGCTGGGGCAAGTGTTTTAGGGTTTAGGGCAGTGCAGTGGTGTTCGGGCAGTGTAGGGGGTCGTGCTGGGGCTGGTGTTTCAGGGTTTAGGGCAGTGCAGTGGTGTTTGGGCAGTGTAGGGGGTCGTGCTGGGGGGTGGTGTTTCAGGGTTTAGGGCAGTGCAGTGGTGTTCAGGCTGTGTAGGGGACGTGCGGGTGGTGTTTCAGTTTTTAGGGCAGTGCAGTGGTGTTGGGACAGTGTAGGGGGTCGTGCGGGGGTGGTGTTTCAGGGGTTTAGGGCAGTGCAGTGGTGTTCGGGCAGTGTAGGGGGTCATGCTGGGCCTGGTGTTTCATGGTTTAGGGCAGTGCAGTGGTGTTCGGACAGTGTAGGGGGTCTTGCTGGGGGGTGGTGTTTCAGGGTTTATGAAATTGCAGTGATGTTCAGCAGTGTAGGGGGTCTAGCTGCGGGTGGTTTTCGGGCAGTGTAGGGGGTCTTGCTGGGGGTGGTGTTTCAGTGTTTAGGGCAGTGTAGGGTGTCTTGCTGGGGGTGGTTTTTCAGGGTTTAGGGCAGTGCAGTGCAGTGCAGTGGTGTTCAGGCAGTATAGGGAGGTCATGCTGGGGGTGGTGTTTCTTGGTTTAGGGCAGTGCAGTGGTGTAAGGGCAGTGTAGGGCGTTGTGCTGGGTGGTGTTTCAGTGTTCAGGGCAGTGCAGTGGTGTTCAGGCAGTGTAGGTGGTTGTGCGGGGTGGTGTTTCAGGGTTTAGGGCAGAGCAGTGGTGTTTGGGCAGTGTAGGGGTCGTGCTGGGGCTGGTGTTTCAGGGTTTAGGGCAGTGCAGTGGTAGTCAGGTAGTGTAGGGGGTCTTGCTGGGGATGGTGTTTCAGGGTTTAGGGCAGTGGTGTTCGGGCAGTGTAGGGGGTCATGCTGGGGGGTGGTGTTTCAAGGTTTAGGGCTGTGCTGGGGTGTTTGGGCAGTGTAGGGGATCATGCGGGGGTGGTGTTTCAGAGTTTAGGGCAGTGCAGTGGTGTTCGGGCAGTGTAGGGAGTCATGTGGGGGTGGTGTTTCAGGGTTTAGGGCAGTGCAGTGGTGTTTGGGCAGTTTAGGGGGTCGTGCAGGGGGTGGTGTTTCACGGTCAAGGGCAGTGCAGTGGTGTTTGGGCAGTGTAGGGGGTCGTGCAGGGGTTGGGGTTTTAGGGATTAGGGCAGTGTAGTGGTGTTTGGGCTGTGTAGGAGGTCATGCTGGGGTGGTGTTTCAGGGTTTAGGGCAGTGCAGTGCAGTGCAGTGGTGTTCGGGCAGTATAGACGGTCATGCTGGGGGTGGTGTTTCATGGTTTAGGGCAGTGCAGTGGTGTTCGGGCAGTGTAGGGGGTCGTGTGGGGGTGGTGTTTCAGGGCTCCGGGCAATGCAGGGGTGTTCAGGCAGTGTAGGGTGTCGTGCGGGGTGGTGTTTCAGGGTTTAGGGCAGAGCAGTGCTGTTTAGGCAGTGTAGGGGGTCTTGCTGGAGGTGATGTTTCAGGGTTTAGGGCAGTGCAGTGGTGTTCGGGCAGTGTAGGTGGTCGTGCTGGGGTGGTGGTTCAGGGTTTAAGGCAGTGCAGTGGTGTTCGGGCAGTGTAGGGGGTCGTGCTGGGGGTGGTGTTTCAGGGTTTAGGGCAGTGCAGTGGTGTTCAGGCTGTGTAGGGGGTCGTGCGGGGGTGGTGTTTCAGGGTTTAGGGCAGTGCAGTGGTGTTGGGGCAGTGTAGGGGGTCATGCGGTGGTGGTGTTTCAGGGGTTTAGGGCAGTGCAGTGGTGTTCGGGCAGTGTAGGGGGTCGTGCTGGGCCTGGTGTTTCAGGGTTTAGGGCAGTGCAGTGATGTTCGGGCAGTGTAGGGCGTCTTGCTGCGGGTGGTTTTCGGGCAGTGTAGGGAGTCTTGCTGGGGGTGGTGTTTCAGGGTTTAGGGCAGTGCAGTGCAGTGGTGTTCAGGCAGTATAGGGAGGTCATGCTGGGGGTGGTGTTTCTTGGTTTAGGGCAGTGCAGTGGTGTTCGGGCAGTGTAGGGGGTCGTGCGGGGGTGGTGTTTCAGGGTTCAGGGCAGTGCAGTGGTGTTCGGGCAGTGTAGGGGGTCGTGCGGGGTGGTGTTTCAGGGTTTAGGGCAGAGCAGTGGTGTTTGGGCAGTGTAGGGGTCGTGCTGGGGCTGGTGTTTCAGGGTTTAGGGCAGTGCAGTTGTATTGAGGTAGTGTAGGGGGTCTTGCTGGGGATGGTAATTCAGGGTTTTGGGCAGTGATGTTCGGGCAGTGTAGGGGTCATGCTGGGGGGTGGTGTTTCAAGGTTTAGGGCAGTGCAGGGGTGTTCGGGCAGTGTAGGGGGTCATGCGGGGGTGGTGTTTCAGGGTTTAGGGCAGTGCAGTGGTGTTCGGGCAGTGTAGGGGTCATGCGGGGGGTGGTGTTTCTCGGTTTAGGGCAGTGCAGTGGTGTTTGGGCAGTGTAGGGGGTCGTGCAGGGGGTGGCGTTTCAGGGTCAAGGGCAGTGCAGTGGTGTTCGGGCAGTGTAGGGGGTCGTGCAGGGGTTGGGGTTTTAGGGTTTAGGCCAGTGTAGTGGTGTTTGGGCAGTCTTGGGGGTCATGCTGGGGTGGTGTTTCAGGGTTTAGGGCAATGCAGTGGTGGAAGGGCAGTGTAGGGGGTCGTGCGGGGGTGGTGTTTCAGGGTTTAGGGCAGTGCAGTGGTGTTCGGGCAGTGTAGGGAGTCATGCGGGGGTGGTGTTTCAGGGTTTAGGGCAGTGCAGTGGTGTTTGGGCAGTTTAGGGGGTCGTGCAGGGGGTGGTGTTTCACGGTCAAGGGCAGTGCAGTGGTGTTTGGGCAGTGTAGGGGGTCGTGCAGGGGTTGGGGTTTTAGGGTTTAGGGCAGTGTAGTGGTGTTTGGGCTGTGTAGGAGGTCATGCTGGGGTGGTGTTTCAGGGTTTAGGGCAGTGCAGTGCAGTGGTGTTCTGGCAGTATAGACGGTCATGCTGGGGGTGGTGTGTCATGGTTTAGGGCAGTGCAGTGGTGTTCGGGCAGTGTAGGGGGTCGTGTGGGGGTGGTGTTTCAGGGCTCCGGGCAATGCAGGGGTGTTCAGGCAGTGTAGGGTGTCGTGAGGGGTGGTGTTTCAGGGTTTAGGGCAGAGCAGTGCTGTTTAGGCAGTGTAGGGGGTCTTGTTGGAGGTGATGTTTCAGGGTTTAGGGCAGTGCAGTGGTGTTCGGGCAGTGTAGGTGGTCGTGCTGGGGTGGTGGTTCAGGGTTTAGGGCAGTGCAGTGGTGTTCGGGCAGTGTAGGGGGTCGTGCTGGGGGTGGTGTTTCAGGGTTGAGGGCAGTGCAGTGGTGTTCAGGCTGTGTAGGGGGTCGTGCGGGGGTGGTGTTTCAGGGTTTAGGGCAGTGCAGTGGTGTTGGAGCAGTGTAGGGGGTCATGCGGTGGTGGTGTTTCAGGGGTTTAGGGCAGTGCAGTGGTGTTCGGGCAGTGTAGGGGGTCGTGCTGGGCCTGGTGTTTCAGGGTTTAGGGCAGTGCAGTGGTGTTCGGGCAGTGTAGGGCGTCTTGCTGCGGGTGGTTTTCAGGCAGTATAGGGAGGTCATGCTGGGGGTGGTGTTTCTTGGTTTAGGGCAGTGCAGTGGTGTTCGGGCAGTGTAGGGGGTCGTGCGGGGGTGGTGTTTCAGGGTTCAGGACAGTGCAGTGGTGTTCGGGCAGTGTAGGGGGTCGTGCGGGGTAGTGTTTCAGGGTTTAGGGCAGAGCAGTGGTGTTTGGGCAGTGTAGGGGTCGTGCTGGGGCTGGTGTTTCAGGGTTTAGGGCAGTGCAGTTGTATTCAGGTAGTGTAGGGGGTCTTGCTGGGGATGGTAATTCAGGGTTTTGGGCAGTGATGTTCGGGCAGTGTAGGGGGTCGTGCTGGGGGGTGGTGTTTCAAGGTTTAGGGCAGTGCAGGGGTGTTCGGGCAGTGTAGGGGGTCATGCGGGGGTGGTGTTTCAGGGTTTAGGGCAGTGCAGTGGTGTTCGGGCAGTGTAGGGGGTCGTGCTGGGGCTAGTGTTTTAGGGTTTAGGGCAGTGCAGTGGTGTTCTGGCAGTGTAGGGTGTCGTGCTGGGGCTGGTGTTTCAGGGTTTAGGGCAGTGGTGTTTTGGTAGTGTAGGGGGTCTTGCTGGAGGTGATGTTTCAGGGTTTAGGACAGTGCAGTGGTGTTCGGGCAGTGTAGGCGGTCGTGCTGGGGTGGTGGTTCAGGGTTTAGGGCAGGGCAGTGGTGTTCGGGCACTGTAGGGGGTCATGCTGGGGTTGGTGTTTCAGGGTTTAGGGCAGTGCAGTGGTGTTCAGGCTGTGTAGGGGGTCGTGCGGGGGTGGTGTTTCGGGGTTTAGGGCAGTGAAGTGGTGTTGGGGCAGTGTAGGGGGTCATGCTGGGCCTGGTGTTTCAGTGTTTAGGGCAGTGCAGTGGTGTTCGGACAGTGTAGGGGGTCTTGCTGGGGGGTGGTGTTTCAGGGTTTATGAAATTGCAGTGATGTACGGGCAGTATAGGGGGTCTTGCTGCGGGTGGTTTTCGGGCAGTGTAGGGGGTCTTGCTGGGGGTGGTGTTTCAGTGTTTAGGGCAGTGGTGTTTTGGCAGTGTAGGGGGTCTTGCTGGAGGTGATGTTTCAGGGTTTAGGGCAGTGCAGTGGTGTTCGGTAGGCCTGGGCGGTAAATTCCGTTCCGCTCGCGGAATTTGCGGAATTTGCGTAATTTCGCGTTCCGCGGAGAACGCGAAATTGCTCAAAAGTGTGCTTTCCGCGATTTCGCGAAATTTTTGCTTGTTCGCGTTCTCAAAATGCGTGTTCGCGAGATATTTCTCCCCGAGCACGCAAACAGCAATTGTGAACAGGAAAAAAGCATCGCGAACAAGCAATTCCGCGTGTTCGCGGAATTTCTGCGTGTTTGCGGAGATTTTTTACCGTTTCGCGGAGATTTGCGGAACGCAATTACGCAAATTCCGCCCACCCCTAGTGTTCGGGCAGTGTAGGCGGTCGTGCTGGGGTGGTGGTTCAGGGTTTAGGGCAGTGCAGTGGTGTTCGGGCACTGTAGGGGGTCATGCTGGGGGGTGGTGTTTCAGGGTTTAGGGCAGTGCAGTGGTGTTCAGACTGTGTAGGGGGTCGTGCGGGGGGTGGTGTTTCGGGGTTTAGGGCAGTGAAGTGGTGTTCAGGCTGTGTAGGGGGTCGTGCGGGGGGTGGTGTTTCGGGGTTTAGGGCAGTGAAGTGGTGTTCGGACCGTGTAGGGGGTCGTGCTGGGGCTAGTTCTTTAGGGTTTAGGGCAGTGCAGTGGTGTTCTGGCAGTGTAGGGGGTCGTGCTGGGGCTGGTGTTTCAGGGTTTAGGGCAGTGGTGTTTTGGCAGTGTAGGAGGTCTTGCTGGAGGTGATGTTTCAGGGTTTAGGGCAGTGCAGTGGTGTTCGGGCAGTGTAGGGGGTCGTGCTGGGGTGGTGGTTCAGGGTTTAGGGCAGTGCAGTGGTGTTCGGGCACTGTAGGGGTCATGCTGGGGGGTGGTGTTTCGGGGTTTAGGGCAGTGAAGTGGTGTTGGGGCAGTGTAGGGGGTCGTGCGGGGGTGGTGTTTCAGGGGTTTAGGGCAGTGCAGTGGTGTTCGGGCAGTGTAGGGGGTCGTGCTGGGCCTGGTGTTTCAGTGTTTAGGGCAGTGCATTGGTGTTCGGACAGTGTAGGGGGTCTTGCTGGGGGGTGGTGTTTCAGGGTTTATGAAATTGCAGTGATGTACGGGCAGTGTAGGGGGTCTTGCTGCGGGTGGTGTTTCAGTGTTTAGGGCCGTAAAGGGTGTCTTGCTGGGGGTGGTGTTTCTGGGTTTAGGGCAGTGCAGTGCAGTGGTGTTCAGGCAGTATAGGGAGGTCATGCTGGGGGTGGTGTTTCTTGGTTTAGGGCAGTGCAGTGGTGTGCGGGCAGTGTAGGGGGTCGTGCGGGAGTGGTGTTTCAGGGTTCAGGGCAGTGCAGTGGTGTTCGGGCAGTGTAGGGGGTCGTGCGGGAGTGGTGTTTCAGGGTTTAGGGCAGTGCAGTGGTATTCAGATAGTGTAGGGGGTCTTGCTGGGGATGGTGTTTCAGAGTTTAGGGCAGTCATGTTCGGGCAGTGTAGGGGTCATGCGGGGGTGGTGTTTCAGGGTTTAGGGCAGTGCAGTGGCGTTCGGGCAGTGTAGGGGGTCATGCGGGGGTGGTGTTCCAGGGTTTAGGGCAGTGCAGTGGTGTTCAGGCAGCGTAGGGGGTCGTGCAGGGGGTGGTGTTTCAGGGTCAAGGGCAGTGCCGTGGTGTTCGGGCAGTGTAGGGGGTCATGCAGGGGTTGGGGTTTTAGGGTTTAGGGCAGTGTAGTGGTGTTTGGGCAGTGTAGGGGGTCATGCTGGGGTGGTGTTTCAGGGTTTAGGGCAATGCAGTTGTGGAAGGGCAGTGTAGGGGGTCGTGCTGAGGGTGGTGTTTCAGGGTTTAGGGCAGTGCAGTGGTCTTGGGGCAGTGTAGGGGGTCGTACGGGGGTGGTGTTTCAGGGTTCAGGGCAGTGCAGTGGTGTTCGGGCAGTGTAGGGTGTCGTGCAGGGGTGGTGTTTCAGGGTTTAGGGCAGTGCAGTGGTGTTCGGGCAGTGTAGGGGCTTGTGCGGGGGTGGTGTTTCAGGGTTTAGGGCCGTGCAGTGCAGTGGTGTTCGGGACGTATAGAGGGTCGTGCTGGGGGTGGTGTTTCATGGTTTAGGGCAGTGCAGTAGTGTTCGGGCAGTGTAGGGGGTCGTGCGGGGTGGTGTTTCAGAGTTCCGGGCAGTGCAGCGGTGTTCGGGCAGTGTAGGGGGTCGTGCAGGTTGGTGTTTCAGGGTTTAGGGCAGAACAGTGCTGTTTGGGCAGTGTAGGGGGTCGTGCGGGGGTGGTGTTTCAGGGGTTTAGGGAAGTGCAGTGGAGTTCGGGCAGTGTAGGGGGTCGTGCTGGGCCTGGTGTTTCAGGGTTTAGGGCAGTGCAGTGATGTTCGGGCAGTGTAGGGCGTCTTTCTGCGGGCGGTTTTCGGGCAGTGTAGGGGGTCTTGCTGGGGGTGGTGTTTCAGGGTTTAGGGCAGTGCAGTGCAGTGGTGTTCAGGCAGTATAGGGAGGTCATGCTGGGGGTGGTGTTTCTTGGTTTAGGGCAGTGCAGTGGTGTTTGGGCAGTGTAGGGGTCGTACTGGGGCTGGTGTTTCAGGGTTTAGGGCAGTGCAGTGGTATTCAGGTAGTGTAGGGGATCTTGCTGGGGGTGGTGTTTCAGGGATTACAGTGCAGTGGTGTTTGGGCACTGTAGGTGGTCTTGCTGGGGTTAGTGTTTCAGGGTTTAGGGGAGTGCAATAGTGTACGGGCAGTGTAGGGGGTCGTGCTGGGGTGGTGTTTTTGGGTTTAGGGCAGTGCAGTGATGTTCGGAGAGTGTAGGGGGTCGTGCTGGGGTTAGTGTTTCAGGGTTTATGGGAGTGCAGTGGTGTTCGGGCGGTGTAGGGGGCCATGCTGGGGTGGTGTTTCAGGGTTTAGGGCAGTGCAGTGGTGTTCGGGCCGTGTAGGGGGTCATGCTGGGGCTAGTGTTTTAGGGTTTAGGACAGTGCAGTGGTGTTCTGGCAGTGTAGGGGGTCGTGCTGGGGCTGGTGTTTCAGGGTTTAGGGCACTGGTGTTTTGGCAGTGTAGGGGGTCTGGCTGGAGGTGATGTTTCAGGGTTTAGGGCAGTGCAATGGTGTTCGGGCAGTGTAGGCCGTCGTGCTGGGGTGGTGGTTCAGGGTTTAGGGCAGTGCAGTGGTGTTCGGGCACTGTAGGGGGTCGTGCGGGGGGTGGTGTTTCGGGGTTTAGGGCAGTGAAGTGGTGTTGGGGCAGTGTAGGGGGTCGTGCGGGGGTGGTGTTTCAGGGGTTTAGGGCAGTGCAGTGGTGTTCGGGCAGTGTAGGGGGTCGTGCTGGGCCTGGTGTTTCAGTGTTTAGGGCAGTGCAGTGGTGTTCGGACAGTGTAGGGGGTCTTGCTGGGGGGTGGTGTTTCAGGGTTTATGAAATTGCAGTAATGTACGGGCAGTGTAGGGGGTCTTGCTGCGGGTGGTTTTCGGGCAGTGTAGGGGGTCTTGCTGGGGGTGGTGTTTCAGTGTTTAGGTCAGTGTAGGGTGTCTTCCTGGGGGTGGTGTTTCTGGGTTTAGGGCAGTGCAGTGCAGTGGTGTTCAGGCAGTATAGGGAGGTCATGCTGGGGGTGGTGTTTCTTGGTTTAGGGCAGTGCAGTGGTGTGCGGGCAGTGTAGGGGGTCGTGCGGGAGTGGTGTTTCAGGGTTCAGGGCAGTGCAGTGGTGTTCGGGCAGTGTAGGGGGTTGTGCGGGAGTGGTGTTTCAGGGTTTAGGGCAGTGCAGTGGTATTCAGATAGTGTAGGGGGTCTTGCTGGGGATGGTGTTTCAGGGTTTAGGGCAGTCATGTTCGGGCAGTGTAGGGGGTCGTGCTGGGGGGTGGTGTTTCAAGGTTTAGGGCAGTGCAGGGGTGTTCGGGCAGTGTAGGGGTCATGCGGGGGTGGTGTTTCAGGGTTTAGGGCAGTGCAGTGGTGTTCGGGCAGTGTAGGGGTCATGCGGGGGGTGGTGTTTCAGGGTTTAGGGCAGTGCAGTGGTGTTCAGGCAATGTAGGGGGTCGTGCAGGGGGTGGTGTTTCAGGGTCAAGGGCAGTGCAGTGGTGTTCGGGCAGTGTAGGGGGTCATGCAGGGGTTGGGGTTTTAGGGTTTAGGGCAGTGTAGTGGTGTTTGGGCAGTGTAGGGGGTCATGCTGGGGTGGTGTTTCAGGGTTTAGGGCAATGCAGTGGTGGAAGGGCAGTGTAGGGGGTCGTGCTGAGGGTGGTGTTTCAGGGTTTAGGGCAGTGCAGTGGTCTTGGGGCAGTGTAGGGGGTCGTTTGGGGGTGGTGTTTCAGGGTTCAGGGCAGTGCAGTGGTGTTCGGGCAGTGTAGGGTGTCGTGCAGGGGTGGTGTTTCAGGGTTTAGGGCAGTGCAGTGGTGTTCGGGCAGTGTAGGGGGTTGTGCGGGGGTGGTGTTTCAGGGTTTAGGGCCGTGCAGTGCAGTGGTGTTCGGGAAGTATAGAGGGTCGTGCTGGGGGTGGTGTTTCATGGTTTAGGGCAGTGCAGTAGTGTTCGGGCAGTGTAGGGGGCCGTGCGGGGTGGTGTTTCAGAGTTCCGGGCAGTGCAGTGGTGTTCAGGCAGTGTAGGGGGTCGTGCGGGGTGGTGTTTCAGGGTTTAGGGCAGAACAGTGCTGTTTGGGCAGTGTAGGGGGTCATGCGGGGGTGGTGTTTCAGTGGTTTAGGGCAGTGCAGTGGTGTTTGGGCAGTGTAGGGGGTCGTGCTGGGCATGGTGTTTCAGGGTTTAGGGCAGTGCAGTGATGTTCGGGCAGTGTAGGGCGTTTTTCTGCGGGCGGTTTTCGGGCAGTGTAGGGGGTCTTGCTGGGGGTGGTGTTTCAGGGTTTAGGGCAGTGCAGTGGTGTTTGGGCAGTGTAGGGGGTCGTGAGGGGCTGGTGTTTCAGGGTTTAGGGCAGTGCAGTGGTATTCAGGTAGTGTAGGGGGTCTTGCTGGGGGTGGTGTTTCAGGGATTAGGGCAGTGCAGTGGTGTTTGGGCACTGTAGGTGGTCTTGCTGGGGTTAGTGTTTCAGGGTTTAGGGGAATGCAGTAGTGTTCGGGCAGTGTAGGGGGTCGTGCTGGGGTGGTGTTTTGGGGTTTAGGGTAGTGCAGTGATGTTCGGAGAGTGTAGGGGGTCGTGCTGGGGTTAGTGTTTTAGGGTTTAGGGGAGTGCAGTGGTGTTCGGGCGGTGTAGGGGGCCGTGCTGGGGTGGTGTTTCAGGGTTTAGGGCAGTGCAGTGGTGTTGGGGCAGTGTATGGGGTCGTGCTGGGGCTGGTGTTTCAGGGTTTAGGGCAGTGGTGTTTTGGCAGTGTAGGGGGTCTTGCTGGAGGTGATGTTTCAGGGTTTAGGGCAGTGCAGTGGTGTTCGGGCAGTGTAGGCGGTCGTGCTGGGGTGGTGGTTCAGGGTTTAGGGCAGTGCAGTGGTGTTCGGGCACTGTAGGGGGTCATGCTGGGGGGTGGTGTTTCAGGGTTTAGGGCAGTGCAGTGGTGTTCAGGCTGTGTAGGGGGTCGTGCGGGGGGTGGTGTTTCGGGGTTTAGGGCAGTGAAGTGGTGTTGGGGCAGTGTAGGGGGTCGTGCGGGGGTGGTGTTTCAGGGGTTTAGGGCAGTGCAGTGGTGTTTGGGCAGTGTAGGGGGTCATGCTGGGCCTGGTGTTTCAGTGTTTAGGGCAGTGCAGTGGTGTTTGGACAGTGTAGGGGGTCTTGCTGGGGGGTGGTGTTTCAGGGATTATGAAATTGCAGTGATGTACGGGCAGTGTAGGGGGTCTTGCTGCGGGTGGTTTTCGGGCAGTGTAGGGGGTCTTGCTGGGGGTGGTGTTTCAGTGTTTAGGGCAGTATAGGGAGGTCATGCTGGGGGTGGTGTTTCTTGGTTTAGGGCAGTGCAGTGGTGTGCGGGCAGTGTAGGGGGTCGTGCGGGAGTGGTGTTTCAGGGTTCAGGGCAGTGCAGTGGTGTTCGGGCAGTGTAGGGGTCATGCGGGGGTGGTGTTTCAGGGTTTAGGTCAGTGCAGTGGTATTTAGATAGTGTAGGGGGTTTTGCTGGGGATGGTGTTTCAGGGTTTAGGGCAGTCATGTTTGGGCAGTGTAGGGGGTCGTGCTGGGGGGTGGTGTTTCAAGGTTTAGGGCAGTGCAGGGGTGTTCGGGCAGTGTAGGGGTCATGCGGGGGTGGTGTTTCAGGGTTTAGGGCAGTGCAGTGGTGTTCGGGCAGTGTAGGGGGTCATGCGGGGGTGGTTTTTCAGGGTTTAGGGCAGTGCAGTGGTGTTCAGGCAGTGTAGGGGGTCGTGCAGGGGGTGGTGTTTCAGGGTCAAGGGCAGTGCAGTGGTGTTCGGGCAGTGTAGGGGGTTGTGCGGGGGTGGTGTTTCAGGGTTTAGGGCCGTGCAGTGCAGTGGTGTTCGGGAAGTATAGAGGGTCGTGCTGGGGGTGGTGTTTCATGGTTTAGGGCAGTGCAGTAGTGTTCGGGCAGTGTAGGGGGTCGTGCGGGGTGGTGTTTCAGAGTTCCGGGCAGTGCAGTGGTGTTCGGGCAGTGTAGGGGGTCGTGCGGGGTGGTGTTTCAGGGTTTAGGGCAGAACAGTGCTGTTTGGGCAGTGTAGGGGGTCATGCGGGGGTGGTGTTTCAGGGGTTTAGGGCAGTGCAGTGGTGTTCGGGCAGTGTAGGGGGTCATGCTGGGCATGGTGTTTCAGGGTTTAGGGCAGTGCAGTGATGTTCGGGCAGTGTAGGGCGTCTTTCTGTGGGCGGTTTTCGGGCAGTGTAGGGGGTCTTGCTGGGGGTGGTGTTTCAGGGTTTAGGGCAGTGCAGTGGTGTTCAGGCAGTATAGGGAGGTCATGCTGGGGGTGGTGTTTCTTGGTTTAGGGCAGTGCAGTGGTGTTTGGGCAGTGTAGGGGGTCGTGAGGGGGTGGTGTTTCAGGGTTCAGGGCAGTGCAGTGGTGTTTGGGCAGTGTAGGGGTCGTACTGGGGCTGGTGTTTCAGGGTTTAGGGCAGTGCAGTGGTATTCAGGTAGTGTAGGGGTTCTTGCTGGGGGTGGTGTTTCAGGGATTAGGGCAGTGCAGTGGTGTTTGGGCACTGTAGGTGGTCTTGCTGGGGTTAGTGTTTCAGGGTTTAGGGGAGTGCAGTAGTGTTCGGGCAGTGTAGGGGGTCGTGCTGGGGTGGTGTTTTTGGGTTTAGGGTAGTGCAGTGATGTTCGGAGTGTGTAGGGGGTCATGCTGGGGTTAGTGTTTCAGGGTTTAGGGGAGTGCAGTGGTGTTCGGGCGGTGTAGGGGCCGTGCTGGGGTGGTGTTTCAGGGTTTAGGGCAGTGCAGTGGTGTTGGGGCAGTGTATGGGGTCGTGCTGGGGCTGGTGTTTTAGGGTTTAGGGCAGTGCCGTGGTGTTCGGGCCGTGTAGGGGGTCGTGCTGGGGCTAGTGCTTTAGGGTTTAGGGCAGTGCAGTGGTGTTCTGGCAGTGTAGGGGGTCGTGCTGGGGCTGGTGTTTCAGGGTTTAGGGCAGTGGTGTTTTGGCAGTGTAGGGGGTCTTGCTGGAGGTGATGTTTCAGGGTTTAGGGCAGTGCAGTGGTGTTCGGGCAGTGTAGGCGGTCGTGCTGGGGTGGTGGTTCAGGGTTTAGGGCAGTGCAGTGGTGTTCGGGCACTGTAGGGGGTCATGCTGGGGGGTGGTGTTTCAGGGTTTAGGGCAGTGCACTGGTGTTCAGGCTGTGTTGGGGGTCGTGCGGGGGGTGGTGTTTCGGGGTTTAGGGCAGTGAAGTGGTGTTGGGGCAGTGTAGGGGGTCGTGCGGGGGTGGTGTTTCAGGGGTTTAGGGCAGTGCAGTGGTGTTTGGGCAGTGTAGGGGGTCGTGCTGGGCCTGGTGTTTCAGTGTTTAGGGCAGTGCAGTGGTGTTCGGACAGTGTAGGGGGTCTTGCTGGGGGGTGGTGTTTCAGGGATTATGAAATTGCAGTGATGTACGGGCAGTGTAGGGGGTCTTGCTGCGGGTGGTTTTCGGGCAGTGTAGGGGGTCTTGCTGGGGGTGGTGTTTCAGTGTTTAGGGCAGTATAGGGAGGTCATGCTGGGGGTGGTGTTTCTTGGTTTAGGGCAGTGCAGTGGTGTGCGGGCAGTGTAGGGGGTCGTGCGGGAGTGGTGTTTCAGGGTTCAGGGCAGTGCAGTGGTGTTCGGGCAGTGTAGGGGGTCATGCGGGAGTGGTGTTTCAGGGTTTAGGGCAGTGCAGTGGTATTCAGATAGTGTAGGGGGTTTTGCTGGGGATGGTGTTTCAGGGTTTAGGGCAGTCATGTTCGGGCAGTGTAGGGGGTCGTGCTGGGGGGTGGTGTTTCAAGGTTTAGGGCAGTGCAGGGGTGTTCGGGCAGTGTAGGGGTCATGCGGGGGTGGTGTTTCAGGGTTTAGGGCAGTGCAGTGGTGTTCGGGCAGTGTAGGGGGTCATGCGGGGGTGGTGTTTCAGGGTTTAGGGCAGTGCAGTGGTGTTCAGGCAGTGTAGGGGGTCGTGCAGGGGGTGGTGTTTCAGGGTCAAGGGCAGTGCAGTGGTGTTCGGGCAGTGTAGCGGGTCTTGCTGGGGGTTGTGTTTCAGGGTTTAGGACAGTGCAGTGGTGTTCAGGCTGTGTAGGGGGTCATGCTGGGGGTGGTGTTTCAGGGTTTATGCAGTGCAGTGGTGTTCGGGCAGTGTAGGTGGGCGTGCTGGGGTGGTGGTTCAGGGCAGTGCAGTTGTGTTCGGGCAGTGTAGGCGGTCGTGCTGGGGTGGTGGTTCAGGGTTTAGGGCAGTGCAGTGGTATTCGGGCAGTGAAGGGGGTTGTGCTGGGGGGGTGTTTCAGGGTTTAGAGCAGTGCAGTGGTGTTCAGGCTGTGTAGGGGGTCGTGCGGGGGGTGGTGTTTCAGGGTTTAGGGCAGTGCAGTGGTATAAGGGCAGTGTAGGGGGTCATGCTGGGGTGGTGTTTCAGGGTTTAGGGCAATGCAGTGGTGGAAGGGCAGTGTAGGGGGTCGTGCTGAGGGTGGTGTTTCAGGGTTTAGGGCAGTGCAGTGGTCTTGGGGCAGTGTAGGGGGTCGTTCGGGGGTGGTGTTTCAGGGTTCAGGGCAGTGCAGTGGTGTTCGGGCAGTGTAGGGTGTCGTGTAGGGGTGGTGTTTCAGGGTTTAGGGCAGTGCAGTGGTGTTCGGGCAGTGTAGGGGGTTGTGCGGGGGTGGTGTTTCAGGGTTTAGGGCCGTGCAGTGTAGTGGTGTTCGGGAAGTATAGAGGGTCGTGCTGGGGGTGGTGTTTCATGGTTTAGGGCAGTGCAGTAGTGTTCGGGCAGTGTAGGGGGTCGTGCGGGGTGGTGTTTCAGAGTTCCGGGCAGTGCAGTGGTGTTCGGGCAGTGTAGGGGGTCGTGCGGGGTGGTGTTTCAGGGTTTAGGGCAAAACAGTGCTGTTTGGGCAGTGTAGGGGGTCACGCGGGGGTGGTGTTTCAGGGGTTTAGGGCAGTGCAGTGGTGTTCGGGCAGTGTAGGGGGTCGTGCTGGGCCTGGTGTTTCAGGGTTTAGGGCAGTGCAGTGATGTTCGGGCAGTGTAGGGCGTCTTTCTGCGGGCGGTTTTCGGGCAGTGTAGGGGGTCATGCTGGGGTGGTGTTTCAGGGTTTAGGGCAGTGCAGTGCAGTGGTGTTCGGGCAGTATAGACGGTCATGCTGGGGGTGGTGTTTCATGGTTTAGGGCAGTGCAGTAGTTTTCGGGCAGTGTAGGGGGTCGTGTGGGGGTGGTGTTTCAGGGCTCCGGGCAATGCAGGGGTGTTCAGGCAGTGTAGGGTGTCGTGCGGGGTGGTGTTTCAGGGTTTAGGGCAGAGCAGTGCTGTTTAGGCAGTGTAGGGGGTCTTGCTGGAGGTGATGTTTCAGGGTTTAGGGTAGTGCAGTGGTGTTTGGGCAGTGTAGGTGGTCGTGCTGGGGTGGTGGTTCAGGGTTTAGGGCAGTGCAGTGGTGTTCGGGCAGTGTAGGGGGTCGTGCTGGGGGTGGTGTTTCAGGGTTTAGGGCAGTGCAGTGGTGTTCAGGCTGTGTAGGGGGTCGTGCGGGGGTGGTGTTTCAGGGTTTAGGGCAGTGCAGTGGTGTTGGGGCAATGTAGGGGGTCATGCGGTGGTGGTGTTTCAGGGGTTTAGGGCAGTGCAGTGGTGTTTGGGCAGTGTAGGGGGTCGTGCTGGGCCTGGTGTTTCAGGGTTTAGGGCAGTGCAGTGATGTTCGGGCACTGTAGGGCGTCTTGCTGCGGGTGGTTTTCGGGCAGTGTAGGGGGTCTTGCTGGGGGTGGTGTTTCAGGGTTTAGGGCAGTGCAGTGCAGTGGTGTTCAGGCAGTATAGGGAGGTCATGCTGGGGGTGGTGTTTCTTGGTTTAGGGCAGTGCAGTGGTGTTTGGGCAGTGTAGGGGGTCGTGCGGGGTGGTGTTTCAGGGTTTAGGGCAGAGCAGTGGTGTTTGGGCAGTGTAGGGGTCGTGCTGGGGCTGGAGTTTCAGGGTTTAGGACAGTGCAGTTGTATTCAGGTAGTGTAGGGGGTCTTGCTGGGGATGGTAATTCAGGGTTTTGGGCAGTGATGTTCGGGCAGTGTAGGGGGTCGTGCTGGGGGGTGGTGTTTCAAGGTTTAGGGCAGTGCAGGGGTGTTCGGGCAGTGTAGGGGGTCATGCGGGGGTGGTGTTTCAGGGTTTAGGGCAGTGCAGTGGTGTTCGGGCAGTGTAGGGGTCATGCGGGGGGTGGTGTTTCTCGGTATAGGGCAGTGCAGTGGTGTTTGGGCAGTGTAGGGGGTCATGCAGGGGGTGGCGTTTCAGGGTCAAGGGCAGTGCAGTGGTGTTCGGGCAGTGTAGGGGGTCGTGCAGGGGTTGGGGTTTTAGGGTTTAGGCCAGTGTAGTGGTGTTTGGGCAGTCTTGGGGGTCATGCCGGGGTCGTGTTTCAGGGTTTAGGGCAATGCAGTGGTGGAAGGGCAGTGTAGGGGGTCGTGCTGAGGGTGGTGTTTCAGGGTTTAGGGCAGTGCAGTGGTCTTGGGGCAGTGTAAGGGGTCGTACGGGGGTGGTGTTTCAGGGTATCGGGCAGTGCAGTGGTGTTTGGGCAGTGTAGGGGGTCGTGCGGGGTGGTGTTTCAGGGTTTAGGGCAGAACAGTGCTGTTTGGGCAGTGTAGGGGTCGTGCTGGGGCTGGTGTTTCAGGGTTTAGGGCAGTGCAGTGGTGTTCGGGTAGTGTAGGGGGCTTGCTGGGGATGGTGTTTCAGGTTTAGGGCAGTGGTGTTCGGGCAGTGTAGGGGGTCGTGCTGGAGGTGGTGTTTCAAGGTTTAGGGCAGTGCAGTGGTGTTCGGGCAGTGTAGGGGGTCTTGATGGGGTTGATGTTTCAGGGATTAGGGCAGTGCAGTGGTGTTTGGGCACTGTAGGTGGTCTTGCTGGGGTTAGTGTTTCAGGGTTTAGGGGAGTGCAGTAGTGTTCGGGCAGTGTAGGGGGTCGTGCTGGGGTGGTGTTTTTGGGTTTAGGGCAGTGCAGTGATGTTCGGAGAGTGTAGGGGGTCGTGCTGGGGTTAGTGTTTCAGGGTTTAGGGGAGTGCAGTGGTGTTCGGGCAGTGTAGGGGGCCGTGCTGGGGTGGTGTTTCAGGGTTTAGGGCAGTGCAGTGGTGTTCGGGCAGTGTATGGGGTCGTGCTGGGGCTGGTGTTTTAGGGTTTAGGGCAGTGCCGTGGTGTTCGGGCCGTGTAGGGGGTCGTGCTGGGGCTAGTGTTTTAGGGTTTAGGGCAGTGCAGAGGTGTTCTGGCAGTGTAGGGGTTCGTGCTGGGGCTGGTGTTTCAGGGTTTAGGGCAGTGGTGTTTTGGCAGTGTAGGGGGTCTTGCTGGAGGTGATGTTTCAGGGTTTAGGACAGTGCAGTGGTGTTCGGGCAGTGTAGGCGGTCGTGCTGGGGTGGTGGTTCAGGGTTTAGGGCAGGGCAGTGGTGTTCGGGCACTGTAGGGGGTCATGCTGGGGGTGGTGTTTCAGGGTTTAGGGCAGTGCAGTGGTGTTCAGGCTGTGTAGGGGGTCGTGCGGGGGTGGTGTTTCGGGGTTTAGGGCAGTGAAGTGGTGTTGGGGCAGTGTAGGGGGTCAAGCGGGGGTGGTGTTTCAGGGGTTTAGGGCAGTGCAGTGGTGTTCGGGCAGTGTACGGGGTCGTGCTGGGCCTGGTGTTTCAGTGTTTAGGGCAGTGCAGTGGTGTTCGGACAGTGTAGGGGGTCTTGCTGGGGGCTGGTGTTTCAGGGTTTATGAAATTGCAGTGATGTACGGGCAGTGTAGGGGGTCTTGCTGTGGGTGGTTTTCGGGCAGTGTAGGGGGTCTTGCTGGGGGTGGTGTTTCAGTGTTTAGGGCAGTGGTGTTTTGGCAGTGTAGGGGGTCTTGCTGGAGGTGATGTTTCAGGGTTTAGGGCAGTGCAGTGGTGTTCGGGCAGTGTAGGCGGTCGTGCTGGGGTGGTGGTTCAGGGTTTAGGGCAGTGCAGTGGTGTTCGGGCACTGTAGGGGGTCATGCTGGGGGGTGGTGTTTCAGGGTTTAGGGCAGTGCAGTGGTGTTCAGACTGTGTAGGGGGTCGTGCGGGGGTGGTGTTTCGGGGTTTAGGGCAGTGAAGTGGTGTTCAGGCTGTGTAGGGGGTTGTGCGGGGGGTGGTGTTTCGGGGTTTAGGGCAGTGAAGTGGTGTTCGGACCGTGTAGGGGGTCGTGCTGGGGCTAGTGTTTTAGGGTTTAGGGCAGTGCAGTGGTGTTCTGGCAGTGTAGGGGGTCGTGCTGGGGCTGGTGTTTCAGGGTTTAGGGCAGTGGTGTTTTGGCAGTGTAGGGGGTCTTGCTGGAGGTGATGTTTCAGGGTTTAGGGCAGTGCAGTGGTGTTCGGGCAGTGTAGGGGGTCGTGCTGGGGTGGTGGTTCAGGGTTTAGGGCAGTGCAGTGGTGTTTGGGCACTGTAGGGGGTCATGCTGGGGGGTGGTGTTTCAGGGTTTAGGGCAGTGCAGTGGTGTTCAGGCTGTGTAGGGGGTCGTGCGGGGGGTGGTGTTTCGGGGTTTAGGGCAGTGAAGTGGTGTTGGGGCAGTGTAGGGGGTCGTGCGGGGGTGGTGTTTCAGGGGTTTAGGGCAGTGCAGTGGTGTTCGGGCAGTGTAGGGGGTCGTGCTGGGCCTGGTGTTTCAGTGTTTAGGGCAGTGCATTGGTGTTCGGACAGTGTAGGGGGTCTTGCTGGGGGGTGGAGTTTCAGGGTTTATGAAATTGCAGTGATGTACGGGCAGTGTAGGGGGTCTTGCTGCGGGTGGTGTTTCAGTGTTTAGGGCAGTGTAGGGTGTCTTGCTGGGGGTGGTGTTTCTGGGTTTAGGGCAGTGCAGTGCAGTGGTGTTCAGGCAGTATAGGGAGGTCATGCTGGGGGTGGTGTTTCTTGGTTTACGGCAGTGCAGTGGTGTGCGGGCAGTGTAGGGGGTCGTGCGGGAGTGGTGTTTCAGGGTTCAGGGCAGTGCAGTGGTGTTCGGGCAGTGTAGGGGGTCGTGCGGGAGTGGTGTTTCAGGGTTTAGGGCAGTGCAGTGGTATTCAGATAGTGTAGGGGGTCTTGCTGGGGATGGTGTTTCAGAGTTTAGGGCAGTCATGTTCGGGCAGTGTAGGGGTCATGCGGGGGTGGTGTTTCAGGGTTTAGGGCAGTGCAGTGGCATTCGGGCAGTGTAGGGGGTCATGCGGGGGTGGTGTTCCAGGGTTTAGGGCAGTGCAGTGGTGTTCAGGCAGTGTAGGGGGTCATGCAGGGGGTGGTGTTTCAGGGTCAAGGGCAGTGCCATGGTGTTCGGGCAGTGTAGGGGGTCATGCAGGGGTTGGGGTTTTAGGGTTTAGGGCAGTGTAGTGGTGTTTGGGCAGTGTAGGGGGTCATGCTGGGGTTGTGTTTCAGGGTTTAGGGCAATGCAGTGGTGGAAGGGCAGTGTAGGGGGTCGTGCTGAGGGTGGTGTTTCAGGGTTTAGGGCAGTGCAGTGGTCTTGGGGCAGTGTAGGGGGTCGTACGGGGGTGGTGTTTCAGGGTTCAGGGCAGTGCAGTGGTGTTCAGGCAGTGTAGGGTGTCGTGCAGGGGTGGTGTTTCAGGGTTTAGGGCAGTGCAGTGGTGTTCGGGCAGTGTAGGGGGTTGTGCGGGGGTGGTGTTTCAGGGTTTAGGGCCGTGCAGTGCAGTGGTGTTCGGGAAGTATAGAGGGTCGTGCTGGGGGTGGTGTTTCATGGTTTAGGGCAGTGCAGTAGTGTTCGGGCAGTGTAGGGGGTCATGCGGGGTGGTGTTTCAGAGTTCCGGGCAGTGCAGGGG
Organism: Triturus cristatus; assembly: GCF_964204655.1. Classification (NCBI taxonomy): domain Eukaryota; kingdom Metazoa; phylum Chordata; class Amphibia; order Caudata; family Salamandridae; genus Triturus; species Triturus cristatus. Next base: position 578,760,448 of record NC_140579.1, on the reverse strand, counting down.
TGTTCGGGCAGTGTAGGGGGTCGTGCAGGTTGGTGTTTCAGGGTTTAGGGCAGAACAGTGCTGTTTGGGCAGTGTAGGGGGTCGTGCGGGGGTGGTGTTTCAGGGGTTTAGGGAAGTGCAGTGGTGTTCGGGCAGTGTAGGGGGTCGTGCTGGGCCTGGTGTTTCAGGGTTTAGGGCAGTGCAGTGATGTTCGGGCAGTGTAGGGCGTCTTTCTGCGGGCGGTTTTCGGGCAGTGTAGGGGGTCTTGCTGGGGGTGGTGTTTCAGGGTTTAGGGCAGTGCAGTGCAGTGGTGTTCAGGCAGTATAGCGAGGTCATGCTGGGGGTGGTGTTTCTTGGTTTAGGGCAGTGCAGTGGTGTTTGGGCAGTGTAGGGGGTCATGAGGGGGTGGTGTTTCAGGGTTCAGGGCAGTGCAGTGGTGTTCGGGCAATGTAGGGGGTCGTGCGGGGTGGTGTTTCAGGGTTTAGGGCAGAGCAGTGGTGTTTGGGCAGTGTAGGGGTCGTACTGGGGCTGGTGTTTCAGGGTTTAGGGCAGTGCAGTGGTATTCAGGTAGTGTAGGGGGTCTTGCTGGGGTGGTGTTTCAGGGATTAGGGCAGTGCAGTGGTGTTTGGGCACTGTAGGTGGTCTTGCTGAGGTTAGTGTTTCAGGGTTTAGGGGAGTGCAATAGTGTTCGGGCAGTGTAGGGGGTCGTGCTGGGGTGGGGTTTTTGGGTTTAGGGCAGTGCAGTGATGTTCGGAGAGTGTAGGGGGTCGTGCTGGGGTTAGTGTTTCAGGGTTTATGGGAGTGCAGTGGTGTTCGGGCGGTGTAGGGGGCCGTGCTGGGGTGGTGTTTCAGGGTTTAGGGCAGTGCAGTGGTGTTGGGGCAGTGTATGGGGTCGTGCTGGGGCTGGTGTTTTAGGGTTTAGGGCAGTGCCGTGGTGTTCGGGCCGTGTAGGGGGTCGTGCTGGGGCTAGTGTTTTAGGGTTTAGGACAGTGCAGTGGTGTTCTGGCAGTGTAGGGGGTCGTGCTGGGGCTGGTGTTTCAGGGTTTAGGGCAGTGGTGTTTTTGCAGTGTAGGGGGTCTTGCTGGAGGTGATGTTTCAGGGTTTAGGGCAGTGCAGTGGTGTTCGGGCAGTGTAGGGGGTCTTGCTGGAGGTGATGTTTCAGGGTTTAGGGCAGTGCAGTGGTGTTCGGGCAGTGTAGGCGGTCGTGCTGGGGTGGTGTTTCAGGGTTTAGGGCAGTGCAGTGGTGTTCAGGCTGTGTAGGGGGTCGTGCGGGGGTGGTGTTTCGGGGTTTAGGGCAGTGAAGTGGTGTTGGGGCAGTGTAGGGGGTCGTGCGGGGGTGGTGTTTCAGGGGTTTAGGGCAGTGCAGTGGTGTTCGGGCAGTGTAGGGGGTCATGCTGGGCCTGGTGTTTCAGTGTTTAGGGCAGTGCAGTGGTGTTCGGACAGTGTAGGGGGTCTTGCTGGGGGGTGGTGTTTCAGGGTTTATGAAATTGCAGTAATGTACGGGCAGTGTAGGGGGTCTTGCTGCGGGTGGTTTTCGGGCAGTGTAGGGGGTCTTGCTGGGGGTGGTGTTTCAGTGTTTAGGGCAGTGTAGGGTGTCTTGCTGGGGGTGGTGTTTCTGGGTTTAGGGCAGTGCAGTGCAGTGGTGTTCAGGCAGTATAGGGAGGTCATGCTGGGGGTGGTGTTTCTTGGTTTAGGGCAGTGCAGTGGTGTGCGGGCAGTGTAGGGGGTCGTGCGGGAGTGGTGTTTCAGGGTTCAGGCCAGTGCAGTGGTGTTCGGGCAGTGTAGGGGGTCGTGCGGGAGTGGTGTTTCAGGGTTTAGGGCAGTGCAGTGGTATTCAGATAGTGTAGGGGGTCTTGCTGGGGATGGTGTTTCAGGGTTTAGGGCAGTCATGTTCGGGCAGTGTAGGGGGTCGTGCTGGGGGGTGGTGTTTCAAGGTTTAGGGCAGTGCAGGGGTGTTCGGGCAGTGTAGGGGTCATGCGGGGGTGGTGTTTCAGGGTTTAGGGCAGTGCAGTGGTGTTCGGGCAGTGTAGGGGGTCATGTGGGGGTGGTGTTTCAGGGTTTAGGGCAGTGCAGTGGTGTTCAGGCAGTGTAGGGGGTCGTGCAGGGGGTGGTGTTTCAGGGTCAAGGGCAGTGCAGTGGTGTTCGGGCAGTGTAGGGGGTCATGCAGGGGTTGGGGTTTTAGGGTTTAGGGCAGTGTAGTGGTGTTTGGGCAGTGTAGGGGGTCATGCTGGGGTGGTGTTTCAGGGTTTAGGGCAATGCAGTGGTGGATGGGCAGTGTAGGGGGTCGTGCTGAGGGTGGTGTTTCAGGGTTTAGGGCAGTGCAGTGGTCTTGGGGCAGTGTAGGGGGTCGTTCGGGGGTGGTGTTTCAGGGTTCAGGGCAGTACAGTGGTGTTCGGGCAGTGTAGGGTGTCGTGCAGGGGTGGTGTTTCAGGGTTTAAGGCAGTGCAGTGGTGTTCGGGCAGTGTAGGGGGTTGTGCGGGGGTGGTGTTTCAGGGTTTAGGGCCGTGCAGTGCAGTGGTGTTCGGGAAGTATAGAGGGTCGTGCTGGGGGTGGTGTTTCATGGTTTAGGGCAGTGCAGTAGTGTTCGGGCAGTGTAGGGGGTCGTGCGGGGTGGTGTTTCAGAGTTCCGGGCAGTGCAGTGGTGTTCGGGCAGTGTAGGGGGTCGTGCGGGGTGGTGTTTCAGGGTTTAGGGCAGAACAGTGCTGTTTGGGCAGTGTAGGGGGTCATGCGGGGGTGGTGTTTCAGGGGTTTAGGGCAGTGCAGTGGTGTTCGGGCAGTGTAGGGGGTCGTGCTGGGCATGGTGTTTCAGGGTTTAGGGCAGTGCAGTGATGTTCGGGCAGTGTAGGGCGTTTTTCTGCGGGCGGTTTTCGGGCAGTGTAGGGGGTCTTGCTGGGGGTGGTGTTTCAGGGTTTAGGGCAGTGCAGTGGTGTTCAGGCAGTATAGGGAGGTCATGCTGGGGGTGGTGTTTCTTGGTTTAGGGCAGTGCAGTCGTGTTTGGGCAGTGTAGGGGGTCGTGAGGGGGTGGTGTTTCAGGGTTCAGGGCAGTGCAGTGGTGTTTGGGCAGTGTAGGGGTCGTACTGGGGCTGGTGTTTCAGGGTTTAGGGCAGTGCAGTGGTATTCAGGTAGTGTAGGGGGTCTTGCTGGGGGTGGTGTTTCAGGGATTAGGGCAGTGCAGTGGTGTTTGGGCACTGTAGGTGGTCTTGCTGGGGTTAGTGTTTCAGGGTTTAGGGGAGTGCAGTAGTGTTCGGGCAGTGTAGGGGGTCGTGCTGGGGTGGTGTTTTTGGGTTTAGGGTAGTGCAGTGATGTTCGGAGAGTTTAGGGGGTCGTGCTGGGGTTAGGGTTTCAGGGTTTAGGGGAGTGCAGTGGTGTTCGGGCGGTGTAGGGGGCCGTGCTGGGGTGGTGTTTCAGGGTTTAGGGCAGTGCAGTGGTGTTGGGGCAGTGTATGGGGTCGTGCTGGGGCTGGTGTTTTAGGGTTTAGGGCAGTGCCGTGGTGTTCGGGCCGTGTAGGGGGTCGTGCTGGGGCTAGTGTTTTAGGGTTTAGGGCAGTGCAGTGGTGTTCTGGCAGTGTAGGGGGTCGTGCTGGGGCTGGTGTTTCAGGGTTTAGGGCAGTGGTGTTTTGGCAGTGTAGGGGTTCTTGCTGGAGGTGATGTTTCAGGGTTTAGGGCAGTGCAGTGGTGTTCAGGCAGTGTAGGCGGTCGTGCTGGGGTGGTGGTTCAGGGTTTAGGGCAGTGCAGTGGTGTTCGGGCACTGTAGGGGGTCATGCTGGGGGGTGGTGTTTCAGGGTTTAGGGCAGTGCAGTGGTGTTCAGGCTGTGTAGGGGGTCGTGTGGGGGGTGGTGTTTCGGGGTTTAGGGCAGTGAAGTGGTGTTGGGGCAGTATAGGGGGTCGTGCGGGGGTGGTGTTTCAGGGGTTTAGGGCAGTGCAGTGGTGTTCGGGCAGTGTAGGGGGTCGTGCTGGGCCTGGTGTTTCAGTGTTTAGGGCAGTGCAGTGGTGTTTGTACAGTGTAGGGGGTCTTGCTGGGGGGTGGTGTTTCAGGGATTATGAAATTGCAGTGATGTACGGGCAGTGTAGGGGGTCTTGCTGCGGGTGGTTTTCGGGCAGTGTAGGGGGTCTTGCTGGGAGTGGTGTTTCAGTGTTTAGGGCAGTATAGGGAGGTCATGCTGGGGGTGGTGTTTCTTGGTTTAGGGCAGTGCAGTGGTGTGCGGGCAGTGTAGGGGGTCGTGCGGGAGTGGTGTTTCAGGGTTCAGGGCAGTGCAGTGGTGTTCGGGCAGTGTAGGGGGTCATGCGGGAGTGGTGTTTCAGGGTTTAGGGCAGTGCAGTGGTATTCAGATAGTGTAGGGGGTTTTGCTGGGGATGGTGTTTCAGGGTTTAGGGCAGTCATGTTCGGGCAGTGTAGGGGGTCGTGCTGGGGGGTGGTGTTTCAAGGTTTAGTGCAGTGCAGGGGTGTTCGGGCAGTGTAGGGGTCATGCGGGGGTGGTGTTTCAGGGTTTAGGGCAGTGCAGTGGTGTTCGGGCAGTGTAGGGGGTCATGCGGGGGTGGTGTTTCAGGGTTTAGGGCAGTGCAGTGGTGTTCAGGCAGTGTAGGGGGTCGTGCAGGGGCTGGTGTTTCAGGGTCAAGGGCAGTGCAGTGGTGTTCGGGCAGTGTAGGGGGTTGTGCGGGGGTGGTGTTTCAGGGTTTAGGGCCGTGCAGTGCAGTGGTGTTCGGGAAATATAGAGGGTCGTGCTGGGGGTGGTGTTTCATGGTTTAGGGCAGTGCAGTAGTGTTCGGGCAGTGTAGGGGGTCGTGCGGGGTGTTGTTTCAGAGTTCTGGGCAGTGCAGTGGTGTTCGGGCAGTGTAGGGGGTCGTGCGGGGTGGTGTTTCAGGGTTTAGGGCAGAACAGTGCTGTTTGGGCAGTGTAGGGGGTCATGCGGGGGTGGTGTTTCAGGGGTTTAGGGCAGTGCAGTGGTGTTCGGGCAGTGTAGGGGGTCGTGCTGGGCATGGTGTTTCAGGGTTTAGGGCAGTGCAGTGATGTTCGGGCAGTGTAGGGCGTCTTTCTGCGGGCGGTTTTCGGGCAGTGCAGGGGGTCTTGCTGGGGGTGGTGTTTCAGGGTTTAGGGCAGTGCAGTGGTGTTCAGGCAGTATAGGGAGGTCATGCTGGGGGTGGTGTTTCTTGGTTTAGGGCAGTGCAGTGGTGTTTGGGCAGTGTAGGGGGTCGTGAGGGGGTGGTGTTTCAGGGTTCAGGGCAGTGCAGTGGTGTTTGGGCAGTGTAGGGGTCGGACTGGGGCTGGTGTTTCAGGGTTTAGGGCAGTGCAGTGGTATTCAGGTAGTGTAGGGGGTCTTGCTGGGGGTGGTGTTTCAGGGATTAGGGCAGTGCAGTGATGTTTGGGCACTGTAGGTGGTCTTGCTGGGGTTAGTGTTTCAGGGTTTAGGGGAGTGCAGTAGTGTTCGGGCAGTGTAGGGGGTCGTGCTGGGGTGGTGTTTTTGGGTTTAGGGTAGTGCAGTGATGTTCGGAGAGTGTAGGGGGTCGTGCTGGGGTTAGTGTTTCAGGGTTTAGGGGAGTGCAGTGGTGTTCGGGCGGTGTAGGGGGCCGTGCTGGGGTGGTGTTTCAGGGTTTAGGGCAGTGCAGTGGTGTTGGGGCAGTGTATGGGGTCGTGCTGGGGCTGGTGTTTTAGGGTTTAGGGCAGTGCCGTGGTGTTCGGGCCGTGTAGGGGGTCGTGCTGGGGCTAGTGTTTTAGGGTTTAGGGCAGTGCAGTGGTGTTCTGGCAGTGTAGGGGGTCGTGCTGGGCCTGGTGTTTCAGGGTTTAGGGCAGTGCAGTGATGTTCGGGCAGTGTAGGGCGTCTTGCTGCGGGTGGTTTTCGGGCAGTGTAGGGGGTCTTGCTGGGGGTGGTGTTTCAGGGTTTAGGGCAGTGCAGTGGTGTTCTGGCAGTATAGGGAGGTCATGCTGGGGGTGGTGTTTCTTGGTTTAGGGCAGTGCAGTGGTGTTTGGGCAGTGTAGGGGGTCGTGAGGGGGTGGTGTTTCAGGGTTCAGGGCAGTGCAGTGGTGTTTGGGCAGTGTAGGGGTCGGACTGGGGCTGGTGTTTCAGGGTTTAGGGCAGTGCAGTGGTATTCAGGTAGTGTAGGGGGTCTTGCTGGGGGTGGTGTTTCAGGGATTAGGGCAGTGCAGTGGTGTTTGGGCACTGTAGGTGGTCTTGCTGGGGTTAGTGTTTCAGGGTTTAGGGGAGTGCAGTAGTGTTCGGGCAGTGTAGGGGGTCGTGCTGGGGTGGTGTTTTTGGGTTTAGGGTAGTGCAGTGATGTTCGGAGAGTGTAGGGGGTCGTGCTGGGGTTAGTGTTTCAGGGTTTAGGGGAGTGCAGTGGTGTTCGGGCGGTGTAGGGGGCCGTGCTGGGGTGGTGTTTCAGGGTTTAGGGCAGTGCAGTGGTGTTGGGGCAGTGTATGGGGTCGTGCTGGGGCTGGTGTTTTAGGGTTTAGGGCAGTGCCGTGGTGTTCGGGCCGTGTAGGGGGTCGTGCTGGGGCTAGTGTTTTAGGGTTTAGGGCAGTGCAGTGGTGTTCTGGCAGTGTAGGGGTCGTGCTGGGGCTGGTGTTTCAGGGTTTAGGGCAGTGGTGTTTTGGCAGTGTAGGGGGTCTTGCTGGAGGTGATGTTTCAGGGTTTAGGGCAGTGCAGTGGTGTTCGGGCAGTGTAGGCGGTCATGCTGGGGTGGTGGTTCAGGGTTTAGGGCAGTGCAGTGGTGTTCGGGCACTGTAGGGGGTCATGCTGGGGGGTGGTGTTTCAGGGTTTAGGGCAGTGCAGTGGTGTTCAGGCTGTGTAGGGGGTCATGCGGGGGGTGGTGTTTCGGGGTTTAGGGCAGTGAAGTGGTGTTGGGGCAGTGTAGGGGGTCGTGCGGGGGTGGTGTTTCAGGGGTTTAGGGCAGTGCAGTGGTGTTCGGGCAGTGTAGGGGGTCGTGCTGGGCCTGGTGTTTCAGTGTTTAGGGCAGTGCAGTGGTGTTCGGACAGTGTAGGGGGTCTTGCTGGGGGGTGGTGTTTCAGGGATTATGAAATTGCAGTGATGTACGGGCAGTGTAGGGGGTCTTGCTGCGGGTGGTTTTCGGGCAGTGTAGGGGGTCTTGCTGGGGGTGGTGTTTCAGTGTTTAGGGCAGTATATGGAGGTCATGCTGGGGGTGGTGTTTCTTGGTTTAGGGCAGTGCAGTGGTGTGCGGGCAGTGTAGGGGGTCGTGCGGGAGTGGTGTTTCAGGGTTCAGGGCAGTGCAGTGGTGTTCGGGCAGTGTAGGGGGTCATGCGGGAGTGGTGTTTCAGGGTTTAGGGCAGTGCAGTGGTATTCAGATAGTGTAGGGGGTTTTGCTGGGGATGGTGTTTCAGGGTTTAGGGCAGTCATGTTCGGGCAGTGTAGGGGGTCGTGCTGGGGGGTGGTGTTTCAAGGTTTAGGGCAGTGCAGGGGTGTTCGGGCAGTGTAGGGGTCATGCGGGGGTGGTGTTTCAGGGTTTAGGGCAGTGCAGTGGTGTTCTGGCAGTGTAGGGGGTCATGCGGGGGTGGTGTTTCAGGGTTTAGGGCAGTGCAGTGGTGTTCAGGCAGTGTAGGGGGTCATGCAGGGGGTGGTGTTTTAGGGTCAAGGGCAGTGCAGTGGTGTTCGGGCAGTGTAGCGGGTCTTGCTGGGGGTTGTGTTTCAGGGTTTAGGACAGTGCAGTGGTGTTCAGGCTGTGTAGGGGGTCGTGCTGGGGGTGGTGTTTCAGGGTTTAGGCAGTGCAGTGGTGTTCGGGCAGTGTAGGCGGGCGTGCTGGGGTGGTGGTTCAGGGCAGTGCAGTTGTGTTCGGGCAGTGTAGGCGGTCGTGCTGGGGTGGTGGTTTAGGGTTTAGGGCAGTGCAGTGGTATTCGGGCAGTGAAGGGGGTTGTGCTGGGGGGGTGTTTCAGGGTTTAGAGCAGTGCAGTGATGTTCAGGCTGTGTAGGGGGTCGTGCGGGGGGTGGTGTTTCAGGTTTTAGGGCAGTGCAGTGGTATAAGGGCAGTGTAGGGGGTCATGCTGGGGTGGTGTTTCAGGGTTTAGGGCAATGCAGTGGTGGAAGGGCAGTGTAGGGGGTCGTGCTGAGGGTGGTGTTTCAGGGTTTAGGGCAGTGCAGTGGTCTTGGGGCAGTGTAGGGGGTCGTTCGGGGGTGGTGTTTCAGGGTTCAGGGCAGTGCAGTGGTGTTCGGGCAGTGTAGGGGGTTGTGCGGGGGTGGTGTTTCAGGGTTTAGGGCCGTGCAGTGTAGTGGTGTTCGGGAAGTATAGAGGGTCGTGCTGGGGGTGGTGTTTCATGGTTTAGGGCAGTGCAGTAGTGTTCGGGCAGTGTAGGGGGTCCTGCGGGGTGGTGTTTCAGAGTTCCGGGCAGTGCAGTGGTGTTTGGGCAGTGTAGGGGGTCGTGCGGGGTGGTGTTTCAGGGTTTAGGGCAAAACAGTGCTGTTTGGGCAGTGTAGGGGGTCATGCGGGGGTGGTGTTTCAGGGGTTTAGGGCAGTGCAGTGGTGTTCGGGCAGTGTAGGGGGTCGTGCTGGGCCTTTTGTTTCAGGGTTTAGGGCAGTGCAGTGATGTTCGAGCAGTGTAGGGCGTCTTTCTGCGGGCGGTTTTCGGGCAGTGTAGGGGGTCTTGCTGGGGGTGGTGTTTCAGGGTTTAGGGCAGTGCAGTGCAGTGGTGTTCAGGCAGTATAGGGAGGTCATGCTGGGGGTGGTGTTTCTTGGTTTAGGGCAGTACAGTGGTGTTTGGGCAGTGTAGGGGGTCGTGAGGGGGTGGTGTTTCAGGGTTCAGGGCAGTGCAGTGGTGTTCGGGCAATGTAGGGGGTCGTGCGGGGTGGTGTTTCAGGGTTTAGGGCAGAGCAGTGGTGTTTGGGCAGTGTAGGGGTCGTACTGGGGCTGGTGTTTCAGGGTTTAGGGCAGTGCAGTGGTATTCAGGTAGTGTAGGGGGTCTTGCTGGGGGTGGTGTTTCAGGGTTTAGGGCAGTGGTGTTCGGGCAGTGTAGGGGGTCGGCTGGGAGGTTGGTGTTTCAAGGTTTAGGGCAGTGCAATGGTGTTCAGGCAGTGTAAGGGGTCGTGCTTGGGCTGGTGTTTCAGGGTTTTGGGCAGAGCAGTGGTGTTCGGGCAGTGTAGAGGGTCATGCTGGGGATGGTGTTTCAGGTTTAGGGCAGTGGTGTTCGGGCAGTGTAGGGGGTCGTGCTGGGGGTGGTGTTTCAAGGTTTAGGGCAGTGCAGTGGTGTTCGGGCAGTGTAGGGGGTCTTGATGGGGGTGATGTTTAAAGGATTAGGGCAGTGCAGTGGTGTTTGGGCACTGTAGGTGGTCTTGCTGGGGTTAGTGTTTCAGGGTTTAGGGGAGTGCAGTAGTGTTCGGGCAGTGTAGGGGGTCGTGCTGGGGTGGTGTTTTTGAGTTTAGAGCAGTGCAGTGATGTTCGGAGAGTGTAGGGGGTCATGCTGGGGTTAGTGTTTCAGGGTTTAGGGGAGTGCAGTGGTGTTCGGGCGGTGTAGGGGGCCGTGCTGGGGTGGTGTTTCAAGGTTTAGGGCAGTGCAGTGGTGTTCGGGCAGTGTATGTGGTCGTGCTTGGGCTGGTGTTTTAGGGTTTAGGGCAGTGCCGTGGTGTTCGGGCCGTGTAGGGGGTCGTGCTGGGGCTAGTGTTTTAGGGTTTAGGGCAGTGCAGTGGTGTTCTGGCAGAGTAAGGGGCCGTGCTGGGACTGGTGTTTCAGGGTTTAGGGCAGTGGTGTTTTGGCAGTGTAGGGGGTCTTGCTGGAGGTGATGTTTCAGGGTTTAGGGCAGTGCAGTGGTGTTCGGGCAGTGTAGGCGGTCGTGCTGGGGTGGTGGTTCAGGGTTTAGGGCAGTGCAGTGGTGTTCGGGCACTGTAGGGGGTCATGCTGGGGGGTGGTGTTTCAGGGTTTAGGGCAGTGCAGTGGTGTTCAGGCTGTGTAGGGGGTCGTGCGGGGGGTGGTGTTTCGGGGTTTAGGGCAGTGAAATGGTGTTGGGGCAGTGTAGGGGGTCGTGCGGGGGTGGTGTTTCAGGGGTTTAGGGCAGTGTTGTTCGGGGAGTGTAGGGTGTCGTGCTGGGCCTGGTGTTTCAGTGTTTAGGGCAGTGCAGTGGTGTTCGGACAGTGTAGGGGGTCTTGATGTGGGGTGGTGTTTCAGGGTTTATGAAATTGCAGTGATGTACTGGCAGTGTAGGGGGTCTTGCTGCAGGTGGTTTTGGGGCAGTGTAGGGGGTCTTGCTGGGGGTGGTGTTTCAGTGTTTAGGGCAGTGTAGGGTGTCTTGCTGGGGGTGGTGTTTCTGGGGTTAGGGCAGTGCAGTGCAGTGGTGTTCAGGCAGTATAGGGAGGTCATGCTGGGGGTGGTGTTTCTTGGTTTAGGGCAGTGCAGTGGTGTGCGGGCAGTGTAGGGGGTCGTGCGGGAGTTTTGTTTCAGGGTTCAGGGCAGTGCAGTGGTGTTCGGGCAGTGTAGGGGGTCGTGCGGGAGTGGTGTTTCAGGGTTTAGGGCAGTGCAGTGGTATTCAGATAGTGTAGGGGGTCTTGCTGGGGATGGTGTTTCAGGGTTTAGGGCAGTCATGTGCGGGCAGTGTAGGGGTCGTGCTGGGGGGTGGTGTTTCAAGGTTTAGGGCAGTGCAGGGGTGTTCGGGCAGTGTAGGGGTCATGCAGGGGTGGTGTTTCAGGGTTTAGGGCAGTGCAGTGGTATTCGGGCAGTGTAGGGGGTCATGCGGGGGTGGTGTTTCAGGGTTTAGGGCAGTGCAGTGGTGTTCAGGCAGTGTAGGGGGTCATGCAGGGGGTGGTGTTTCAGGGTCAAGGGCAGTGCAGTGGTGTTCGGGCAGTGTAGGGGGTCATGCAGGGGTTGGGGTTTTAGGGTTTAGGGCAGTGTAGTGGTGTTTGGGCAGTGTAGGGGGTCATGCTGGGGTGGTGTTTCAGGTTTAGGGCAATGCAGTGGTGGAAGGGCAGTGTAGGGGGTTGTGCTGAGGGTGGTATTTCAGGGTTTAGGGCAGTGCAGTGGTCTTGGGGCAGTGTAGGGGGTCGTGCGGGGGTGGTGTTTCAGGGTTCAGGGCAGTGCAGTGGTGTTCGGGCAGTGTAGGGTGTCGTGCAGGGGTGGTGTTTCAGGGTTTAGGGCAGTGCAGTGGTGTTCGGGCAGTGTAGGGGGTTGTGCGGGGGTGGTGTTTCAGGGTTTAGGGCCGTGCAGTGCAGTGGTGTTCAGGAAGTATAGAGGGTCGTGCTGGGGGTGGTGTTTCATGGTTTAGACCAGTGCAGTAGTGTTCGGGCAGTGTAGGGGGTCGTGCGGGGTGGTGTTTCAGAGTTCCGGGCAGTGCAGTGGTGTTCGGGCAGTGTAGGGGGTCGTGCGGGTGGTGTTTCAGGGTTTAGGGCAGAACAGTGCTGTTTGGGCAGTGTAGGGGGTCGTGCGGGGGTGGTGTTTCAGGGGTTTAGGGCAGTGCAGTGGTGTTGGGGCAGTGTAGGGTGTCGTGCAGGGGTGGTGTTTCAGGGTTTAGGGCAGTGTAGTGGTGTTCGGGCAGTGTAGGGGGTTGTGCGGGGGTGGTGTTTCAGGGTTTAGGGCAGTGCAGTGCAGTGGTGTTCAGGCAGTATAGGGAGGTCATGCTGGGGGTGGTGTTTCTTGGTTTAGGGCAGTGCAGTGGTGTGCGGGCAGTGTAGGGGGTCGTGCGGGAGTTTTGTTTCAGGGTTCAGGGCAGTGCAGTGGTGTTCGGGCAGTGTAGGGGGTCGTGCAGGAGTGGTGTTTCAGGGTTTAGGGCAGTGCAGTGGTATTCAGATAGTGTAGGGGGTCTTGCTGGGGATGGTGTTTCAGGGTTTAGGGCAGTCATGTTCGGGCAGTGTAGGGGGTCGTGCTGGGGGGTGGTGTTTCAAGGTTTAGGGCAGTGCAGGGGTGTTCGGGCAGTGTAGGGGTCATGCAGGGGTGGTGTTTCAGGGTTTAGGGCAGTGCAGTGGTATTCGGGCAGTGTAGGGGGTCATGCGGGGGTGGTGTTTCAGGGTTTAGGGCAGTGCAGTGGTGTTCAGGCAGTGTAGGGGGTCATGCAGGGGGTGGTGTTTCAGGGTCAAGGGCAGTGCAGTGGTGTTCGGGCAGTGTAGGGGGTCATGCAGGGGTTGGGGTTTTAGGGTTTAGGGCAGTGTAGTGGTGTTTGGGCAGTGTAGGGGGTCATGCTGGGGTGGTGTTTCAGGGTTTAGGGCAATGCAGTGGTGGAAGGGCAGTGTAGGGGGTCATGCTGAGGGTGGTATTTCAGGGTTTAGGGCAGTGCAGTGGTCTTGGGGCAGTGTAGGGGGTCGTTCGGGGGTGGTGTTTCAGGGTTCAGGGCAGTGCAGTGGTGTTCGGGCAGTGTAGGGTGTCGTGCAGGGGTGGTGTTTCAGGGGTTAAGGGCAGTGCAGTGGTGTTCGGGCAGTGTAGGGGGTTGTGCGGGGGTGGTGTTTCAGGGTTTAGGGCCGTGCAGTGCAGTGGTGTTCAGGAAGTATAGAGGGTCGTGCTGGGGGTGGTGTTTCATGGTTTAGGGCAGTGCTGTAGTGTTCGGGCAGTGTAGGGGGTCGTGCGGGGTGGTGTTTCAGAGTTCCGGGCAGTGCAGTGGTGTTCGGGCAGTGTAGGGGGTCGTGCGGGGTGGTGTTTCAGGGTTTAGGGCAGAACAGTGCTGTTTGGGCAGTGTAGGGGGTCGTGCGGGGGTGGTGTTTCAGGGGTTTAGGGCAGTGCAGTGGTGTTGGGGCAGTGTAGGGTGTCGTGCAGGGGTGGTGTTTCAGGGTTTAGGGCAGTGCAGTGGTGTTCGGGCAGTGTAGGGGGTTGTGCGGGGGTGGTGTTTCAGGGTTTAGGGCAGTGCAGTGCAGTGGTGTTCAGGCAGTATAGGGAGGTCATGCTGGGGGTGGTGTTTCTTGGTTTAGGGCAGTGCAGTGGTGTGCGGGCAGTGTAGGGGGTCGTGTGGGAGTTTTGTTTCAGGGTTCAGGGCAGTGCAGTGGTGTTCGGGCAGTGTAGGGGGTCGTGCGGGAGTGGTGTTTCAGGGTTTAGGGCAGTGCAGTGGTATTCAGATAGTGTAGGGGGTCTTGCTGGGGATGGTGTTTCAGGGTTTAGGGCAGTCATGTTCGGGCAGTGTAGGGGGTCGTGCTGGGGGGTGGTGTTTCAAGGTTTAGGGCAGTGCAGGGGTGTTCGGGCAGTGTAGGGGTCATGCGGGGGTGGTGTTTCAGGGTTTAGGGCAGTGCAGTGGTATTCGGGCAGTGTAGGGGGTCATGCGGGGGTGGTGTTTCAGGGTTTAGGGCAGTGCAGTGGTGTTCAGGCAGTGTAGGGGGTCGTGCAGGGGGTGGTGTTTCAGGGTCAAGGGCAGTGCAGTGGTGTTCGGGCAGTGTAGAGGGTCATGCAGGGGTTGAGGTTTTAGGGTTTAGGGCAGTGTAGTGGTGTTTGGGCAGTGTAGGGGGTCATGCTGGGGTGGTGTTTCAGGGTTTAGGGCAATGCAGTGGTGGAAGGGCAGTGTAGGGGGTCGTGCTGAGGGTGGTATTTCAGGGTTTAGGGCAGTGCAGTGGTCTTGGGGCAGTGTAGGGGGTCGTGCGGGGGTGGTGTTTCAGGGTTCAGGGCAGTGCAGTGGTGTTCAGGCAGTGTAGGGTGTCGTGCAGGGGTGGTGTTTCAGGGTTTAGGGCAGTGCAGTGGTGTTCGGGCAGTGTAGGGGGTTGTGCGGGGGTGGTGTTTCAGGGTTTAGGGCCGTGCAGTGCAGTGGTGTTCAGGAAGTATAGAGGGTCGTGCTGGGGGTGGTGTTTCATGGTTTAGGGCAGTGCAGTAGTGTTCGGGCAGTGTAGGGGGTCGTGCGGGGTGGTGTTTCAGAGTTCTGGGCAGTGCAGTGGTGTTCGGGCACTGTAGGGGGTCGTGCGGGGTGGTGTTTCAGGGTTTAGGGCAGAACAGTGCTGTTTGGGCAGTGTAGGGGGTTGTGCGGGGGTGGTGTTTCAGGGGTTTAGGGCAGTGCAGTGGTGTTCGGGCAGTGTGAAGGGGTCGTGCTGGGCCTGGTGTTTCAGGGTTTAGGGCAGTGCAGTGATGTTCGGGCAGTGTAGGGCGTCTTTCTGCGGGCGGTTTTCGGGCAGTGTAGGGGGTCTTGCTGGGGGTGGTGTTTCAGGGTTTAGGGCAGTGCAGTGCAGTGGTGTTCAGGCAGTATAGGGAGGTCATGCTGGGGGTGGTGTTTCTTGGTTTAGGGCAGTGCAGTGGTGTTTGGGCTGTGTAGGGGGGTGTGAGGGGGTGGTGTTTCAGGGTTCAGGGCAGTGCAGTGGTGTTCGGGCAATGTAGGGGGTCGTGCGGGGTGGTGTTTCAGGGTTTAGGGCAGAGCAGTGGTGTTTGGGCAGTGTAGGGGTCGTACTGGGGCTGGTGTTTCAGGGTTTAGGCCAGTGCAGTGGTATTCAGGTAGTGTAGGGGGTCTTGCTGGGGGTGGTGTTTCAGGGTTTAGGGCAGTGGTGTTCGGGCAGTGTAGAGGGTCACGCTGGGGTTGGTGTTTCTGGGTTTAGGGCAGTGCAGTTGTGTTCGGGCAGTGTAGGGAGTCTTGCTATATGTGGTGTTTCAGGGTTTAGGGCAGGGGTGTTCGGGCAGTGTAGGGGGTTGTGCTGGTGTTTCAGGGTTTAGGGCAGTGCTGTGGTGTTCGGGTAGTATAGGGGGTCGTGCTGGGGATGGTGTTTCAGGGTTTAGGGCAGTGCAGTGGTGTTCGGGCAGTGTAGGGGGTCGTGCTGGGGCTGGTGTTTCAGGGTTTAGGGCAGTGCAGTGGTGTTCGGGCAGTGTAGGGGGTCGTGCTTTGGGTGGTGTTAAAGGGTTTAGGGCAGTGCAGTTGTGTTTGGGCAGTGTAGGGGGTCTTGCTGGGGTAGTCTTTCAGGGTTTAGGGCAGTGCAGTGGTGTTCGGGCAGTGTAGGGGGTCGTGCTGGGGCTGGTGTTTCAGGGTTTTGGGTAGTGTAGTGGTGTTCGGGCACTCTAGGGGGTCATGCTGGGGCTAGTGTTTCAGGGTTTAGGGCAGTGCGGTGGTGTTCGGGCAGTGTAGGGGGTCTTGCTGGGGGTGGTGTTTCAGGGTTTAGCGTTACAACAAACAAATGATGGACGGAATGCTGACAATGCAGACATTCTCCCCCAGTCAAGAGATCTGGGTTAAATCCATCGTTCTTTTGCCCACTACACCACCCCAGTTTAGACATGGCCATATGCAAATCAGTCTTGACCCTGTGCCTCATGGGAACAGTCCAGCCCGAACTGCCAAGCCATGTCTTCCCTGGACCGGAATCAAGCATCCTAGGACCGGTTTCTGGCTATCAGCCGTCATCAGCCAGGATAGCTTGATTCCAGTGGCGTAGTGAGCACGGGACCCACGTCTGGGAATACCCATCCCACTTAGGGCGAAAAGCGTTACAACAAACAAATGATGGACGGAATGCTGACAATGCAGACATTCTCCCCCAGTCAAGAGATCTGTGTTAAATCCATCGTTCTTTTGCCCACTACACCACCCCAGTTTAGACATGGCCATATGCAAATCAGTCTTGACCCTGTGCCTCATGGGAACAGTCCAGCCCGAACTGCCAAGCCATGTCTTCCCTGGACCGGAATCAAGAATCCTAGGACCGGTTTCTGGCTATCAGCCGTCATCAGCCAGGATAGCTTGAGTCCAGTGGCGTAGTGAGCACGGGTCCCACGTCTGGGAATACCCATCCCACTTACGGCGAAAAGCGTTACAACAAACAAATGATGGACGGAATGCTGACAATGCAGACATTCTCCCCCAGTCAAGAGATCTGGGTTAAATCCATCGTTCTTTTGCCCACTACACCACCCCAGTTTCGCCTTAAGTGGGAAGGGTATTCCCAGACGTGGGAACCGTGCTCACTACGCCACTGGAGTCAAGCTATCCTGGCTGATGACGGCTGATAGCCAGAAACCGGTCCTAGGATGCTTGATTCCGTTCCAGGGAAGACATGGCTTGGCAGTTCGGGCTGGACTGTTCCCATGAGGCACAGGGTCAAGACTGATTTGCATATGGCCATATCTAAACTGGGGTGGCGTAGTGGGCAAAAGAACTATGGATTTAACCCAGATCTCTTGACTGGGGGAGAATGTCTGCATTGTCAGGATTCCGTCCATCATTTGTTTGTTGTAACGCTTTTCGCCTTAAGTGGGAAGGGTATTCCCAGACGTGGGACCCGTGCTCACTACGCCACTGGAGTCAAGCTATCCTGGCTGATGACGGCTGATAGCCAGAAACCGGTCCTAGGATGCTTGATTCCGTTCCAGGGAAGACATGGCTTGGCAGTTCGGGCTGGACTGTTCCCATGAGGCACAGGGTCAAGACTGATTTGCATATGGCCATATCTAAACTGGGGTGGCGTAGGGGGCAAAAGAATGATGGATTTAACCCAGATCTCTTGACTGGGGGAGAATGTCTGCATTGTCAGCATTCCGTCCATCATTTGTTTGTTGTAACGCTTTTCGCCTTAAGTGGGAAGGGTATTCCCAGACGTGGGAACCGTGCTCACTACGCCACTGGAGTCAAGCTATCCTGGCTGATGACGGCTGATAGCCAGAAACCGGTCCTAGGATGCTTGATTCCGTTCCAGGGAAGACATGGCTTGGCAGTTCGGGCTGGACTGTTCCCATGAGGCACAGGGTCAAGACTGATTTGCATATGGCCATATCTAAACTGGGGTGGCGTAGTGGGCAAAAGAACGATGGATTTAACCCAGATCTCTTGACTGGGGGAGAATGTCTGCATTGTCAGCATTCCGTCCATCATTTGTTTGTTGTAACGCTTTTCGCCTTAAGTGGGAAGGGTATTCCCAGACGTGGGACCCGTGCTCACTACGCCACTGGAGTCAAGCTATCCTGGCTGATGACGGCTGATAGCCAGAAACCGGTCCTAGGATGCTTGATTCCGTTCCAGGGAAGACATGGCTTGGCACTTCGGGCTGGACTGTTCCCATGAGGCACAGGGTCAAGACTGATTTGCATATGGCCATATCTAAACTGGGGTGGCGTAGTGGGCAAAAGAACGATGGATTTAACCCAGATCTCTTGACTGGGGGAGAATGTCTGCATTGTCAGCATTCCGGCCATCATTTGTTTGTTGTAACGCTTTTCGCCTTAAGTGGGAAGGGTATTCCCAGACGTGGGACCCGTGCTCACTATGCCACTGGAGTCAAGCTATCCTGGCTGATGACGGCTGATAGCCAGAAACCGGTCCTAGGATGCTTGATTCCGTTACAGGGAAGACATGGCTTGGCAGTTCGGGCTGGACTGTTCCCATGAGGCACAGGGTCAAGACTGATTTGCATATGGCCATATCTAAACTGGGGTGGCGTAGTGGGCAAAAGAACGATGGATTTACCCCAGATCTCTTGACTGGGGGAGAATGTCTGCATTGTCAGCATTCCGTCCATCATTTGTTTGTTGTAACGCTTTTCGCCTTAAGTGGGAAGGGTATTCCCAGACGTGGGACCCGTGCTCACTACGCCACTGGAGTCAAGCTATCCTGGCTGATGACGGCTGATAGCCAGAAACCGGTCCTAGGATGCTTGATTCCTTTCCAGGGAAGACATGGCTTGGCAGTTCGGGCTGGACTGTTCCCATGAGGCACAGGGTCAAGACTGATTTGCATGTGGCCATATCTAAACTGGGGTGGCGTAGTGGGCAAAAGAACGATGGGTTTAACCCAGATCTCTTGACTGGGGGAGAATGTCTGCATTGTCAGCATTCCGTCCACCATTTGTTTGTTGTAACGCTTTTCGCCTTAAGTGGGAAGGGTATTCCCAGACGTGGGACCCGTGCTCACTACGCCACTGAAGTCAAGCTATCCTGGCTGATGACGGCTGATAGCCAGAAACCGGTCCTAGGATGCTTGATTCCGTTCCAGGGAAGACATGGCTTGGCAGTTCGGGCTGGACTGTTCGCATGAGGCACAGGGTCAAGACTGATTTGCATATGGCCATATCTAAACTGGGGTGGCTTAGTGGGCAAAAGAACAATGGATTTAACCCAGATCTCTTGACTGGGGGAGAATGTCTGCATTGTCAGCATTCCGTCCATCATTTGTTTGTTGTAACGCTTTTCGCCTTAAGTGGGAAGGGTATTCCCAGACGTGGGACCCGTGCTCACTACGCCACTGGAGTCAAGCTATCCTGGCTGATGACGGCTGATAGCCAGAAACCGGTCCTAGGATGCTTGATTCCGTTCCAGGGAAGACATGGCTTGGCAGTTCGGGCTGGACTGTTCCCATGAGGCACAGGGTCAAGACTGATTTGCATATGGCCATATCTAAACTGGGGTGGCGTAGTGGGCAAAAGAACGATGGATTTAACCCAGATCTCTTGACTGGGGGAGAATGTCTGCATTGTCAGCATTCCGTCCATCATTTGTTTGTTGTAACGCTTTTCGCCTTAAGTGGGAAGGGTATTCCCAGACGTGGGACCCGTGCTCACTACGCCACTGGAGTCAAGCTATCCTGGCTGATGACGGCTGATAGCCAGAAACCGGTCCTAGGATGCTTGATTCCGTTCCAGGGAAGACATGGCTTGGCACTTCGGGCTGGACTGTTCCCATGAGGCACAGGGTCAAGACTGATTTGCATATGGCCATATCTAAACTGGGGTGGCGTAGTGGGCAAAAGAACGATGGATTTAACCCAGATCTCTTGACTGGGGGAGAATGTCTGCATTGTCAGCATTCCGTCCATCATTTGTTTGTTGTAACGCTTTTCGCCTTAAGTGGGAAGGGTATTCCCAGACGTGGGACCCGTGCTCACTACGCCACTGGAGTCAAGCTATCCTGGCTGATGACGGCTGATAGCCAGAAACCGGTCCTAGGATGCTTGATTCCGTTCCAGGGAAGACATGGCTTGGCACTTCGGGCTGGACTGTTCCCATGAGGCACAGGGTCAAGACTGATTTGCATATGGCCATATCTAAACTGGGGTGGCGTAGTGGGCAAAAGAACGATGGATTTAACCCAGATCTCTTGACTGGGGGAGAATGTCTGCATTGTCAGCATTCCGTCCATCATTTGTTTGTTGTAACGCTTTTCGCCTTAAGTGGGAAGGGTATTCCCAGACGTGGGACCCGTGCTCACTACGCCACTGGAGTCAAGCTATCCTGGCTGATGACGGCTGATAGCCAGAAACCGGTCCTAGGATGCTTGATTCCGTTCCAGGGAAGACATGGCTTGGCAGTTCGGGCTGGACTGTTCCCATGAGGCACAGGGTCAAGACTGATTTGCATATGGCCATATCTAAACTGGGGTGGCGTAGTGGGCAAAAGAACGATGGATTTAACCCAGATCTCTTGACTGGGGGAGAATGTCTGCATTGTCAGCATTCCGTCCATCATTTGTTTGTTGTAACGCTTTTCGCCTTAAGTGGGAAGGGTATTCCCAGACGTGGGACCCGTGCTCACTACGCCACTGGAGTCAAGCTATCCTGGCTGATGACGGCTGATAGCCAGAAACCGGTCCTAGGATGCTTGATTCCTTTCCAGGGAAGACATGGCTTGGCAGTTCGGGCTGGACTGTTCCCATGAGGCACAGGGTCAAGACTGATTTGCATGTGGCCATATCTAAACTGGGGTGGCGTAGTGGGCAAAAGAACGATGGGTTTAACCCAGATCTCTTGACTGGGGGAGAATGTCTGCATTGTCAGCATTCCGTCCACCATTTGTTTGTTGTAACGCTTTTCGCCTTAAGTGGGAAGGGTATTCCCAGACGTGGGACCCGTGCTCACTACGCCACTGGAGTCAAGCTATCCTGGCTGATGACGGCTGATAGCCAGAAACCGGTCCTAGGATGCTTGATTCCGTTCCAGGGAAGACATGGCTTGGCAGTTCGGGCTGGACTGTTCGCATGAGGCACAGGGTCAAGACTGATTTGCATATGGCCATATCTAAACTGGGGTGGCTTAGTGGGCAAAAGAACAATGGATTTAACCCAGATCTCTTGACTGGGGGAGAATGTCTGCATTGTCAGCATTCCGTCCATCATTTGTTTGTTGTAACGCTTTTCGCCTTAAGTGGGAAGGGTATTCCCAGACGTGGGACCCGTGCTCACTACGCCACTGGAGTCAAGGTATCCTGGCTGATGACGGCTGATAGCCAGAAACCGAACCTAGGATGCTTGATTCCGTTCCAGGGAAGACATGGCTTGGCAGTTCGGGCTGGACTGTTCCCATGAGGCACAGGGTCAAGACTGATTTGCATATGGCCATATCTAAACTGGGGTGGCATAGTGGGCAAAAGAACAATGGATTTAACCCAGATCTCTTGACTGGGGGAGAATGTCTGCATTGTCAGCATTCCGTCCATCATTTGTTTGTTGTAACGCTTTTCGCCTTAAGTGGGAAGGGTATTCCCAGACGTGGGACCCGTGCTCACTACGCCACTGGAGTCAAGCTATCCTGGCTGATGACGGCTGATAGCCAGAAACCGGTCCTAGGATGCTTGATTCCGTTCCAGGGAAGACATGGCTTGGCAGTTCGGGCTGGACTGTTCCCATGAGGCACAGGGTCAAGACTGATTTGCATATGGCCATATCTAAACTGGGGTGGCGTAGTGGGCAAAAGAACGATGGATTTAACCCAGATCTCTTGACTGGGGGAGAATGTCTGCATTGTCAGCATTCCGTCCATCATTTGTTTGTTGTAACGCTTTTCGCCTTAAGTGGGAAGGGTATTCCCAGACGTGGGACCCGTGCTCACTACGCCACTGGAGTCAAGCTATCCTGGCTGATGACGGCTGATAGCCAGAAACCGGTCCTAGGATGCTTGATTCCGTTCCAGGGAAGACATGGCTTGGCAGTTCGGGCTGGACTGTTCCCATGAGGCACAGGGTCAAGACTGATTTGCATATGGCCATATCTAAACTTGGGTGGCGTAGTGGGCAAAAGAACGATGGATTTAACCCAGATCTCTTGACTGGGGGAGAATGTCTGCATTGTCAGCATTCCGTCCATCATTTGTTTGTTGTAACGCTTTTCGCCTTAAGTGGGAAGGGTATTCCCAGACGTGGGACCCGTGCTCACTACGCCACTGGAGTCAAGCTATCCTGGCTAATGACGGCTGATAGCCAGAAACCGGTCCTAGGATGCTTGATTCCGTTCCAGGGAAGACATGGCTTGGCAGTTCGGGCTGGACTGTTCCCATGAGGCACAGGGTCAAGACTGATTTGCATATGGCCATATCTAAACTGGGGTGGCGTAGTGGGCAAAAGAACGATGGATTTAACCCAGATCTCTTGACTGGGGGAGAATGTCTGCATTGTCAGCATTCCGTCCATCATTGTTTGTTGTAACGCTTTTCGCCTTAAGTGGGAAGGGTATTCCCAGACGTGGGACCCGTGCTCACTACGCCACTGGAGTCAAGCTATCCTGGCTGATGACTGCTGATAGCCAGAAACCGGTCCTAGGATGCTTGATTCCGTTCCAGGGAAGACATGGCTTGGCAGTTCGGGCTGGACTGTTCCCATGAGGCACAGGGTCAAGACTGATTTGCATATGGCCATATCTAAACTTGGGTGGCGTAGTGGGCAAAAGAACGATGGATTTAACCCAGATCTCTTGACTGGGGGAGAATGTCTGCATTGTCAGCATTCCGTCCATCATTTGTTTGTTGTAACGCTTTTCGCCTTAAGTGGGAAGGGTATTCCCAGACGTGGGACCCATGCTCACTACGCCACTGGAGTCAAGCTATCCTGGCTGATGACGGCTGATAGCCAGAAACCGGTCCTAGGATGCTTGATTCCGTTCCAGGGAAGACATGGCTTGGCAGTTCGGGCTGGACTGTTCCCATGAGGCACAGGGTCAAGACTGATTTGCATATGGCCATATCTAAACTGGGGTGGCGTAGTGGGCAAAAGAACGATGGATTTAACCCAGATCTCTTGACTGGGGGAGAATGTCTGCATTGTCAGCATTCCGTCCATCATTTGTTTGTTGTAACGCTTTTCGCCTTAAGTGGGAAGGGTATTCCCAGACGTGGGACCCGGTGCTCACTACGCCACTGGAGTCAAGCTATCCTGGCTGATGACGGCTGATAGCCAGAAACCGGTCCTAGGATGCTTGATTCCGTTCCAGGGAAGACATGGCTTGGCAGTTTGGGCTGGACTGTTCCCATGAGGCACAGGGTCAAGACTGATTTGCATATGGCCATATCTAAACTGGGGTGGCGTAGTGGGCAAAAGAACGATAGATTTAACCCAGATCTCTTGACTGGGGGAGAATGTCTGCATTGTCAGCATTCCGTCCATCATTTGTTTGTTGTAACGCTTTTCGCCTTAAGTGGGAAGGGTATTCCCAGACGTGGGACCCGTGCTCACTACGCCACTGGAGTCAAGCTATCCTGGCTGATGACGGCTGATAGCCAGAAACCGGTCCTAGGATGCTTGATTCCGTTCCAGGGAAGACATGGCTTGGCAGTTCGGGCTGGACTGTTCCCATGAGGCACAGGGTCAAGACTGATTTGCATATGGCCATATCTAAACTGGGGTGGCGTAGTGGGCAAAAGAACGATGGATTTAACCCAGATCTCTTGACTGGGGGAGAATGTCTGCATTGTCAGCATTCCGTCCATCATTTGTTTGTTGTAACGCTTTTCGCCTTAAGTGGGAAGGGTATTCCCAGACATGGGACCCGTGCTCACTACGCCACTGGAGTCAAGCTATCCTGGCTGATGACGGCTGATAGCCAGAAACCGGTCCTAGAATGCTTGATTCCGTTCCAGGGAAGACATGGCTTGGCAGTTCGGGCTGGACTGTTCCCATGAGGCACAGGGTCAAGACTGATTCGCATATGGCCATATCTAAACTGGGGTGGCGTAGTGGGCAAAAGAACGATGGGTTTAACCCAGATCTCTTGACTGGGGGAGAATGTCTGCATTGTCAGCATTCTGTCCATCATTTGTTTGTTGTAACGCTTTTCGCCTTAAGTGGGAAGGGTATTCCCAGACGTGGGACCCGTGCTCACTACGCCACTGGAGTCAAGCTATCCTGGCTGATGACGGCTGATAGCCAGAAACCGGTCCTAGGATGCTTGATTCCGTTCCAGGGAAGACATGGCTTGGCAGTTCGGGCTGGACTGTTCCCATGAGGCACAGGGTCAAGACTGATTTGCATATGGCCATATCTAAACTGGGGTGGCGTAGTGGGCAAAAGAACGATGGATTTAACCCAGATCTCTTGACTGGGGGAGCATGTCTGCATTGTCAGCATTCCGTCCATCATTTGTTTGTTGTAACGTTTCAGGGTTTAGGGCAGTGGTGTTCGGGCAGTGTACGGGGTGGTGCTGGGGGGTTGGTGTTTCAAGGTTTAGGGCAGTGCAATGGTGTTCAGGCAGTGTAAGGGGTCGTGCTTGGGCTGGTGTTTCAGGGTTTTGGGCAGAGCAGTGGTGTTCGGGCAGTGTAGAGGGTCATGCTGGGGATGGTGTTTAAGGTTTAGGGCAGTGGTGTTCGGGCAGTGTAGGGGGTCGTGCTGGGGGTGGTGTTTCAAGGTTTAGGGCAGTGCAGTGGTGTTCGGGCAGTGTAGGGGGTCTTGATGGGGGTGATGTTTCAGGGATTAGGGCAGTGCAGTGGTGTTTGGGCACTGTAGGTGGTCTTGCTGGGGTTAGTGTTTCAGGGTTTAGGGGAGTGCAGTAGTGTTCAGGCAGAGTAGGGGGTCGTGCTGGGGTGGTGTTTTTGGGTTTAGGGCAGTGCAGTGATGTTCGGAGAGTGTAGGGGGTCATGCTGGGGTTAGTGTTTCAGGGTTTAGGGGAGTGCAGTGGTGTTCGGGCGGTGTAGGGGGCCGTGCTGGGGTGGTGTTTCAGGGTTTAGGGCAGTGCAGTGGTGTTCGGGCAGTGTATGGGGTCATGCTGGGGCTGGTGTTTTAGGGTTTAGGGCAGTGCCGTGGTGTTCGGGCCGTGTAGGGGGTCGTGCTGGGGCTAGTGTTTTAGGGTTTAGGGCAGTGCAGTGGTGTTCTGTCAGTGTAGGGGGTCGTGCTGGGGCTGGTGTTTCAGGGTTTAGGGCAGTGGTGTTTTGGCAGTGTAGGGGGTCTTGCTGGAGGTAATGTTTCAGGGTTTAGGGCAGTGCAGTGGTGTTCGGGCAGTGTAGGCTTTCGTGCTGGGGTGGTGGTTCAGGGTTTAGGGCAGTGCAGTGGTGTTCAGGCTGTTTAGGGGGTCGTGCGGGGGGTGGTGTTTCGGGGTTTAGGGCAGTAAAGTGGTGTTGGGGCAGTGTAGGGGGTCGTGCGGGGGTGGTGTTTCAGGGGTTTAGGGCAGTTCAGTGGTGTTCGGGGAGTGTAGGGGGTCGTGCTGGGCCTGGGGTTTCAGTGTTTAGGGCAGTGCAGTGGTGTTCAGACAGTGTAGGGGGTCTTGCTGGGGGGTGGTGTTTCAGGGTTTATGAAATTGCAGTGATGTACGGGCAGTGTAGGGGGTCTTGCTGCGGGTGGTTTTCGGGCAGTGTAGGGGGTCTTGCTGGGGGTGGTGTTTCAGTGTTTAGGGCAGTGTAGGGTGTCTTGCTGGGGGTGGTGTTTCTGGGTGTAGGGCAGTGCAGTGCAGTGGTGTTCAGGCAGTATAGGGAGGTCATGCTGGGGGTGGTGTTTCTTGGTTTATGGCAGTGCAGTGGTGTGCGGGCAGTGTAGGGGGTCGTGCGGGAGTGGTGTTTCAGGGTTCAGGGCAGTGCAGTGCAGTGGTGTTCGGGCAGTGTAGGGGGTCGTGCAGGAGTGGTGTTTCAGGGTTTAGGGCAGTGCAGTGGTATTCAGATAGTGTAGGGGGTCTTGCTGGGGATGGTGTTTCAGGGTTTAGGGCAGTCATGTTCGGGCAGTGTAGGGGGTCGTGCTGGGGGGTGGTGTTTCAAGGTTTAGGGCAGTGCAGGGGTGTTCGGGCAGTTTAGGGGTCATGCGGGGGTGGTGTTTCAGGGTTTAGGGCAGTACAGTGGTGTTCGGGCAGTGTAGGGGGTCATGCGGGGGTGGTGTTTCAGGGTTTAGGGCAGTGCAGTGGTGTTCGGAGAGTGTAGGGGGTCATGCTGGGGTTAGTGTTTCAGGGTTTAGGGGAGTGCAGTGGTGTTCGGGCGGTTTAGGGGGCCGTGCTGGGGTGGTGTTTCAGGGTTTAGGGCAGTGCAGTGGTATTCGGGCAGTGTATGGGGTCGTGCTGGGGCTGGTGTTTTAGGGTTTAGGGCAGTGCCGTGGTGTTCGGGCCGTGTAGGGGGTCGTGCTGGGGCTAGTGTTTTAGGGTTTAGGGCAGTGCAGTGGTGTTCTGTCAGTGTAGGGGGTTGTGCTGGGGCTGGTGTTTCAGGGTTTAGGGCAGTGGTGTTTTGGCAGTGTAGGGGGTCTTGCTGGAGGTGATGTTTCAGGGTTTAGGGCAGTGCAGTGGTGTTCGGGCACTGTAGGCGGTCGTGCTGGGGGGTGGTGTTTCAGGGTTTAGGGCAGTGCAGTGGTGTTCAGGCTGTGTAGGTGGTCGTGCGGGGGGTTTTGTTTCGGGGTTTAGGGCAGTGAAGTGGTGTTGGGGCAGTGTAGGGGGTCGTGCGGGGGTGGTGTTTCAGGGGTTTAGGGCAGTGCAGTGGTGTTCGGGGAGTGTAGGGGGTCGTGCTGGGCCTGGGGTTTCAGTGTTTAGGGCAGTGCAGTGGTGTTCGGACAGTGTAGGGGGTCTTGCTGGGGGGTGGTGTTTCATGGTTTATGAAATTGCTGTGATGTACGGGCAGTGTAGGGGGTCTTGCTGCGGGTGGTTTTCGGGCAGTGTAGGGGGTCTTGCTGGGGGTGGTGTTTCAGTGTTTAGGGCAGTGTAGGGTGTCTTGCTGGGGGTGGTGTTTCTGGGTTTAGGGCAGTGCAGTGCAGTGGTGTTCAGGCAGTATAGGGAGGTCATGCTGGGGGTGGTGTTTCTTGGTTTAGGGCAGTGCAGTGGTGTGCGGGCAGTGTAGGGGGTCGTGCGGGAGTGGTGTTTCAGGGTTCAGGGCAGTGCAGTGGTGTTCGGGCAGTGTAGGGGGTCATGCAGGAGTTGTGTTTCAGGGTTTAGGGCAGTGCAGTGGTATTCAGATAGTGTAGGGGGTCTTGCTGGGGATGGTGTTTCAGGGTTTAGGGCAGTCATGTTCGGGCAGTGTAGGGGGTCATGCTGGGGGGTGGTGTTTCAAGGTTTAGGGCAGTGCAGTGGTGTTCGGGCAGTGTATGGGGTCATGCTGGGGCTGGTGTTTTAGGGTTTAGGGCAGTGCCGTGGTGTTCGGGCCGTGTAGGGGGTCGTGCTGGGGCTAGTGTTTTAGGGTTTAGGGCAGTGCAGTGGTGTTCTGTCAGTGTAGGGGGTCGTGCTGGGGCTGGTGTTTCAGGGTTTAGGGCAGTGGTGTTTTGGCAGTGTAGGGGGTCTTGCTGGAGGTAATGTTTCAGGGTTTAGGGCAGTGCAGTGGTGTTCGGGCAGTGTAGGCTTTCGTGCTGGGGTGGTGGTTCAGGGTTTAGGGCAGTGCAGTGGTGTTCAGGCTGTTTAGGGGGTCGTGCGGGGGGTGGTGTTTCGGGGTTTAGGGCAGTAAAGTGGTGTTGGGGCAGTGTAGGGGGTCGTGCGGGGGTGGTGTTTCAGGGGTTTAGGGCAGTTCAGTGGTGTTCGGGGAGTGTAGGGGGTCGTGCTGGGCCTGGGGTTTCAGTGTTTAGGGCAGTGCAGTGGTGTTCAGACAGTGTAGGGGGTCTTGCTGGGGGGTGGTGTTTCAGGGTTTATGAAATTGCAGTGATGTACGGGCAGTGTAGGGGGTCTTGCTGCGGGTGGTTTTCGGGCAGTGTAGGGGGTCTTGCTGGGGGTGGTGTTTCAGTGTTTAGGGCAGTGTAGGGTGTCTTGCTGGGGGTGGTGTTTCTGGGTGTAGGGCAGTGCAGTGCAGTGGTGTTCAGGCAGTATAGGGAGGTCATGCTGGGGGTGGTGTTTCTTGGTTTATGGCAGTGCAGTGGTGTGCGGGCAGTGTAGGGGGTCGTGCGGGAGTGGTGTTTCAGGGTTCAGGGCAGTGCAGTGCAGTGGTGTTCGGGCAGTGTAGGGGGTCGTGCAGGAGTGGTGTTTCAGGGTTTAGGGCAGTGCAGTGGTATTCAGATAGTGTAGGGGGTCTTGCTGGGGATGGTGTTTCAGGGTTTAGGGCAGTCATGTTCGGGCAGTGTAGGGGGTCGTGCTGGGGGGTGGTGTTTCAAGGTTTAGGGCAGTGCAGGGGTGTTCGGGCAGTTTAGGGGTCATGCGGGGGTGGTGTTTCAGGGTTTAGGGCAGTACAGTGGTGTTCGGGCAGTGTAGGGGGTCATGCGGGGGTGGTGTTTCAGGGTTTAGGGCAGTGCAGTGGTGTTCGGAGAGTGTAGGGGGTCATGCTGGGGTTAGTGTTTCAGGGTTTAGGGGAGTGCAGTGGTGTTCGGGCGGTTTAGGGGGCCGTGCTGGGGTGGTGTTTCAGGGTTTAGGGCAGTGCAGTGGTATTCGGGCAGTGTATGGGGTCGTGCTGGGGCTGGTGTTTTAGGGTTTAGGGCAGTGCCGTGGTGTTCGGGCCGTGTAGGGGGTCGTGCTGGGGCTAGTGTTTTAGGGTTTAGGGCAGTGCAGTGGTGTTCTGTCAGTGTAGGGGGTTGTGCTGGGGCTGGTGTTTCAGGGTTTAGGGCAGTGGTGTTTTGGCAGTGTAGGGGGTCTTGCTGGAGGTGATGTTTCAGGGTTTAGGGCAGTGCAGTGGTGTTCGGGCACTGTAGGCGGTCGTGCTGGGGGGTGGTGTTTCAGGGTTTAGGGCAGTGCAGTGGTGTTCAGGCTGTGTAGGTGGTCGTGCGGGGGGTTTTGTTTCGGGGTTTAGGGCAGTGAAGTGGTGTTGGGGCAGTGTAGGGGGTCGTGCGGGGGTGGTGTTTCAGGGGTTTAGGGCAGTGCAGTGGTGTTCGGGGAGTGTAGGGGGTCGTGCTGGGCCTGGGGTTTCAGTGTTTAGGGCAGTGCAGTGGTGTTCGGACAGTGTAGGGGGTCTTGCTGGGGGGTGGTGTTTCATGGTTTATGAAATTGCAGTGATGTACGGGCAGTGTAGGGGGTCTTGCTGCGGGTGGTTTTCGGGCAGTGTAGGGGGTCTTGCTGGGGGTGGTGTTTCAGTGTTTAGGGCAGTGTAGGGTGTCTTGCTGGGGGTGGTGTTTCTGGGTTTAGGGCAGTGCAGTGCAGTGGTGTTCAGGCAGTATAGGGAGGTCATGCTGGGGGTGGTGTTTCTTGGTTTAGGGCAGTGCAGTGGTGTGCGGGCAGTGTAGGGGGTCGTGCGGGAGTGGTGTTTCAGGGTTCAGGGCAGTGCAGTGGTGTTCGGGCAGTGTAGGGGGTCGTGCAGGAGTTGTGTTTCAGGGTTTAGGGCAGTGCAGTGGTATTCAGATAGTGTAGGGGGTCTTGCTGGGGATGGTGTTTCAGGGTTTAGGGCAGTCATGTTCGGGCAGTGTAGGGGGTCATGCTGGGGGGTGGTGTTTCAAGGTTTAGGGCAGTGCAGGGGTGTTCGGGCAGTGTAGGGGTCATGCGGGGGTGGTGTTTCAGGGTTTAGGGCAGTACAGTGGTGTTCGGGCAGTGTAGGGGGTCATGCGGGGGTGGAGTTTCAGGGTTTAGGGCAGTGCAGTGGTGTTCAGGCAGTGTAGGGGGTCATGCTGGGGTGGTGTTTCAGGGTTTAGGGCAATGCAGTGGTGGAAGGGCAGTGTAGGGGGTCGTGCTGAGGGTGGTGTTTCAGGGTTTAGGGCAGTGCAGTGGTCTTGGGGCAGTGTAGGGGGTCGTGCGGGGGTGGTGTTTCAGGGTTCAGGGCAGTGCAGTGGTGTTCGGGCAGTGTAGGGTGTCGTGCAGGGGTGGTGTTTCAGGGTTTAGGGCAGTGCAGTGGTGTTCGGGCAGTGTTGGGGGTTGTGCGGGGGTGGTGTTTCAGGGTTTAGGGCCGTGCAGTGCAGTGGTGTTCGGGAAGTATAGAGGGTCGTGCTGGGGTTGTGTTTCATGGTTTAGGGCAGTGTAGTAGTGTTCGGGCAGTGTAGGGGGTCGTGCGGGGTGGTGTTTCAGAGTTCCGGGCAGTGCAGTGGTGTTCGGGCAGTGTAGGGGGTCGTGCGGGGTGGTGTTTCAGGGTTTAGGGCAGAACAGTGCTGTTTGGGCAGTGTAGGGGGTCGTGCGGGGGTGGTGTTTCAGGGGTTTAGGGCAGTGCAGTGGTGTTTCTTGCAGTGTAGGGGGTCGTGCTGGGCCTGGTGTTTCAGTGTTTAGGGCAGTGCAGTGATGTTCGGGCAGTGTAGGGTGTCTTTCTGCGGGCAGTTTTCGGGCAGTGTAGGGGGTCTTGCTGGGGGGTGTTTCAGGGTTTAGGGCAGTGCAGTGCAGTGGTGTTCAGGCAGTATAGGGAGGTCATGCTGGGGGTGGTGTTTCTTGGTTTAGGGCAGAGCAGTGGTGTTTGGGCAGTGTAGGGGGTCGTGAGGGGGTGGTGTTTCAGGGTTCAGGGCAGTGCAGTGGTGTTCGGGCAATGTAGGGGGTCGTGTGGGGTGGTGTTTCAGGGTTTAGGGCAGAGCAGTGGTGTTTGGGCAGTGTAGGGGTCATACTGGGGCTGGTGTTTCAGGGTTTAGGGCAGTGCAGTGGTATTCAGGTAGTGTAGGGGGTCTTGCCGGGGGTGGTGTTTCAGGGTTTAGGGCAGTCTTGTTCGGGCAGTGTAGGGGGTCGTGCTGGGGGGTTGGTGTTTCAAGGTTTAGGGCAGTGCAATGGTGTTCAGCCAGTGTAAGGGGTCGTGCTTGGGCTGGTGTTTCAGGGTTTTGGGCAGAGCAGTGGTGTTCGGGCAGTGTAGAGGGTCATGCTGGGGTTGGTGTTTCTGGGTTTAGGGCAGTGCAGTTGTGTTCGGGCAGTGTAGGGGTCTTGCTATTTGTGGTGTTTCAGGGTTTAGGGCAGGGGTGTTCGGGCAGTGTAGGGGGTTGTGCTGGGGCTGGTGTTTCAGGGTTTAGGGCAGTGCTGTGGTGTTCGGGTAGTATAGGGAGTCGTGCTGGGGATGGTGTTTCAGGGTTTAGGGCAGTGCAGTGGTGTTCGGGCAGTGTAGGGGGTCGTGCTGGGGCTGGTGTTTCAGGGTTTAGGGCAGTGCAGTGGTGTTCGGGCAGAGTAGGGGGTCGTGCTTTGGGTGGTGTTAAAGGGTTTAGGGCAGTGCAGTGGTGTTTGGGCAGTGTAGGGGGTCTTGCTGGGGTAGTCTTTCAGGGTTTAGGGCAGTGCAGTGGTGTTCGGGCAGTGTAGGGGGTTGTGCTGGGGCTGGTGTTTCAGGGTTTTGGGTAGTGTAGTGGTGTTCGGGCACTCTAGGGGGTCATGCTGGGGCTAGTGTTTCAGGGTTTAGGGCAGTGCGGTGGTGTTCGGGCAGTGTAGGGGGTAATGCTGGGTCTGGTGTTTCAGTGTTTAGGGCAGTGCGGTGGTGTTCGGGCAGTGTAGGGGGTCGTGCTGGGGTTGGTGTTTCAGGGTTTAGGGCAATGCCATGGTGTTCGGTCAGTGTAGGGGGCCATGCTGGGGCTGGTGTTTCATAGTTTTGGGCAGAGTATTGGTGTTCGGGCACTGTAAGAGGTCGTGATGGGGCTGGTGTTTCAGGGTTTTGGGCAGAGCAGTGGTGTTCGGGCAGTGTAGTGGGTCATGCTGGGGCTGGTGTTTCAGGGTTTAGGGCAGTGCAGTGGTATTCAGGTAGTGTAGGGGGCTTGTTGGGGATGGTGTTTCAAGGTTTAGGGCTGTGGTGTTCGGGTAGTATAGGGGGGCATGCTGGGGATGGTGTTTCAGGGTTTAGGGCAGTGCAGTGGTGTTCGGGCAGTGTAAGGGGTTGTGCTGGGGCTGGTGTTTCAGGGTTTAGGGCAGTGCAGTGGTGTTCGGGCAGAGTAGGGGGTCGTGCTTTGGGTGGTGTTAAAGGGTTTAGGGCAGTGCAGTGGTGTTTGGGCAGTGTAGGGGGTCTTGCTGGGGTAGTCTTTCAGGGTTTAGGGCAGTGCAGTGGTGTTCGGGCAGTGTAGGGGGTTGTGCTGGGGCTGGTGTTTCAGGGTTTTGGGTAGTGTAGTGGTGTTCGGGCACTCTAGGGGGTCATGCTGGGGCTAGTGTTTCAGGGTTTAGGGCAGTGCGGTGGTGTTCGGGCAGTGTAGGGGGTAATGCTGGGTCTGGTGTTTCAGTGTTTAGGGCAGTGCGGTGGTGTTCGGGCAGTGTAGGGGGTCGTGCTGGGGTTGGTGTTTCAGGGTTTAGGGCAATGCCATGGTGTTCGGTCAGTGTAGGGGGCCATGCTGGGGCTGGTGTTTCATAGTTTTGGGCAGAGCAGTGGTGTTCGGGCAGTGTAGTGGGTCATGCTGGGGCTGGTGTTTCAGGGTTTAGGGCAGTGCAGTGGTATTCAGGTAGTGTAGGGGGCTTGCTGGGGATGGTGTTTCAAGGTTTAGGGCAGTGGTGTTCGGGCAGTGTAGGGGGTCGTGCGGGGGGTGGTGTTTCAAGGTTTAGGGCAGTGCAGTGGTGTTCGGGCAGTGTAGGGGGTCATGCAGGGGTTGGTGTTTTAGGGTTTAGGGCAGTGCAGTGGTGTTCGGGCAGTGTAGGCGGTAGTGCTGGGGTGGTGGTTCAGGGCTTAGGGCAGTGCAGTGGTGTTCGGGCAGTGTAGGGGGTCATGCGGGGGTGGTGTTTCAGGGTTCAGGGCAGTGCAGTGGTGTTCGGGCAGTGTAGGGTGTCGTGCAGGGGTGGTGTTTCAGGGTTTAGGGCAGTGCAGTGGTGTTCGGGCAGTGTTGGGGGTTGTGCGGGGGTGGTGTTTCAGGGTTTAGGGCCGTGCAGTGCAGTGGTGTTCGGGAAGTATAGAGGGTCGTGCTGGGGTTGTGTTTCATGGTTTAGGGCAGTGTAGTAGTGTTCGGGCAGTGTAGGGGGTCGTGCGGGGTGGTGTTTCAGAGTTCCGGGCAGTGCAGTGGTGTTCGGGCAGTGTAGGGGGTCGTGCGGGGTGGTGTTTCAGGGTTTAGGGCAGAACAGTGCTGTTTGGGCAGTGTAGGGGGTCGTGCGGGGGTGGTGTTTCAGGGGTTTAGGGCAGTGCAGTGGTGTTTCTTGCAGTGTAGGGGGTCGTGCTTGGCCTGGTGTTTCAGGATTTAGGGCAGTGCAGTGATGTTCGGGCAGTGTAGGGTGTCTTTCTGCGGGCAGTTTTTGGGCAGTGTAGGGGGTCTTGCTGGGGGGTGTTTCAGGGTTTAGGGCAGTGCAGTGCAGTGGTGTTCAGGCAGTATAGGGAGATCATGCTGGGGGCGGTGTTTCTTGGTTTAGGGCAGAGCAGTGGTGTTTGGGCAGTGTAGGGGGTCGTGAGGGGGTGGTGTTTCAGGGTTCAGGGCAGTGCAGTGGTGTTCGGGCAGTGTAGGGAGTCATGCTGGGGGTGGTGTTTCAGGGTTTAGGGCAGTGCAGTGGTGTTCGGGCAGTGTAGGGGGTCGTGCTGGGCCTGGTGTTTCAGGGTTTAGGGCAGTGCAGTGGTGTTCGGGCTGTGTAGGGGGTCGTCCTGGTGCTAGTGTTTTAGGGTTTAGGGCAGTGCAGTGGTGTTCGGGCAGTGTAGGGGGTCGTGCGGGGGTGGTGTTTCAGGGTTCATGGCAGTGCAGTGGTGTTCAGGCAGTGTAGGGGGTCGTGCGGGTTGTGTTTCAGGGTTTAGGGCAGAGCAGTGGTGTTTGGGAAGTGTAGGGGTCGTGCTGGGGCTGGTTTTTCCAGGGTTTAGTGCAGTGGTGTTCGAGCAGTGTAGGGGGTCGTGCTGGGGTTGGTGTTTCTGGGTTTAGGGCAGTGCAGTGGTGTTCGGGCTGTGTAGGAGGTCGTGCTGGCGCTAGTGTTTCAGGGTTTAGGGCAGTGCTGTGGTGTTTGGGCAGTGTAGGGGGTCGTGCGGGGTGTTGTTTCAGGATTCAGGGCAGTGCAGTGGTGTTCGGGCAGTGTAGGGGTTCGTGGGCACGGTGTTTCAGGGTTTAGGGCAGAAAAGTGGTGTTTGGGCATGTAGGGGTCGTGCTGGGGCTGGTGTTTCCAGGATTTAGGGCAGTGGTGTTTGGGCACTGTAGGGGGTCGTGCTGGGGGGGTGGTGTTTCAAGGTTTAGGGCAGTGCAGTGGTGTTCGGGCAGTGTAGGGGGTCGTGCTTGGGCTGGTTGTGAGAAGTTGGCCTGGTATATGATGCTCACTAGTTAAAGTGATCACCTTGTACCATGCCAAGCAACCCTTATGGTGTGGTTGTAAGTCAACCTTTTCGGACTAGCTGCCCTAGTGGTAGCGTAGGCTAAGCAGTCTTTGAGGCTAAACTCGTGAAGCGTGTTAAGCCAGCTGTTTTACCAAATGTAACCCCCTTTTATACCAATGAAAGGACACCACACAGATATATATTCAAAATATATATGTATTTATTTCTCAAAGTAACCCCTAGTCTCTTTATGAGCACAGGAGCACCAATCGTCAAACAAGATTATCACAGAATACACAGAAGTTGCACGTTATATGGATAGGCCCTGGTGGCCACTCAAACCATATACTAAAATAGTGGTATAAGTACCACGAACAGAAAAGGGAAAAGGCCTAGGGCCTCTAGAATCGCTGGGCCTACAAGGAGCTAACGTCAGTTAGTGACCAGGAGGTCCACGGGTGGCGTGTGCAGAGCAAATAGTCACACGCGTGCTCCCATAGGTTTCAATGGGTGCGTAAAAAGTACAAAGTTACTGCAAAGAGGATCTTCCGGATGGACTAGGAACTCAAGATTTGGAACACAGGCACTAGAGATGTATTACTACACATGGGCACCGGAGTACCAGCTTTACCTCACCCACAGGAAGCGGGTGCATAGGCCTCGAAGTGCGTCGGGTTTCTTCTATCTGTTCCGTGGAGCTTGAAGACAAAGATGCTGCAGGCGGTCGGTCCGGGAGAGATGCAGTGGATCCAAGAGTGGATCGGAGATGTTGAAGACCTGTAAGCAGAGGGGACAGTGTTCACAGTCACTAGCCAGTGACCCGCGTGGCACCAGGTGGGTACCAGGCGATGTCGGGTGCAAACAGGTGATGAGGGGTAGCTTGTCTCCGCAGCCACGTGGTCCCTGAAGGTCGACGACGTCCAGGAGTCGGCTCACTAACTGTCCCACGCAGGCTCTCGCTGTCGGCGGTGTCGGCGACTTGATCGAAGCAAACAAGCCTTGGCAAAAGCAATTGTAGGAGGATTCGGAAATCAGCTGTTGGTTCTGACCAGCAAGGTCAGAGGGATTGCTCCTTTGGAGGGGAGCAAGGGCCAGTCTGGAGCAACCAGACCAGCAGTGTATTTCGTAGAGTTCGTCGCCAAGATGGCCACTAGCCAGCAGGCCAGCAACCGGTTAGGCGCGTCGAGTGGCAAAATGCAGAAGGGCCCCACGCAGATCGTGGAGATGCTGGAGGGCTCACCTTTGGTGCAGATGCTGCTCGGGGGTTGGGCTTCTCAGGACCCAAAGCACAACTTGGAGGGAGCCTCTGTTGTTGCACTTGTCAGCTTGTCGTAGTCGTTCCAAGATGGCTGGCTCCACGTGTCTCGGTGCCTCCACGGGTCTCCTCTTTTCAGGGACTGTGGATCGGGCGATGAGAGGTCTGGAGGTCCAGGTCTTGTCAGTCTCTGGGCTCGGGCTCCGGCGGGAGGCGGCGGCAAAGCAGACGTTGATTCGCTGGATGGTGCTTGCGTTAGCAAGGTGGTCACTCCCTGACCACAGGGGAGATTTTCTTCAGTCTTCTGTGCAGCAGAATGTCGAAGTTCCCGTCTTCTTCTTAGTTTCAAGTTGATTCCAGGATGTCTGAAGTCTTAGGACACAGCTCCTACCTTTAAGCGGATTCTAGGGGCCGGACTACCTGCTAGGTCCCTCCCTATGGGTGGGACCAGGAAGGGGGGTGGTTACACCCCCAATCCTTTGTCCAGCTCGCCCCAGGCCCGGGACTGGTGTGCCCCAGGACCGGTTTGGACTGGCATATGCACCGAGGCTCCTTGTGAGCCACAGGCATGTCTGGTTTCTTTCAAGCCCTACCTGACCAATACACAAAATCCTGTCTGGGGTGGTGCACGCACCTCCCCTGGCAGGAAACCCTTTGTCCACACCTCCCAAGCTGGAAGGACTCCCAGCAGCAGGAGGGCAAACTTGTGTCTGTGGTGGCAGCATCCATTTTGTGGAGCTGAGGCTATGTCTGATTTTACCCGGGTTTCAGGTACTGTACATGTCGTGTCCCTCTAGAAGGGTGGAATGCTAACCCCGTCGCCAGAATTGGCGAGGGGTTAGTATTCCAATTCGTATGACACCTTACTCGACATGTTTTGATAAAGCCAAACCAAAGATAGCATTTAACCGCGAGGTTCATAATGCACTTAAGAGTATATGGTATGACGATATCTGGAAACAGTAGAAGGAAGTTGTTCCGACCACTGCAGACAGGCTCAGCTCATGCCAGAGCACCATCTCACATGGAACCAAGCACTCTGCCTTCAGGATTGTTAAGGCCTGCCATAGGAGTGACTTATAGGTTACCAGGTGTCCCATTTAAGGTTAGGTATAGGTATACTACACCTAAGTAAGAGGTGATTACACCAACTTACCCCAGCTGAGTGATCAGCCAGTTGTGTCAGATTGTTAGGCCAAGCCTGGGGTGGCATAATACATGCTGCAGCCCTTGGCAGGCCTTGGGTACACCAATGCCCTGGGTACCTAGTGTACACTGGTACAGGGGCTGACAGGGTGATCCAACCAATTGGGTATGTACCTAGGGTACATGGAGTCCATTTTAAAGAGAGAACAGCCAGGCTGAGATCCTGAATAGCAGGATCTCAGGCCAACTAAGTCGAAAAACCAGCTAGACACTAGGCAAAAAATTTGGGGGTAACCATAGTCAGATATCCACCTTCCTACACAACCCCCCCCCCAAACGAAGGGAGATAAGGCTGACCTTGACCAGGTAAGCCTATATTGCCCAAGTGGCCATATAAGGAGGAACCAGCACTGGCATGGTTACCCCCTGTCTCATGGTCCACTAGGCAATCCCTCACCCTAAGGGTATCAGAGGGTCTCCACCATAGGGAATCTCTACCTTTGGTGTGTCTTGGCAAAGTAAAAGGCTGGTGTTGAGATGGAGTACTGAAGTGAGTGTCCTCAAAGTGAGGCCTCAGCTTCCTCCAATCCCCCTCCACCATGGATGCCTTTCTTTCCTTAACTGAGTTGCACTGTGCTCTCAGGGTCAGCCTCTGGCTACCTAAAGCTGGAGGCTGGGTCCCTTTTGTGGGCTTACTGGAGGGACAGGTCAGGTCTGGGGCCCTAAGGTCCCATGTTTGCCTGTACCCAACAGAATCCCTCTGGGGGAGGTCCCTAACTACCTGTAAAGGAGATCCCTCAGGAATGTTTTTACCCATCACCTGACTAGGGCTACTAGCCAGGCAATCCTCATTCTTTTGATGGGGGGGTGCTTGTGGACAGGGGCCCTCTTGGGGTCCACTGGCCTCCCTGACCTCTGCAGCCCTGGGCTGACTGAGGCAGGGTAGAGAGAGGCAGGTTACCTGCACCAGACTGGGTCCCACCTTGGAAGGGGCCACTGACATCAGAGGCTCTGCCAGGCCAGGCCTGGCTACCTCTGGGGCAGTTCCTTCACAAGGGGTGAGGTCAGCTCCCTGAGGAGGCTGACTTTTTCCTAATGTCTGGGGAGAGGGAGACTTTTCTTCCTCCCCACTACTCTCTGTTTGTGTGGAGTGATCCATAGTTTCAGGCTTCACTACACCCATGTCAGTCTGAGTATAGGCTGAGACCATTACAGCCTTGCCAACCTTTTCAGGGGGGCACTCAGTTTGTGTTTGAGCTGTGACTGTCACAGCTCTGCCAGTCTCTACAGGGAAGTCTGTCTGTGCCTGGGCTGTGGCTACCACTGCCCTTCCAACCTTTCCAGGGAGGAAATCTATTTGGACAGGGGTTGTGAATGGCACAACCCCACTACCCTTTTGTGAAAGGCCTACCATTTTAGAATGGGTGTCTTGTTCAACTCCAGCCCAAGCTGAGAGTTCTAAGTCATTCCCCAGTAAGCAGTCTACAGGCAAGGTTGGGGACACTGCCACCCTTTTAGGGCCAGTGACACCTCCCCAGCTGAGACATACCTCTGCCATGGGATGACTGTTCTGTTTGCCATCAATGTTGGTCACCTGGTAGGAGAAACCAGGCAAAAGCTGCTCAGAGGGAACTAGCCAATGGGCCACCATTGTGATGCTAGCTCCAGTGTCTCTGTAGGCCTCAGCTTTTGTACCATTGATTTAGGGCTCCTGTCTGTACCTACCCAAAGTGTTGGGACAGGCAGTGAAGTTGGCAAACCCCATGCCACCGTCACAGACAAGAGTATCTGCTGCAGGGGAATTGGCTAAGCCAGGGTCCCCCTGTGTTCCCCAAGTAAACCCACCCAAATTTTTGGGGGCACTCCCACCACCTGGGGGATTACTGCTGACAGTAATAGGTGGTGTGACAGGAGTAATTGGAGGAACAGTTTTGTTTGTAGCCCTTGGGCAACTGCTGTCAGTTTTCCAATGCCCAGGAGATTTACACTCATGGCAGTAGGGCTTTTTACCTGTGGTAGAGGAGGGAGCTTGGGACCCACCACCCTGCGTGGAGTTTTGGGGCCCTGAGGAAGATTTCTCTTTTGTTCTATCCCCACCCTTCTCTTGAGGTTTGGTGGTATCTTTCTTTTGGTCACCACCCTGATTCTTAGGCCTGATCCTGGTCCTGACCCATTTATCTGCCCTCTTTCCCAATTCTTGGGGAGAGGTCAAATCTGAGTCTACCAGGTGTTGATGGAGGAGCTGGTTTTGACAGTTACTTAAAATCTGTTCTCTCATCATCAAATTGTACAATCCTGTATAATCAGATACCTTACTTCCCAGCAACCAACCCTCCAAAGCCTTAGTGGCACATTCAACATATTCAGACCAGTCCTGAGTCTGTGTCTTCTGGGTGTCTCTGAACATTAACCTGTACTGTTCAGTGGTTAAGCCTAACCCATCAACTAGGACACTCTTCAGGACTCTGTAGTTTCTGACATCCTCCTCCCTAACAGTGAGGAGTCTGTCTCTGCCTCTTCCTTCAAAGGAGAGCCAGAGGATTGCTGTCCACTGGTCTTCAGGAACCTGCTGTACTTTGCAGGCTCTCTCAAGAGCAGTTATCCATTTGTGGATATCATCCCCACTTTTGTAGGGGGGCACAACCTTAGACAGGTTCCTATTATCAAAGACCCTATCTTTGTCCTTAGGGACAATGCTGCCACCAGTGGGTATAGACCCACTCTCTCTAGGTTGCCTAGCCTTGTTCAGTTTTTCTTCCATCAGGGCTACTTCTAGCTCCTGCTTCCTGATCCTCAGCTGGGCTTCCTGCATTCTGGCCTCATGTTCCCTCCTCTGAGGGGTGGTCATCCTTTTCCTGGAGTGACCTTGAGAGCCTCTAGAGCCATGAGAAGCATTGGAGTCACCTGAGCGATTCCTTTGCCTCCCAAGCCCTGTGTTAAGTCCACTGGGGAGATCCAATGGGGTGAACCCATTGTCAGTCCCCAATAGCCTTAGTTTAGCTGGGCCAAGTATAATACTTGGCACTGGGCTAGTTCTCCCTTCATCATCACTACTTTCTGTATCCTCACCACTTTCCTCCCCTGTAGTATGGTTCTCATCTAAGGGATGGCTATTGGAACTGGGTACCTCTGTAGTCTCTTCAGAAGGGGGGCCTCCTGTTCCTGACCCTAAGGGGGCTAACTGGGAAGCTTTCTTGAGTGCTCTCTGATTCCCATCATTCTGTAAGAGCTCTCTGAGCTCAGCAGAGTTTGGGTTCTTGGGCTGTTTAAGGCCTCTAAGAGTTGCCAAATGCCTGAGCTCATTCTGATTAAGGGTAGCAAAGCTGGATGGTGCCCTCTGGGGGTCACTCTCAACAGAGATGGGTACAGTGGACCCCTCTGCCCCGGCCATTGCTCTTAAGTGTGGGTGGATGTGTTGCAATCTACCTACACTTGTGTTTACCTACTAAACCTATCTAGTAGTTGTAGTCAGGGTGTGCTACTCCCTTTGCTCTACAACAACTAAGTTCAGTAGAACTTATGTATATCTAATCTTGTTTTATATGTACCTACAGGTACCTATGTGATCTTTCAATTGGTAACCAAGAGATTACAATGGTAAAACACAGCAAGCTCAAATCCCACCGCTGCCACCAATGTGAGAAGTTGGCCTGGTATATGATGCTCACTAGTTAAAGTGATCACCTTGTACCATGCCAAGCAACCCTTATGGTGTGGTTGTAAGTCAACCTTTTCGGACTAGCTGCCCTAGTGGTAGCGTAGGCTAAGCAGTCTTTGAGGCTAAACTCGTGAAGCGTGTTAAGCCAGCTGTTTTACCAAATGTAACCCCCTTTTATACCAATGAAAGGACACCACACAGATATATATTCAAAATATATATGTATTTATTTCTCAAAGTAACCCCTAGTCTCTTTATGAGCACAGGAGCACCAATCGTCAAACAAGATTATCACAGAATACACAGAAGTTGCACGTTATATGGATAGGCCCTGGTGGCCACTCAAACCATATACTAAAATAGTGGTATAAGTACCACGAACAGAAAAGGGAAAAGGCCTAGGGCCTCTAGAATCGCTGGGCCTACAAGGAGCTAACGTCAGTTAGTGACCAGGAGGTCCACGGGTGGCGTGTGCAGAGCAAATAGTCACACGCGTGCTCCCATAGGTTTCAATGGGTGCGTAAAAAGTACAAAGTTACTGCAAAGAGGATCTTCCGGATGGACTAGGAACTCAAGATTTGGAACACAGGCACTAGAGATGTATTACTACACATGGGCACCGGAGTACCAGCTTTACCTCACCCACAGGAAGCGGGTGCATAGGCCTCGAAGTGCGTCGGGTTTCTTCTATCTGTTCCGTGGAGCTTGAAGACAAAGATGCTGCAGGCGGTCGGTCCGGGAGAGATGCAGTGAATCCAAGAGTGGATCGGAGATGTTGAAGACCTGTAAGCAGAGGGGACAGTGTTCACAGTCACTAGCCAGTGACCCGCGTGGCACCAGGTGGGTACCAGGCGATGTCGGGTGCAAACAGGTGATGAGGGGTAGCTTGTCTCCGCAGCCACGTGGTCCCTGAAGGTCGACGACGTCCAGGAGTCGGCTCAAGAGCTGTCCCACGCAGGCTCTCGCTGTCGGCGGTGTCGGCGACTTGATCGAAGCAAACAAGCCTTGGCAAAAGCAATTGTAGGAGGATTCGGAAATCAGCTGTTGGTTCTGACCAGCAAGGTCAGAGGGATTGCTCCTTTGGAGGGGAGCAAGGGCCAGTCTGGAGCAACCAGACCAGCAGTGTATTTTGTAGAGTTCGTCGCCAAGATGGCCACTAGCCAGCGGGCCAGCAACCGGTTAGGCGCGTCGAGTGGCAAAATGCAGAAGGGCCCCACGCAGATCGTGGAGATGCTGGAGGGCTCACCTTTGGTGCAGATGCTGCTCGGGGGTTGGGCTTCTCAGGACCCAAAGCACAACTTGGAGGGAGCCTCTGTTGTTGCACTTGTCAGCTTGTCGTAGTCGTTCCAAGATGGCTGGCTCCACGTGTCTCGGTGCCTCCACGGGTCTCCTCTTTTCAGGGACTGTGGATCGGGCGATGAGAGGTCTGGAGGTCCAGGTCTTGTCAGTCTCTGGGCTCGGGCTCCGGCGGGAGGCGGCGGCAAAGCAGACGTTGATTCGCTGGATGGTGCTTGCGTTAGCAAGGTGGTCACTCCCTGACCACAGGGGAGATTTTCTTCAGTCTTCTGTGCAGCAGAATGTCGAAGTTCCCGTCTTCTTCTTAGTTTCAAGTTGATTCCAGGATGTCTGAAGTCTTAGGACACAGCTCCTACCTTTAAGCGGATTCTAGGGGCCGGACTACCTGCTAGGTCCCTCCCTATGGGTGGGACCAGGAAGGGGGGTGGTTACACCCCCAATCCTTTGTCCAGCTCGCCCCAGGCCCGGGACTGGTGTGCCCCAGGACCGGTTTGGACTGGCATATGCACCGAGGCTCCTTGTGAGCCACAGGCATGTCTGGTTTCTTTCAAGCCCTACCTGACCAATACACAAAATCCTGTCTGGGGTGGTGCACGCACCTCCCCTGGCAGGAAACCCTTTGTCCACACCTCCCAAGCTGGAAGGACTCCCAGCAGCAGGAGGGCAGACTTGTGTCTGTGGTGGCAGCATCCATTTTGTGGAGCTGAGGCTATGTCTGATTTTACCCGGGTTTCAGGTACTGTACATGTCGTGTCCCTCTAGAAGGGTGGAATGCTAACCCCGTCGCCAGAATTGGCGAGGGGTTAGTATTCCAATTCGTATGACACCTTACTCGACATGTTTTGATAAAGCCAAACCAAAGATAGCATTTAACCGCGAGGTTCATAATGCACTTAAGAGTATATGGTATGACGATATCTGGAAACAGTAGAAGGAAGTTGTTCCGACCACTGCAGACAGGCTCAGCTCATGCCAGAGCACCATCTCACATGGAACCAAGCACTCTGCCTTCAGGATTGTTAAGGCCTGCCATAGGAGTGACTTATAGGTTACCAGGTGTCCCATTTAAGGTTAGGTATAGGTATACTACACCTAAGTAAGAGGTGATTACACCAACTTACCCCAGCTGAGTGATCAGCCAGTTGTGTCAGATTGTTAGGCCAAGCCTGGGGTGGCATAATACATGCTGCAGCCCTTGGCAGGCCTTGGGTACACCAATGCCCTGGGTACCTAGTGTACACTGGTACAGGGGCTGACAGGGTGATCCAACCAATTGGGTATGTACCTAGGGTACATGGAGTCCATTTTAAAGAGAGAACAGCCAGGCTGAGATCCTGAATAGCAGGATCTCAGGCCAACTAAGTCGAAAAACCAGCTAGACACTAGGCAAAAAATTTGGGGGTAACCATAGTCAGATATCCACCTTCCTACACTGGTGTTTCAGGGTTTTGGGCAGAGCAGTGGTGTTTGGGCAGTGTATAGGGTCATGCTGGGGTTGGTGTTTCTGGGTTTAGGGCAGTGCAGTTGTGTTCAGGCAGTGTAGGGGGTCTTGCTATATGTGGTGTTTCAGGGTGTAGGGCAGGGGTGTTCGGGCAGTGTAGGAGGTCTTGCTGGGGGTGATGTTTCAGGGTTTAGGGCAGTGCAGTGGAGTTTGGGCAGTGTAGGGGGTCGTGCTGGAGTGGTGTTTTAGGTTTTAGGACAGTGTAGTGGTGTTCAGGCAATGTAGGGGGTCGTGCTGGGGTTAGTGTTTCAGGATTTAGGGGAGTGCAGTGGTGTTCGTGCAGTGTAGGGGGTCGTGCTGGGGTGGTGTTT
Organism: Triturus cristatus; assembly: GCF_964204655.1. NCBI lineage: Eukaryota > Metazoa > Chordata > Amphibia > Caudata > Salamandridae > Triturus > Triturus cristatus. Next base: position 578,718,362 of record NC_140579.1, on the reverse strand, counting down.
CAGGTTTTAGGGCAGTGCCGTGGTGTTCGGGCCGTGTAGGGGGTTATGCTGGGGCTAGTGTTTTAGGGTTTAGGGTTTAGGGCAGTGCAGTGGTGTTATGGCTGTGTAGGGGGTGGTGCTGGGGCAAGTGTTTTAGGGTTTAGGGCAGTGCAGTGGTGTTCGGACAGTGTAGGGGGTCGTGCTGGGGCTGGTGTTTCAGGGTTTAGGGCAGTGCAGTGGTGTTTGGGCAGTGTAGGGGGTCGTGCTGGGGGGTGGTGTTTCAGGGTTTAGGGCAGTGCAGTGGTGTTCAGGCTGTGTAGGGGGTCGTGCGGGGTGGTGTTTCAGGATTCAGGGCAGTGCAGTGGTGTTTGGGCAGTGTAGGGGTTCGTGGGCACGGTGTTTCAGGGTTTAGGGCAGAAAAGTGGTGTTTGGGCATGTAGGGGTCGTGCTGGGGCTGGTGTTTCCAGGATTTAGGGCAGTGGTGTTTGGGCACTGTAGGGGGTCGTGCTGGGGGGGTGGTAATTCAAGGTTTAGTGCAGGGCAGTGGTGTTCGGGCAGTGTAGGGGGTCATGCTGGGCCTGGTGTTTCAGGGTTTAGGGCAGTGCAGTGGTGTTCGGACAGTGTAGGGGGTCTTGCTGGGGGTGGTGTTTCAGGGTTTATGAAATTGCAGTGATGTTCGGGCAGTGTAGGGGGTCTTGCTGCAGGTGGTTTTCGGGCAGTGTAGGGGGTCTTGCTGGGGGTGGTGTTTCAGTGTTTAGGGCAGTGTAGGGTGTCTTGCTGGGGGTGGTGTTTCAGGGTTTAGGGCAGTGCAGTGCAGTGGTGTTTAGGCAGTATAGGGAGGTCATGCTGGGGGTGGTGTTTCTTGGTTTAGGGCAGTGCAGTGGTGTTCGGGCAGTGTAGGGGGTCGTGCGGGGGTGGTGTTTCAGGGTTCAGGGCAGTGCAGGGGTGTTCGGGCAGTGTAGGGGGTTGTGCAGGGTGGTGTTTCAGGGTTTAGGGCAGAGCAGTGGTGTTTGGGCAGTGTAGGGGTCGTGCTGGGGCTGGTGTTTCAGGGTTTAGGGCAGTGCAGTGGTATTCAAGTAGTGTAGGGGGTCTTGCTGGGGATGGTGTTTCAGGGTTTAGGGCAGTGATGTTCGGGCAGTGTAGGGGGTCGTGCTGGGGGGTGGTGTTTCAAGGTTTAGGACAGTGCTGGGGTGTTTGGGCAGTGTAGGGGGTCATGCTGGGGGTGGTGTTTCAGGGTTCAGGGCAGTGCAGTGGTGTTCGGGCAGTGTAGGGAGTCATGCTGGGGGTGGTGTTTCAGGGTTTAGGGCAGTGCAGTAGTGTTCGGGCAGTGTAGGGGGTCGTGCTGGGCCTGGTGTTTCAGGGTTTAGGGCAGTGCAGTGGTGTTCGGGCTGTGTAGGGGGTCGTCCTGGTGCTAGTGTTTTAGGGTTTAGGGCAGTGCAGTGGTGTTCGGGCAGTGTAGAGGGTCGTGCGGGGGTGGTGTTTCAGGGTTCATGGCAGTGCAGTGGTGTTCGGGCAGTGTAGGGGGTCGTGCGGGTTGTATTTCAGGGTTTAGGGCAGAGCAGTGGTGTTTGGGCAGTGTAGGGGTCGTGCTGGGGCTGGTTTTTCCAGGGTTTAGGGCAGTGGTGTTCGAGCAGTGTAGGGGGTCGTGCTGGGGTTGGTGTTTCTGGGTTTAGGGCAGTGCAGTGGTGTTCGGGCTGTGTAGGAGGTCGTGCTGGCGCTAGTGTTTCAGGGTTTAGGGCAGTGCTGTGGTGTTCGGGCAGTGTAGGGGGTCGTGCGGGGTGGTGTTTCAGGATTCAGGGTAGTGCAGTGGTGTTCGGGCAGTGTAGGGGTTCGTGGGCACGGTGTTTCAGGGTTTAGGGCAGAAAAGTGGTGTTTGGGCATGTAGGGGTCGTGCTGGGGCTGGTGTTTCCAGGATTTAGGGCAGTGGTGTTTGGGCACTGTAGGGGGTCGTGCTGGGGGGGTGGTGTTTCAAGGTTTAGGGCAGTGCAGTGGTGTTCGGGCAGTGTAGGGGGTCGTGCTTGGGCTGGTGTTTCAGGGTTTTGGGCAGAGCAGTGGTGTTTGGGCAGTGTATAGGGTCATGCTGGGGTTGGTGTTTCTGGGTTTAGGGCAGTGCAGTTGTGTTCAGGCAGTGTAGGGGGTCTTGCTATATGTGGTGTTTCAGGGTGTAGGGCAGGGGTGTTCGGGCAGTGTAGGAGGTCTTGCTGGGGGTGATGTTTCAGGGTTTAGGGCAGTGCAGTGGAGTTTGGGCAGTGTAGGGGGTCGTGCTGGAGTGGTGTTTTAGGTTTTAGGACAGTGTAGTGGTGTTCAGGCAATGTAGGGGGTCGTGCTGGGGTTAGTGTTTCAGGATTTAGGGGAGTGCAGTGGTGTTCGTGCAGTGTAGGGGGTCATGCTGGGGTGGTGTTTCAGGTTTTAGGGCAGTGCCGTGGTGTTCGGGCCGTGTAGGGGGTTATGCTGGGGCTAGTGTTTTAGGGTTTAGTTTTTAGGGCAGTGCAGTGGTGTTCTGGCCGTGTAGGGGGTGGTGCTGGGGCAAGTGTTTTAGGGTTTAGGGCAGTGCAGTGGTGTTCGGACAGTGTAGGGGGTCGTGCTGGGGCTGGTGTTTCAGGGTTTAGGGCAGTGCAGTGGTGTTTGGGCAGTGTAGGGGGTCGTGCTGGGGGTGGTGTTTCAGGGTTTAGGGCAGTGCAGTGGTGTTTAGGCTGTGTAGGTGGTCGTGCGGGGTGGTGTTTCAGGATTCAGGGCAGTGCAGTGGTGTTCGGGCAGTGTAGGGGTTCGTGGGCACGGTGTTTCAGGGTTTAGGGCAGAAAAGTGGTGTTTGGGCATGTAGGGGTCGTGCTGGGGCTGGTGTTTCCAGGATTTAGGGCAGTGGTGTTTGGGCACTGTAGGGGGTCGTGCTGGGGGGGTGGTGTTTCAAGGTTTAGGGCAGTGCAGTGGTGTTCGGGCAGTGTAGGAGGTCGTGCTTGGGCTGGTGTTTCAGGGTTTTGGGCAGAGCAGTGGTGTTTGGGCAGTGTATAGGGTCATGCTGGGGTTGGTGTTTCTGGGTTTAGGGCAGTGCAGTTGTGTTCAGGCAGTGTAGGGGGTCTTGCTATATGTGGTGTTTCAGGGTTTAGGGCAGGGGTGTTCGGGCAGTGTAGGAGGTCTTGCTGGGGGTGATGTTTCAGGGTTTAGGGCAGTGCAGTGGAGTTTGGGCAGTGTAGGGGGTCGTGCTGGAGTGGTGTTTTAGGGTTTAGGACAGTGTAGTGGTGTTCAGGCAATGTAGGGGGTCGTGCTGGGGTTAGTGTTTCAGGATTTAGGGGAGTGCAGTGGTGTTCGTGCAGTGTAGGGGGTCGTGCTGGGGTGGTGTTTCAGGTTTTAGGGCAGTGCCGTGGTGTTGGGGCCGTGTAGGGGGTTATGCTGGGGCTAGTGTTTTAGGGTTTAGGGTTTAGGGCAGTGCAGTGGTGTTCTGGCCGTGTAGGGGGTGGTGCTGGGGCAAGTGTTTTAGGGTTTAGGGCAGTGCAGTGGTGTTCGGACAGTGTAGGGGGTCGTGCTGGGGCTGGTGTTTCAGGGTTTAGGGCAGTGCAGTGGTGTTTGGGCAGTGTAGGGGGTCGTGCTGGGGGGTGGTGTTTCAGGGTTTTATCAGTGCAGTGGTGTTCAGGCTGTGTAGGGGGTCGTGCGGGGGTGGTGTTTCAGGGTTTCGGGGCAGTGCAGTGGTGTTGGGGCAGTGTAGGGGGTCGTTTGGGGGTGGTGTTTCAGGGGTTTAGGGCAGTGCAGTGGTGTTCGGGCAGTGTAGGGGGTCATGCTGGGCCTGGTGTTTCAGGGTTTAGGGCAGTGCAATGGTGTTCGGACAGTGTAGGGGGTCTTGCTGGGGGTGGTGTTTCAGGGTTTATGAAATTGCAGTGATCTTCGGGCAGTGTAGGGGGTCTTGCTGCAGGGTGTTTTCGGGCAGTGTAGGGGGTCTTGCTGGGGGTGGTGTTTCAGTGTTTAGGGCAGTGTAGGGTGTCTTGCTGGGGGTGGTATTTTAGGGTTTGGGGCAGTGCAGTGCAGTGCAGTGGTGTTTAGGCAGTATAGGGAGGTCATGCTGGGGGTGGTGTTTCTTGCTTTAGGGCAGTGCAGTGGTGTTCGGGCAGTGTAGGGGGTCGTGCGGGGGTGGTGTTTCAGGGTTCAGGGCAGTGCAGTGGTGTTCGGGCAGTGTAGGGGGTTGTGCAGGGTGGTGGTTCAGGGTTTAGGGCAGAGCAGTGGTGTTTGGGCAGTGTAGGGGTCGTGCTGGGGCTGGTGTTTCAGGGTTTAGGGCAGTGCAGTGGTATTCAGGTAGTGTATGGGGTCTTGCTGGGGATGGTGTTTCAGGGTTTAGGGCAGAGCAGTGGTGTTTGGGCAGTGTAGGGGTCGTGCTGGGGGGTGGTGTTTCAAGGTTTAGGGCAGTGCTGGGGTGTTTGGGCAGTGTAGGGGATCATGCGGGGTGGTGTTTCAGGGTTTAGGGCAGTGCAGTGGTGTTCGGTTGTGTAGGGAGTCATGCAGGGGGTGGTGTTTCAGGGTTTAGGGCAGTGCAGTGATGTTCGGGCAGTGTAGGGGGTCGTGCAGGGGGTGGTGTTTCAGGGTCAAGGGCAGTGCAGTGGTGTTTGGGCAGTATAGGGGGTCGTGCAGGGGTTAGAGTTTTAGGGTTTAGGGCAGTGTAGTGGTGTTTGGGCAGTGCAGGAGGTCATGCTGGGGTGGTGTTTCAGGGTTTAGGGCAGTGCAGTGCAGTGGTGTTCGGGCAGTATAGACGGTCGTGCTGGGGGTGGTGTTTCATGGTTTAGGACAGTGCAGTGGTGTTCGGGCAGTATAGGGGGTCGTGCGGGGGAGGTGTTTCAGGGTTCCAGGCAATGCAGTGGTGTTCGGGCAGTATAGGGTGTCGTGCGGGGTGGTGTTTCAGGGTTTAGGGCAGAGCAGTGCTGTTTGGGCAGTGTAGGGGGTCATGCAGGGGGTGGTGTTTCAGGGTCAAGGGCAGTGCAGTGGTGTTTGGGCAGTGTAGGGGGTCGTGCAGGGGTTGGGGTTTTAGGGTTTAGGGCAGTGTAGTGGTGTTCGGGCAGTGTAGGGGGTCATGCGGGGGTGGTGTTTCAGGGTTCCGGGCAATGCAGTGGTGTTCGGGCAGTGTAGGGTGTCGTGCGGGGTGGTGTTTCAGGGTTTAGGGCAGAGCAGTGCTGTTTGGGCAGTGTAGGGTTCGTGCTGGGGCTGGTGTTTCAGGGTTCAGGGCAGTGCAGTGGTGTTCGGGTAGTGTAGGGGGTCTTGCTGGGGATGGTGTTTCAGGGTTTAGGGCAGAGCAGTGGTGTTTGGGCAGTGTAGGGGTCGTGCTGGGGCTGGTGTTTTAGGGTTTAGGGCAGTGCTGGGGTGTTTGGGCAGTGTAGGGGATCATGCGGGGTGGTGTTTCAGGGTTTAGGACAGTGTAGTGGTGTTCAGGCAATGTAGGGGGTCATGCTGGGGTTAGTGTTTCAGGATTTAGGGGAGTGCAGTGGTGTTCGTGCAGTGTAGGGGGTCGTGCTGGGGTGGTGTTTCAGGTTTTATGGCAGTGCCGTGGTGTTCGGGCCGTGTAGGGGGTTATGCTGGGGCTAGTGTTTTAGGGTTTAGGGTTTAGGGCAGTGCAGTGGTGTTCTGGCCGTGTAGGGGGTGGTGCTGTGGCAAGTGTTTTAGGGTTTAGGGCAGTGCAGTGGTGTTCGGACAGTGTAGTGGGTCGTGCTGGGGCTGGTGTTTCAGGGTTTAGGGCAGTGCAGTGGTGTTTGGGCAGTGTAGGGGGTCGTTTGGGGGTGGTGTTTCAGGGGTTTAGGGCAGTGCAGTGGTGTTCGGGCAGTGTAGGGGGTCGTGCGGGGGTGGTGTTTCAGGGTTTCGGGGCAGTGCAGTGGTGTTGGGGCAGTGTAGGGGGTCGTTTGGGGGTGGTGTTTCAGGGGTTTAGGGCAGTGCAGTGGTGTTCGGGCAGTGTAGGGGGTCATGCTGGGCCTGGTGTTTCAGGGTTTAGGGCAGTGCAATGGTGTTCGGACAGTGTAGGGGGTCTTGCTGGGGGTGGTGTTTCAGGGTTTATGAAATTGCAGTGATGTTCGGGCAGTGTAGGGGGTCTTGCTGCAGGTGGTTTTCGGGCAGTGTAGGGGGTCTTGCTGGGGGTGGTGTTTCAGTGTTTAGGGCAGTGTAGGGTGTCTTGCTGGGGGTGGTATTTTAGGGTTTGGGGCAGTGCAGTGCAGTGGTGTTTAGGCAGTATAGGGAGGTCATGCTGGGGGTGGTGTTTCTTGGTTTAGGGCAGTGCAGTGGTGTTCGGGCAGTGTACGGGGTCGTGCGGGGGTGGTGTTTCAGGGTTCATGGCAGTGCAGTGGTGTTCGGGCAGTGTAGGGGGTTGTGCAGGGTGGTGGTTCAGGGTTTAGGGCAGAGCAGTGGTGTTTGGGCAGTGTAGGGGTCGTGCTGGGGCTGGTGTTTCAGGGTTTAGGGCAGTGCAGTGGTATTCAGGTAGTGTATGGGGTCTTGCTGGGGATGGTGTTTCAGGGTTTAGGGCAGTGATGTTCGGGCAGTGTAGGGGGTCGTGCTGGGGGGTGGTGTTTCAAGGTTTAGGGCAGTGCTGGGGTGTTTGGGCAGTGTAGGGGATCATGCGGGGTGGTGTTTCAGGGTTTAAGGCAGTGCAGTGGTGTTCGGTTGTGTAGGGAGTCATGCAGGGGGTGGTGTTTCAGGGTTTAGGGCAGTGCAGTGATGTTCGGGCAGTGTAGGGGGTCGTGCAGGGGGTGGTGTTTCAGGGTCAAGGGCAGTGCAGTGGTGTTTGAGCAGTATAGGGGGTCGTGCAGGGGTTGGGGTTTTAGGGTTTAGGGCAGTGTAGTGGTGTTTGGGCAGTGTAGGAGGTCATGCTGGGGTGGTGTTTCAGGGTTTAGGGCAGTGCAGTGCAGTGGTGTTCGGGCAGTATAGACGGTCGTGCTGGGGGTGGTGTTTCATGGTTTAGGGCAGTGTATTGGTGTTTGGGCAGTGTAGGGGGTCGTGCGGGGGTGGTGTTTCAGGGTTCCGGGCAATGCAGTGGTGTTCGGGCAGTGTAGGGTGTCGTGCGGGGTGGTGTTTCAGGGTTTAGGGCAGAGCAGTGCTGTTTGGGCAGTGTAGGGTTCGTGCTGGGGCTGGAGTTTCAGGGTTCAGGGCAGTGCAATGGTGTTCGGGTAGTGTAGGGGGTCTTGCTGGGGATGGTGTTTCAGGGTTTAGGGCAGAGCAGTGGTGTTTGGGCAGTGTAGGGGTCGTGCTGGGGCTGGTGTTTCAGGGTTTAGGACAGTGCAGTGTAATTCAGGTAGTGTAGGGTGTCTTGGTGGGGATGGTGTTTCAGGGTTTCGGGCAGTGCAGTGGTGTTCGGGTAGTGTAGGGGGTCATGCGGGGGTGGTGTTTCAGGGTTCAGGGCAGTGCAGTGGTGTTCGGGCAGTGTAGGGGGTCATGCGGGGTGGTGGTTCAGGGTTTAGGGCAGAGCAGTGGTGTTTGGGCAGTGTAGGGGTTGTGCTGGGGCTGGTGTTTCCAGGGTTTAGGGCAGTGGTGTTCGGGCAGTGTAGGGGGTCATGCTGGGGGGGTGTTGTTTCAAGGTTTAGGGCAGTGCAGTGGTGTTTGGGCAGTATAGGGGGTCGTGCTTGGGCTGGTGTTTCAGGGTTTTGGGCAGAGCAGTGTTGTTCGAGCAGTGTGGGGGGTCGTGCTGGGGTTGGTGTTTCTGGGTTTAGGGCAGTGCAGTGGTGTTCGGGCTGTGTAGGAGGTCGTGCTGGCGCTAGTGTATCAGGGTTTAGGGCAGTGCTGTGGTGTTCGGGCAGTGTAGGGGGTCGTGCGGGGTGGTGTTTCAGGATTCAGGGCAGTGCAGTGGTGTTCGGGCAGTGTAGGTGGTCGTGGGCACGGTGTTTCAGGGTTTAGGGCAGAAAAGTGGTGTTTGGGCATGTAGGGGTCGTGCTGGGGCTGGTGTTTCCAGGATTTAGGGCAGGGGTGTTCGGGCAGTGTAGGGGGTCGTGCTGGGGGAGTGGTGTTTCAAGGTTTAGGGCAGTGCAGTGGTGTTCGGGCAGTGTAGGGGGTCGTGCTTGGGCTGGTGTTTCAGGGTTTTGGACAGAGCAGTGGTGTTCGGGCAGTGTATAGGGTCATGCTGGGGTTGGTGTTTCTGGGTTTAGGGCAGTGCAGTTGTGTTCAGGCAGTGTAGGGGGTCTTGCTATATGTGGTGTTTCAGGGTGTAGGGCAGGGGTGTTCGGGCAGTGTAGGAGGTCTTGTTGGGGGTGATGTTTCAGGGTGTAGGGCAGTGCAGTGGAGTTTAGGCAGTGTAGGGGGTCGTGCTGGAGTGGTGTTTTAGGGTTTAGGGCAGTGTAGTGGTGTTCAGGCAATGTAGGGGGTCGTGCTGGGGTTAGTGTTTCAGGATTTAGGGGAGTGCAGTGGTGTTCGTGCAGTGTAGGGGGTCGTGCTGGGGTGGTGTTTCAGGTTTTAGGGCAATGCCGTGGTGTTCGGGCCGTGTAGGGGGTTATGCTGGGGCTAGTGTTTTAGGGTTTAGGGTTTAGGGCAGTGCAGTGGTGTTCTGGCCGTGTAGGGGGTCGTGCTGGGGCAAGTGTTTTAGGGTTTAGGGCAGTGCAGTGGTGTTCTGACAGTGTAGGGGGTCGTGCTGGAGCTGGTGTTTCAGGGTTTAGGGCAGTGCAGTGGTGTTTGGGCAGTGTAGGGGGTCGAGCTGGGGGGTGGTGTTTTAGGGTTTAGGGCAGTGCAGTGGTGTTCAGGCTGTGTAGGGGGTCGTGCGGGGGGTGGTGTTTCAGGGTTTCGGGGCTGTGCAGTGGTGTTGGGGCAGTGTAGGGGGTCGTTTGGGGGTGGTGTTTCAGGGGTTTAGGGCAGTGCAGTGGTGTTCGGGCAGTGTAGGGGTTCATGCTGGGCCTGGTTTTTCAGGGTTTAGGGCAGTGCAGTGGTGTTCGGACAGTGTAGGGGGTCTTGCTGGGGGTGGTGTTTCAGGGTTTATGAAATTGCAGTGATGTTCGGGCAGTGTAGGGGGTCTTGCTGCGGGTGGTTTTCGGGCAGTGTAGGGGGTCTTGCTGGGGTGGTGTTTCAGGGTTTAGGGCAGTGCAGTGCAGTGCAGTGGTGTTTAGGCAGTATAGGGAGGCCATGCTGGGGGTGGTGTTTCTTGGTTTAGGGCAGTGCAGTGGTGTTCGGGCAGTGTAGGGGGTCATGCGGGGGTGGTGTTTCAGGGTTCAGAGCAGTGCAGTGGTGTTCGGGCAGTGTAGGGGGTTGTGCAGGGTGGTGTTTCAGGGTTTAGGGCAGAGCAGTGGTGTTTGGGCAGTGTAGGGGTCGTGCTGGGGCTGGTGTTTCAGGGTTTAGAGAAGTGCAGTGGTATTCAGGTAGTGTAGTGGGTCTTGCTGGGGATGGTGTTTCAGGGTTTAGGGCAGTGTAGGGGGTTGTGCTGGGGGGTGGTGTTTCAAGGTTTAGGGCAGTGCTGGGGTGTTTGGGCAGTGTAGGGGATCATGCGGGGTGGTGTTTCAGGGTTTAGGGCAGTGCAGTGGTGTTCGGGCAGTATAGGGAGTCATGCGGGGGGTGGTGTTTCAGGGTTTAGGGCAGTGCAGAGATGTTCGGGCAGTGTAGGGGGTCGTGCAGGGGGTGGTGTTTCAGGGTCAAGGGCAGTGCAGTGGTGTTTGGGCAGTATAGGGGGTCGTGCAGGGGTTGGGGTTTTAGGGTTTAGGGCAGTGTAGTGGTGTTTGGGCAGTGAGGGAGGTCATGCTGGGGTGGTGTTTCAGGGTTTAGGGCAGTGCAGTGCAGTGGTGTTCGGGCAGTATAGCGGTCGTGCTTGGGGTGGTGTTTTATGGTTTAGGGCAGTGCAATGGTGTTCGGGCAGTGTAGGGGGTCGTGCGGGGGCGGTGTTTCAGGGTTCCAGGCAATGCAGTGGTGTTCGGGCAGTGTAGGGTGTCGTGTGGGGTGGTGTTTCAGGGTTTAGGGCAGAGAAGTGCTGTTTGGGCAGTGTAGGGGGTCGTGCAGGAGGTGGTGTTTCAGGGTCAAGGGCAGTGCAGTGGTGTTCGGGCAGTGTAGGGAGTCGTGCAGGGGTTGGGGTTTTAGGGTGTAGGGCAGTGTAGTGGTGTTTGGGCAGTGTAGGGGGTCGTGCGGTGTGGTGTTTCAGGGTTTAGGGCAGTGCAGTGCAGTGGTGTTCAGGCAGTATAGACGGTCGTGCTGGGGTGGTGTTTCATGGTTTAGGGCAGTGCAGTGGTGTTCAGGCAGTGTAGGGGGTCATACGGGGGTGGTGTTTCAGGGTTCCGGGCAATGCAGTGGTGTTCGGGCAGTGTAGGGTGTCGTGCGGGGTGGTGTTTCAGGGTTTAGGGCAGAGTAGTGCTGTTTGGGCAGTGTAGGGTTCGTGCTGGGGCTGGTGTTTCAGGGTTCAGGGCAGTGCAGTGGTGTTCGGGCAGTGTAGGGGGTCGTGCTTGGGCTGGTTGTGAGAAGTTGGCCTGGTATATGATGCTCACTAGTTAAAGTGATCACCTTGTACCATGCCAAGCAACCCTTATGGTGTGGTTGTAAGTCAACCTTTTCGGACTAGCTGCCCTAGTGGTAGCGTAGGCTAAGCAGTCTTTGAGGCTAAACTCGTGAAGCGTGTTAAGCCAGCTGTTTTACCAAATGTAACCCCCTTTTATACCAATGAAAGGACACCACACAGATATATATTCAAAATATATATGTATTTATTTCTCAAAGTAACCCCTAGTCTCTTTATGAGCACAGGAGCACCAATCGTCAAACAAGATTATCACAGAATACACAGAAGTTGCACGTTATATGGATAGGCCCTGGTGGCCACTCAAACCATATACTAAAATAGTGGTATAAGTACCACGAACAGAAAAGGGAAAAGGCCTAGGGCCTCTAGAATCGCTGGGCCTACAAGGAGCTAACGTCAGTTAGTGACCAGGAGGTCCACGGGTGGCGTGTGCAGAGCAAATAGTCACACGCGTGCTCCCATAGGTTTCAATGGGTGCGTAAAAAGTACAAAGTTACTGCAAAGAGGATCTTCCGGATGGACTAGGAACTCAAGATTTGGAACACAGGCACTAGAGATGTATTACTACACATGGGCACCGGAGTACCAGCTTTACCTCACCCACAGGAAGCGGGTGCATAGGCCTCGAAGTGCGTCGGGTTTCTTCTATCTGTTCCGTGGAGCTTGAAGACAAAGATGCTGCAGGCGGTCGGTCCGGGAGAGATGCAGTGGATCCAAGAGTGGATCGGAGATGTTGAAGACCTGTAAGCAGAGGGGACAGTGTTCACAGTCACTAGCCAGTGACCCGCGTGGCACCAGGTGGGTACCAGGCGATGTCGGGTGCAAACAGGTGATGAGGGGTAGCTTGTCTCCGCAGCCACGTGGTTCCTGAAGGTCGACGACGTCCAGGAGTCGGCTCACTAACTGTCCCACGCAGGCTCTCGCTGTCGGCGGTGTCGGCGACTTGATCGAAGCAAACAAGCCTTGGCAAAAGCAATTGTAGGAGGATTCGGAAATCAGCTGTTGGTTCTGACCAGCAAGGTCAGAGGGATTGCTCCTTTGGAGGGGAGCAAGGGCCAGTCTGGAGCAACCAGACCAGCAGTGTATTTCGTAGAGTTCGTCGCCAAGATGGCCACTAGCCAGCAGGCCAGCAACCGGTTAGGCGCGTCGAGTGGCAAAATGCAGAAGGGCCCCACGCAGATCGTGGAGATGCTGGAGGGCTCACCTTTGGTGCAGATGCTGCTCGGGGGTTGGGCTTCTCAGGACCCAAAGCACAACTTGGAGGGAGCCTCTGTTGTTGCACTTGTCAGCTTGTCGTAGTCGTTCCAAGATGGCTGGCTCCACGTGTCTCGGTGCCTCCACGGGTCTCCTCTTTTCAGGAACTGTGGATCGGGCGGTGAGAGGTCTGGAGGTCCAGGTCTTGTCAGTCTCTGGGCTCGGGCTCCGGCGGGAGGCGGCGGCAAAGCAGACGTTGATTCGCTGGATGGTGCTTGCGTTAGCAAGGTGGTCACTCCCTGACCACAGGGGAGATTTTCTTCAGTCTTCTGTGCAGCAGAATGTCGAAGTTCCCGTCTTCTTCTTAGTTTCAAGTTGATTCCAGGATGTCTGAAGTCTTAGGACACAGCTCCTACCTTTAAGCGGATTCTAGGGGCCGGACTACCTGCTAGGTCCCTCCCTATGGGTGGGACCAGGAAGGGGGGTGGTTACACCCCCAATCCTTTGTCCAGCTCGCCCCAGGCCCGGGACTGGTGTGCCCCAGGACCGGTTTGGACTGGCATATGCACCGAGGCTCCTTGTGAGCCACAGGCATGTCTGGTTTCTTTCAAGCCCTACCTGACCAATACACAAAATCCTGTCTGGGGTGGTGCACGCACCTCCCCTGGCAGGAAACCCTTTGTCCACACCTCCCAAGCTGGAAGGACTCCCAGCAGCAGGAGGGCAGACTTGTGTCTGTGGTGGCAGCATCCATTTTGTGGAGCTGAGGCTATGTCTGATTTTACCCGGGTTTCAGGTACTGTACATGTCGTGTCCCTCTAGGAGGGTGGAATGCTAACCCCGTCGCCAGAATTGGCGAGGGGTTAGTATTCCAATTCGTATGACACCTTACTCGACATGTTTTGATAAAGCCAAACCAAAGATAGCATTTAACCGCGAGGTTCATAATGCACTTAAGAGTATATGGTATGACGATATCTGGAAACAGTAGAAGGAAGTTGTTCCAACCACTGCAGACAGGCTCAGCTCATGCCAGAGCACCATCTCACATGGAACCAAGCACTCTGCCTTCAGGATTGTTAAGGCCTGCCATAGGAGTGACTTATAGGTTACCAGGTGTCCCATTTAAAGTTAGGTATAGGTATACTACACCTAAGTAAGAGGTGATTACACCAACTTACCCCAGCTGAGTGATCAGCCAGTTGTGTCAGATTGTTAGGCCAAGCCTGGGGTGGCATAATACATGCTGCAGCCCTTGGCAGGCCTTGGGTACACCAATGCCCTGGGTACCTAGTGTACACTGGTACAGGGGCTGACAGGGTGATCCAACCAATTGGGTATGTACCTAGGGTACATGGAGTCCATTTTAAAGAGAGAACAGCCAGGCTGAGATCCTGAATAGCAGGATCTCAGGCCAACTAAGTCGAAAAACCAGCTAGACACTAGGCAAAAAATTTGGGGGTAACCATAGTCAGATATCCACCTTCCTACACTGGTGTTTCAGGGTTTTGGGCAGAGCAGTGGTGTTTGGGCAGTGTATAGGGTCATGCTGGGGTTGGTGTTTCTGGGTTTAGGGCAGTGCAGTTGTGTTCAGGCAGTGTAGGGGGTCTTGCTATATGTGGTGTTTCAGGGTGTAGGGCAGGGGTGTTCGGGCAGTGTAGGAGGTCTTGCTGGGGGTGATGTTTCAGGGTTTAGGGCAGTGCAGTGGAGTTTGGGCAGTGTAGGGGGTCGTGCTGGAGTGGTGTTTTAGGTTTTAGGACAGTGTAGTGGTGTTCAGGCAATGTAGGGGGTCGTGCTGGGGTTAGTGTTTCAGGATTTAGGGGAGTGCAGTGGTGTTCGTGCAGTGTAGGGGGTCGTGCTGGGGTGGTGTTTCAGGTTTTAGGGCAGTGCCGTGGTGTTTGGGCCGTGTAGGGGGTTATGCTGGGGCTAGTGTTTTAGGGTTTAGGGTTTAGGGCAGTGCAGTGGTGTTATGGCTGTGTAGGGGGTGGTGCTGGGGCAAGTGTTTTAGGGTTTAGGGCAGTGCAGTGGTGTTCGGACAGTGTAGGGGGTCGTGCTGGGGCTGGTGTTTCAGGGTTTAGGGCAGTGCAGTGGTGTTTGGGCAGTGTAGGGGGTCGTGCTGGGGGTGGTGTTTCAGGGTTTAGGGCAGTGCAGTGGTGTTCAGGCTGTGTAGGGGGTCGTGCGGGGTGGTGTTTCAGGATTCAGGGCAGTGCAGTGGTGTTTGGGCAGTGTAGGGGTTCGTGGGCACGGTGTTTCAGGGTTTAGGGCAGAAAAGTGGTGTTTGGGCATGTAGGGGTCGTGCTGGGGCTGGTGTTTCCAGGATTTAGGGCAGTGGTGTTTGGGCACTGTAGGGGGTCGTGCTGGGGGGGTGGTAATTCAAGGTTTAGTGCAGGGCAGTGGTGTTCGGGCAGTGTAGGGGGTCATGCTGGGCCTGGTGTTTCAGGGTTTAGGGCAGTGCAGTGGTGTTCGGACAGTGTAGGGGGTCTTGCTGGGGGTGGTGTTTCAGGGTTTATGAAATTGCAGTGATGTTCGGGCAGTGTAGGGGGTCTTGCTGCAGGTGGTTTTCGGGCAGTGTAGGGGGTCTTGCTGGGGGTGGTGTTTCAGTGTTTAGGGCAGTGTAGGGTGTCTTGCTGGGGGTGGTGTTTCAGGGTTTAGGGCAGTGCAGTGCAGTGGTGTTTAGGCAGTATAGGGAGGTCATGCTGGGGGTGGTGTTTCTTGGTTTAGGGCAGTGCAGTGGTGTTCGGGCAGTGTAGGGGGTCGTGCGGGGTGGTGTTTCAGGGTTCAGGGCAGTGCAGGGGTGTTCGGGCAGTGTAGGGGGTTGTGCAGGGTGGTGTTTCAGGGTTTAGGGCAGAGCAGTGGTGTTTGGGCAGTGTAGGGGTCGTGCTGGGGCTGGTGTTTCAGGGTTTAGGGCAGTGCAGTGGTATTCAAGTAGTGTAGGGGGTCTTGCTGGGGATGGTGTTTCAGGGTTTAGGGCAGTGTAGGGTGTCTTGCTGGGGGTGGTGTTTCAGGGTTTAGGGCAGTGCAGTGCAGTGGTGTTTAGGCAGTATAGGGAGGTCATGCTGGGGGTGGTGTTTCTTGGTTTAGGGCAGTGCAGTGGTGTTCGGGCAGTGTAGGGGGTCGTGCGGGGTGGTGTTTCAGGGTTCAGGGCAGTGCAGGGGTGTTCGGGCAGTGTAGGGGGTTGTGCAGGGTGGTGTTTCAGGGTTTAGGGCAGAGCAGTGGTGTTTGGGCAGTGTAGGGGTCGTGCTGGGGCTGGTGTTTCAGGGTTTAGGGCAGTGCAGTGGTATTCAAGTAGTGTAGGGGGTCTTGCTGGGGATGGTGTTTCAGGGTTTAGGGCAGTGATGTTCGGGCAGTGTAGGGGGTCGTGCTGGGGGGTGGTGTTTCAAGGTTTAGGACAGTGCTGGGGTGTTTGGGCAGTGTAGGGGGTCATGCTGGGGGTGGTGTTTCAGGGTTCAGGGCAGTGCAGTGGTGTTCGGGCAGTGTAGGGAGTCATGCTGGGGGTGGTGTTTCAGGGTTTAGGGCAGTGCAGTAGTGTTCGGGCAGTGTAGGGGGTCGTGCTGGGCCTGGTGTTTCAGGGTTTAGGGCAGTGCAGTGGTGTTCGGGCTGTGTAGGGGGTCGTCCTGGTGCTAGTGTTTTAGGGTTTAGGGCAGTGCAGTGGTGTTCGGGCAGTGTAGGGGGTCGTGCGGGGGTGGTGTTTCAGGGTTCATGGCAGTGCAGTGGTGTTCGGGCAGTGTAGGGGGTCGTGCGGGTTGTATTTCAGGGTTTAGGGCAGAGCAGTGGTGTTTGGGCAGTGTAGGGGTCGTGCTGGGGCTGGTTTTTCCAGGGTTTAGGGCAGTGGTGTTCGAGCAGTGTAGGGGGTCGTGCTGGGGTTGGTGTTTCTGGGTTTAGGGCAGTGCAGTGGTGTTCGGGCTGTGTAGGAGGTCGTGCTGGCGCTAGTGTTTCAGGGTTTAGGGCAGTGCTGTGGTGTTCGGGCAGTGTAGGGGGTCGTGCGGGGTGGTGTTTCAGGATTCAGGGCAGTGCAGTGGTGTTCGGGCAGTGTAGGGGTTCGTGGGCACGGTGTTTCAGGGTTTAGGGCAGAAAAGTGGTGTTTGGGCATGTAGGGGTCGTGCTGGGGCTGGTGTTTCCAGGATTTAGGGCAGTGGTGTTTGGGCACTGTAGGGGGTCGTGCTGGGGGGGTGGTGTTTCAAGGTTTAGGGCAGTGCAGTGGTGTTCGGGCAGTGTAGGGGGTCGTGCTTGGGCTGGTGTTTCAGGGTTTTGGGCAGAGCAGTGGTGTTTGGGCAGTGTATAGGGTCATGCTGGGGTTGGTGTTTCTGGGTTTAGGGCAGTGCAGTTGTGTTCAGGCAGTGTAGGGGGTCTTGCTATATGTGGTGTTTCAGGGTGTAGGGCAGGGGTGTTCGGGCAGTGTAGGAGGTCTTGCTGGGGGTGATGTTTCAGGGTTTAGGGCAGTGCAGTGGAGTTTGGGCAGTGTAGGGGGTCGTGCTGGAGTGGTGTTTTAGGTTTTAGGACAGTGTAGTGGTGTTCAGGCAATGTAGGGGGTCGTGCTGGGGTTAGTGTTTCAGGATTTAGGGGAGTGCAGTGGTGTTCGTGCAGTGTAGGGGGTCGTGCTGGGGTGGTGTTTCAGGTTTTAGGGCAGTGCCGTGGTGTTCGGGCCGTGTAGGGGGTTATGCTGGGGCTAGTGTTTTAGGGTTTAGTTTTTAGGGCAGTGCAGTGGTGTTCTGGCCGTGTAGGGGGTGGTGCTGGGGCAAGTGTTTTAGGGTTTAGGGCAGTGCAGTGGTGTTCGGACAGTGTAGGGGGTCGTGCTGGGGCTGGTGTTTCAGGGTTTAGGGCAGTGCAGTGGTGTTTGGGCAGTGTAGGGGGTCGTGCTGGGGGGTGGTGTTTCAGGGTTTAGGGCAGTGCAGTGGTGTTTAGGCTGTGTAGGTGGTCGTGCGGGGTGGTGTTTCAGGATTCAGGGCAGTGCAGTGGTGTTCGGGCAGTGTAGGGGTTCGTGGGCACGGTGTTTCAGGGTTTAGGGCAGAAAAGTGGTGTTTGGGCATGTAGGGGTCGTGCTGGGGCTGGTGTTTCCAGGATTTAGGGCAGTGGTGTTTGGGCACTGTAGGGGGTCGTGCTGGGGGGGTGGTGTTTCAAGGTTTAGGGCAGTGCAGTGGTGTTCGGGCAGTGTAGGAGGTCGTGCTTGGGCTGGTGTTTCAGGGTTTTGGGCAGAGCAGTGGTGTTTGGGCAGTGTATAGGGTCATGCTGGGGTTGGTGTTTCTGGGTTTAGGGCAGTGCAGTTGTGTTCAGGCAGTGTAGGGGGTCTTGCTATATGTGGTGTTTCAGGGTTTAGGGCAGGGGTGTTCGGGCAGTGTAGGAGGTCTTGCTGGGGGTGATGTTTCAGGGTTTAGGGCAGTGCAGTGGAGTTTGGGCAGTGTAGGGGGTCGTGCTGGAGTGGTGTTTTAGGGTTTAGGACAGTGTAGTGGTGTTCAGGCAATGTAGGGGGTCGTGCTGGGGTTAGTGTTTCAGGATTTAGGGGAGTGCAGTGGTGTTCGTGCAGTGTAGTGGGTCGTGCTGGGGTGGTGTTTCAGGTTTTAGGGCAGTGCCGTGGTGTTGGGGCCGTGTAGGGGGTTATGCTGGGGCTAGTGTTTTAGGGTTTAGGGTTTAGGGCAGTGCAGTGGTGTTCTGGCCGTGTAGGGGGTGGTGCTGGGGCAAGTGTTTTAGGGTTTAGGGCAGTGCAGTGGTGTTCGGACAGTGTAGGGGGTCGTGCTGGGGCTGGTGTTTCAGGGTTTAGGGCAGTGCAATGGTGTTTGGGCAGTGTAGGGGGTCGTGCTGGGGGGTGGTGTTTCAGGGTTTTATCAGTGCAGTGGTGTTCAGGCTGTGTAGGGGGTCGTGCGGGGGTGGTGTTTCAGGGTTTCGGGGCAGAGCAGTGGTGTTGGGGCAGTGTAGGGGGTCGTTTGGGGGTGGTGTTTCAGGGGTTTAGGGCAGTGCAGTGGTGTTCGGGCAATGTAGGTGGTCATGCTGGGCCTGGTGTTTCAGGGTTTAGGGCAGTGCAATGGTGTTCGGACAGTGTAGGGGGTCTTGCTGGGGGTGGTGTTTCAGGGTTTATGAAATTGCAGTGATGTTCGGGCAGTGTAGGGGGTCATGCTGCAGGGTGTTTTCGGGCAGTGTAGGGGGTCTTGCTGGGGGTGGTGTTTCAGTGTTTAGGGCAGTGTAGGGTGTCTTGCTGGGGGTGGTATTTTAGGGTTTGGGGCAGTGCAGTGCAGTGCAGTGGTGTTTAGGCAGTATAGGGAGGTCATGCTTGGGGTGGTGTTTCTTGCTTTAGGGCAGTGCAGTGGTGTTCGGGCAGTGTAGGGGGTCGTGCGGGGGTGGTGTTTCAGGGTTCAGGGCAGTGCAGTGGTGTTCGGGCAGTGTAGGGGGTTGTGCAGGGTGGTGGTTCAGGGTTTAGGGCAGAGCAGTGGTGTTTGGGCAGTGTAGGGGTCGTGCTGGGGCTGGTGTTTCAGGGTTTAGGGCAGTGCAGTGGTATTCAGGTAGTGTATGGGGTCTTGCTGGGGATGGTGTTTCAGGGTTTAGGGCAGAGCAGTGGTGTTTGGGCAGTGTAGGGGTCGTGCTGGGGGGTGGTGTTTCAAGGTTTAGGGCAGTGCTGGGGTGTTTGGGCAGTGTAGGGGATCATGCGGGGTGGTGTTTCAGGGTTTAGGGCAGTGCAGTGGTGTTCGGTTGTGTAGGGAGTCATGCAGGGGGTGGTGTTTCAGGGTTTAGGGCAGTGCAGTGATGTTCGGGCAGTGTAGGGGGTCGTGCAGGGGGTGGTGTTTCAGGGTCAAGGGCAGTGCAGTGGTGTTTGGGCAGTATAGGGGGTCGTGCAGGGGTTGGAGTTTTAGGGTTTAGGGCAGTGTAGTGGTGTTTGGGCAGTGCAGGAGGTCATGCTGGGGTGGTGTTTCAGGGTTTAGGGCAGTGCAGTGCAGTGGTGTTCGGGCAGTATAGACGGTCGTGCTGGGGGTGGTGTTTCATGGTTTAGGACAGTGCAGTGGTGTTCGGGCAGTATAGGGGGTCGTGCGGGGGAGGTGTTTCAGGGTTCCAGGCAATGCAGTGGTGTTCGGGCAGTATAGGGTGTCGTGCGGGGTGGTGTTTCAGGGTTTAGGGCAGAGCAGTGCTGTTTGGGCAGTGTAGGGGGTCATGCAGGGGGTGGTGTTTCAGGGTCAAGGGCAGTGCAGTGGTGTTTGGGCAGTGTAGGGGGTCGTGCAGGGGTTGGGGTTTTAGGGTTTAGGGCAGTGTAGTGGTGTTCGGGCAGTGTAGGGGGTCATGCGGGGGTGGTGTTTCAGGGTTCCGGGCAATGCAGTGGTGTTCGGGCAGTGTAGGGTGTCGTGCGGGGTGGTGTTTCAGGGTTTAGGGCAGAGCAGTGCTGTTTGGGCAGTGTAGGGTTCGTGCTGGGGCTGGTGTTTCAGGGTTCAGGGCAGTGCAGTGGTGTTCGGGTAGTGTAGGGGGTCTTGCTGGGGATGGTGTTTCAGGGTTTAGGGCAGAGCAGTGGTGTTTGGGCAGTGTAGGGGTCGTGCTGGGGCTGGTGTTTTAGGGTTTAGGGCAGTGCTGGGGTGTTTGGGCAGTGTAGGGGATCATGCGGGGTGGTGTTTCAGGGTTTAGGACAGTGTAGTGGTGTTCAGGCAATGTAGGGGGTCATGCTGGGGTTAGTGTTTCAGGATTTAGGGGAGTGCAGTGGTGTTCGTGCAGTGTAGGGGGTCGTGCTGGGGTGGTGTTTCAGGTTTTATGGCAGTGCCGTGGTGTTCGGGCCGTGTAGGGGGTTATGCTGGGGCTAGTGTTTTAGGGTTTAGGGTTTAGGGCAGTGCAGTGGTGTTCTGGCCGTGTAGGGGGTGGTGCTGTGGCAAGTGTTTTAGGGTTTAGGGCAGTGCAGTGGTGTTCGGACAGTGTAGTGGGTCGTGCTGGGGCTGGTGTTTCAGGGTTTAGGGCAGTGCAGTGGTGTTTGGGCAGTGTAGGGGGTCGTTTGGGGGTGGTGTTTCAGGGGTTTAGGGCAGTGCAGTGGTGTTCGGGCAGTGTAGGGGGTCGTGCGGGGGTGGTGTTTCAGGGTTTCGGGGCAGTGCAGTGGTGTTGGGGCAGTGTAGGGGGTCGTTTGGGGGTGGTGTTTCAGGGGTTTAGGGCAGTGCAGTGGTGTTCGGGCAGTGTAGGGGGTCATGCTGGGCCTGGTGTTTCAGGGTTTAGGGCAGTGCAATGGTGTTCGGACAGTGTAGGGGGTCTTGCTGGGGGTGGTGTTTCAGGGTTTATGAAATTGCAGTGATGTTCGGGCAGTGTAGGGGGTCTTGCTGCAGGTGGTTTTCGGGCAGTGTAGGGGGTCTTGCTGGGGGTGGTGTTTCAGTGTTTAGGGCAGTGTAGGGTGTCTTGCTGGGGGTGGTATTTTAGGGTTTGGGGCAGTGCAGTGCAGTGGTGTTTAGGCAGTATAGGGAGGTCATGCTGGGGGTGGTGTTTCTTGGTTTAGGGCAGTGCAGTGGTGTTCGGGCAGTGTAGGGGGTCGTGCGGGGGTGGTGTTTCAGGGTTCATGGCAGTGCAGTGGTGTTCGGGCAGTGTAGGGGGTTGTGCAGGGTGGTGGTTCAGGGTTTAGGGCAGAGCAGTGGTGTTTGGGCAGTGTAGCGGTCGTGCTGGGGCTGGTGTTTCAGGGTTTAGGGCAGTGCAGTGGTATTCAGGTAGTGTATGGGGTCTTGCTGGGGATGGTGTTTCAGGGTTTAGGGCAGTGATGTTCGGGCAGTGTAGGGGGTCGTGCTGGGGGGTGGTGTTTCAAGGTTTAGGGCAGTGCTGGGGTGTTTGGGCAGTGTAGGGGATCATGCGGGGTGGTGTTTCAGGGTTTAAGGCAGTGCAGTGGTGTTCGGTTGTGTAGGGAGTCATGCAGGGGGTGGTGTTTCAGGGTTTAGGGCAGTGCAGTGATGTTCGGGCAGTGTAGGGGGTCGTGCAGGGGGTGGTGTTTCAGGGTCAAGGGCAGTGCAGTGGTGTTTGAGCAGTATAGGGGGTCGTGCAGGGGTTGGGGTTTTAGGGTTTAGGGCAGTGTAGTGGTGTTTGGGCAGTGTAGGAGGTCATGCTGGGGTGGTGTTTCAGGGTTTAGGGCAGTGCAGTGCAGTGGTGTTCGGGCAGTATAGACGGTCGTGCTGGGGGTGGTGTTTCATGGTTTAGGGCAGTGTAGTGGTGTTCGGGCAGTGTAGGGGGTCGTGCGGGGGTGGTGTTTCAGGGTTCCGGGCAATGCAGTGGTGTTCGGGCAGTGTAGGGTGTCGTGCGGGGTGGTGTTTCAGGGTTTAGGGCAGAGCAGTGCTGTTTGGGCAGTGTAGGGTTCGTGCTGGGGCTGGAGTTTCAGGGTTCAGGGCAGTGCAATGGTGTTCGGGTAGTGTAGGGGGTCTTGCTGGGGATGGTGTTTCAGGGTTTAGGGCAGAGCAGTGGTGTTTGGGCAGTGTAGGGGTCGTGCTGGGGCTGGTGTTTCAGGGTTTAGGACAGTGCAGTGTAATTCAGGTAGTGTAGGGTGTCTTGGTGGGGATGGTGTTTCAGGGTTTCGGGCAGTGCAGTGGTGTTCGGGTAGTGTAGGGGGTCATGCGGGGGTGGTGTTTCAGGGTTCAGGGCAGTGCAGTGGTGTTCGGGCAGTGTAGGGGGTCATGCGGGGTGGTGGTTCAGGGTTTAGGGCAGAGCAGTGGTGTTTGGGCAGTGTAGGGGTTGTGCTGGGGCTGGTGTTTCCAGGGTTTAGGGCAGTGGTGTTCGGGCAGTGTAGAGGGTCATGCTGGGGGGGTGTTGTTTCAAGGTTTAGGGCAGTGCAGTGGTGTTTGGGCAGTATAGGGGGTCGTGCTTGGGCTGGTGTTTCAGGGTTTTGGGCAGAGCAGTGTTGTTCGAGCAGTGTGGGGGGTCGTGCTGGGGTTGGTGTTTCTGGGTTTAGGGCAGTGCAGTGGTGTTCGGGCTGTGTAGGAGGTCGTGCTGGCGCTAGTGTATCAGGGTTTAGGGCAGTGCTGTGGTGTTCGGGCAGTGTAGGGGGTCGTGCGGGGTGGTGTTTCAGGATTCAGGGCAGTGCAGTGGTGTTCGGGCAGTGTAGGTGGTCGTGGGCACGGTGTTTCAGGGTTTAGGGCAGAAAAGTGGTGTTTGGGCATGTAGGGGTCGTGCTGGGGCTGGTGTTTCCAGGATTTAGGGCAGGGGTGTTCGGGCAGTGTAGGGGGTCGTGCTGGGGGAGTGGTGTTTCAAGGTTTAGGGCAGTGCAGTGGTGTTCGGGCAGTGTAGGGGGTCGTGCTTGGGCTGGTGTTTCAGGGTTTTGGACAGAGCAGTGGTGTTCGGGCAGTGTATAGGGTCATGCTGGGGTTGGTGTTTCTGGGTTTAGGGCAGTGCAGTTGTGTTCAGGCAGTGTAGGGGGTCTTGCTATATGTGGTGTTTCAGGGTGTAGGGCAGGGGTGTTCGGGCAGTGTAGGAGGTCTTGTTGGGGGTGATGTTTCAGGGTGTAGGGCAGTGCAGTGGAGTTTAGGCAGTGTAGGGGGTCGTGCTGGAGTGGTGTTTTAGGGTTTAGGGCAGTGTAGTGGTGTTCAGGCAATGTAGGGGGTCGTGCTGGGGTTAGTGTTTCAGGATTTAGGGGAGTGCAGTGGTGTTCGTGCAGTGTAGGGGGTCGTGCTGGGGTGGTGTTTCAGGTTTTAGGGCAATGCCGTGGTGTTCGGGCCGTGTAGGGGTTATGCTGGGGCTAGTGTTTTAGGGTTTAGGGTTTAGGGCAGTGCAGTGGTGTTCTGGCCGTGTAGGGGGTCGTGCTGGGGCAAGTGTTTTAGGGTTTAGGGCAGTGCAGTGGTGTTCTGACAGTGTAGGGGGTCGTGCTGGAGCTGGTGTTTCAGGGTTTAGGGCAGTGCAGTGGTGTTTGGGCAGTGTAGGGGGTCGAGCTGGGGGGTGGTGTTTCAGGGTTTAGGGCAGTGCAGTGGTGTTCAGGCTGTGTAGGGGGTCGTGCGGGGGGTGGTGTTTCAGGGTTTCGGGGCTGTGCAGTGGTGTTGGGGCAGTGTAGGGGGTCGTTTGGGGGTGGTGTTTCAGGGGTTTAGGGCAGTGCAGTGGGGTTCGGGCAGTGTAGGGGTTCATGCTGGGCCTGGTTTTTCAGGGTTTAGGGCAGTGCAGTGGTGTTCGGACAGTGTAGGGGGTCTTGCTGGGGGTGGTGTTTCAGGGTTTATGAAATTGCAGTGATGTTCGGGCAGTGTAGGGGGTCTTGCTGCGGGTGGTTTTCGGGCAGTGTAGGGGGTCTTGCTGGGGTGGTGTTTCAGTGTTTAGGGCAGTGTAGGGTGTATTGATGGGGTGGTGTTTCAGGGTTTAGGGCAGTGCAGTGCAGTGCAGTGGTGTTTAGGCAGTATAGGGAGGCCATGCTGGGGGTGGTGTTTCTTGGTTTAGGGCAGTGCAGTGGTGTTCGGGCAGTGTAGGGGGTCATGCGGGGGTGGTGTTTCAGGGTTCAGAGCAGTGCAGTGGTGTTCGGGCAGTGTAGGGGGTTGTGCAGGGTGGTGTTTCAGGGTTTAGGGCAGAGCAGTGGTGTTTGGGCAGTGTAGGGGTCGTGCTGGGGCTGGTGTTTCAGGGTTTAGAGAAGTGCAGTGGTATTCAGGTAGTGTAGTGGGTCTTGCTGGGGATGGTGTTTCAGGGTTTAGGGCAGTGATGTTCGGGCAGTGTAGGGGGTTGTGCTGGGGGGTGGTGTTTCAAGGTTTAGGGCAGTGCTGGGGTGTTTGGGCAGTGTAGGGGATCATGCGGGGTGGTGTTTCAGGGTTTAGGGCAGTGCAGTGGTGTTCGGGCAGTATAGGGAGTCATGCGGGGGGTGGTGTTTCAGGGTTTAGGGCAGTGCAGAGATGTTCGGGCAGTGTAGGGGGTCGTGCAGGGGGTGGTGTTTCAGGGTCAAGGGCAGTGCAGTGGTGTTTGGGCAGTATAGGGGGTCGTGCAGGGGTTGGGGTTTTAGGGTTTAGGGCAGTGTAGTGGTGTTTGGGCAGTGAGGGAGGTCATGCTGGGGTGGTGTTTCAGGGTTTAGGGCAGTGCAGTGCAGTGGTGTTCGGGCAGTATAGCGGTCGTGCTTGGGGTGGTGTTTTATGGTTTAGGGCAGTGCAATGGTGTTCGGGCAGTGTAGGGGGTCGTGCGGGGGCGGTGTTTCAGGGTTCCAGGCAATGCAGTGGTGTTCGGGCAGTGTAGGGTGTCGTGTGGGGTGGTGTTTCAGGGTTTAGGGCAGAGCAGTGCTGTTTGGGCAGTGTAGGGGGTCGTGCAGGGGGTGGTGTTTCAGGGTCAAGGGCAGTGCAGTGGTGTTCGGGCAGTGTAGGGAGTCGTGCAGGGGTTGGGGTTTTAGGGTGTAGGGCAGTGTAGTGGTGTTTGGGCAGTGTAGGGGGTCGTGCGGTGTGGTGTTTCAGGGTTTAGGGCAGTGCAGTGCAGTGGTGTTCAGGCAGTATAGACGGTCGTGCTGGGGTGGTGTTTCATGGTTTAGGGCAGTGCAGTGGTGTTCAGGCAGTGTAGGGGGTCATACGGGGGTGGTGTTTCAGGGTTCCGGGCAATGCAGTGGTGTTCGGGCAGTGTAGGGTGTCGTGCGGGGTGGTGTTTCAGGGTTTAGGGCAGAGTAGTGCTGTTTGGGCAGTGTAGGGTTCGTGCTGGGGCTGGTGTTTCAGGGTTCAGGGCAGTGCAGTGGTGTTTGGGTAGTGTAGGGGGTCTTGCTGGGGATGGTGTTTCAGGGTTTAGGGCAGAGCAGTGGTGTTTGGGCAGTGTAGGGGTCGTGCGGGTTGTGTTTCAGGGTTTAGGGCAGAGCAGTGGTGTTTGGGAAGTGTAGGGGTCGTGCTGGGGCTGGTTTTTCCAGGGTTTAGTGCAGTGGTGTTCGAGCAGTGTAGGGGGTCGTGCTGGGGTTGGTGTTTCTGGGTTTAGGGCAGTGCAGTGGTGTTCGGGCTGTGTAGGAGGTCGTGCTGGCGCTAGTGTTTCAGGGTTTAGGGCAGTGCTGTGGTGTTTGGGCAGTGTAGGGGGTCGTGCGGGGTGTTGTTTCAGGATTCAGGGCAGTGCAGTGGTGTTCGGGCAGTGTAGGGGTTCGTGGGCACGGTGTTTCAGGGTTTAGGGCAGAAAAGTGGTGTTTGGGCATGTAGGGGTCGTGCTGGGGCTGGTGTTTCCAGGATTTAGGGCAGTGGTGTTTGGGCACTGTAGGGGGTCGTGCTGGGGGGGTGGTGTTTCAAGGTTTAGGGCAGTGCAGTGGTGTTCGGGCAGTGTAGGGGGTCGTGCTTGGGCTGGTTGTGAGAAGTTGGCCTGGTATATGATGCTCACTAGTTAAAGTGATCACCTTGTACCATGCCAAGCAACCCTTATGGTGTGGTTGTAAGTCAACCTTTTCGGACTAGCTGCCCTAGTGGTAGCGTAGGCTAAGCAGTCTTTGAGGCTAAACTCGTGAAGCGTGTTAAGCCAGCTGTTTTACCAAATGTAACCCCCTTTTATACCAATGAAAGGACACCACACAGATATATATTCAAAATATATATGTATTTATTTCTCAAAGTAACCCCTAGTCTCTTTATGAGCACAGGAGCACCAATCGTCAAACAAGATTATCACAGAATACACAGAAGTTGCACGTTATATGGATAGGCCCTGGTGGCCACTCAAACCATATACTAAAATAGTGGTATAAGTACCACGAACAGAAAAGGGAAAAGGCCTAGGGCCTCTAGAATCGCTGGGCCTACAAGGAGCTAACGTCAGTTAGTGACCAGGAGGTCCACGGGTGGCGTGTGCAGAGCAAATAGTCACACGCGTGCTCCCATAGGTTTCAATGGGTGCATAAAAAGTACAAAGTTACTGCAAAGAGGATCTTCCGGATGGACTAGGAACTCAAGATTTGGAACACAGGCACTAGAGATGTATTACTACACATGGGCACCGGAGTACCAGCTTTACCTCACCCACAGGAAGCGGGTGCATAGGCCTCGAAGTGCGTCGGGTTTCTTCTATCTGTTCCGTGGAGCTTGAAGACAAAGATGCTGCAGGCGGTCGGTCCGGGAGAGATGCAGTGGATCCAAGAGTGGATCGGAGATGTTGAAGACCTGTAAGCAGAGGGGACAGTGTTCACAGTCACTAGCCAGTGACCCGCGTGGCACCAGGTGGGTACCAGGCGATGTCGGGTGCAAACAGGTGATGAGGGGTAGCTTGTCTCCGCAGCCACGTGGTCCCTGAAGGTCGACGACGTCCAGGAGTCGGCTCACTAACTGTCCCACGCAGGCTCTCGCTGTCGGCGGTGTCGGCGACTTGATCGAAGCAAACAAGCCTTGGCAAAAGCAATTGTAGGAGGATTCGGAAATCAGCTGTTGGTTCTGACCAGCAAGGTCAGAGGGATTGCTCCTTTGGAGGGGAGCAAGGGCCAGTCTGGAGCAACCAGACCAGCAGTGTATTTCGTAGAGTTCGTCGCCAAGATGGCCACTAGCCAGCAGGCCAGCAACCGGTTAGGCGCGTCGAGTGGCAAAATGCAGAAGGGCCCCACGCAGATCGTGGAGATGCTGGAGGGCTCACCTTTGGTGCAGATGCTGCTCGGGGGTTGGGCTTCTCAGGACCCAAAGCACAACTTGGAGGAAGCCTCTGTTGTTGCACTTGTCAGCTTGTCGTAGTCATTCCAAGATGGCTGGCTCCACGTGTCTCGGTGCCTCCACGGGTCTCCTCTTTTCAGGGACTGTGGATCGGGCGGTGAGAGGTCTGGAGGTCCAGGTCTTGTCAGTCTCTGGGCTCGGGCTCCGGCGGGAGGCGGCGGCAAAGCAGACGTTGATTCGCTGGATGGTGCTTGCGTTAGCAAGGTGGTCACTCCCTGACCACAGGGAAGATTTTCTTCAGTCTTCTGTGCAGCAGAATGTCGAAGTTCCCGTCTTCTTCTTAGTTTCAAGTTGATTCCAGGATGTCTGAAGTCTTAGGACACAGCTCCTACCTTTAAGCGGATTCTAGGGGCCGGACTACCTGCTAGGTCCCTCCCTATGGGTGGGACCAGGAAGGGGGGTGGTTACACCCCCAATCCTTTGTCCAGCTCGCCCCAGGCCCGGGACTGGTGTGCCCCAGGACCGGTTTGGACTGGCATATGCACCGAGGCTCCTTGTGAGCCACAGGCATGTCTGGTTTCTTTCAAGCCCTACCTGACCAATACACAAAATCCTGTCTGGGGTGGTGCACGCACCTCCCCTGGCAGGAAACCCTTTGTCCACACCTCCCAAGCTGGAAGGACTCCCAGCAGCAGGAGGGCAGACTTGTGTCTGTGGTGGCAGCATCCATTTTGTGGAGCTGAGGCTATGTCTGATTTTACCCGGGTTTCAGGTACTGTACATGTCGTGTCCCTCTAGAAGGGTGGAATGCTAACCCCGTCGCCAGAATTGGCGAGGGGTTAGTATTCCAATTCGTATGACACCTTACTCGACATGTTTTGATAAAGCCAAACCAAAGATAGCATTTAACCGCGAGGTTCATAATGCACTTAAGAGTATATGGTATGACGATATCTGGAAACAGTAGAAGGAAGTTGTTCCGACCACTGCAGACAGGCTCAGCTCATGCCAGAGCACCATCTCACATGGAACCAAGCACTCTGCCTTCAGGATTGTTAAGGCCTGCCATAGGAGTGACTTATAGGTTACCAGGTGTCCCATTTAAGGTTAGGTATAGGTATACTACACCTAAGTAAGAGGTGATTACACCAACTTACCCCAGCTGAGTGATCAGCCAGTTGTGTCAGATTGTTAGGCCAAGCCTGGGGTGGCATAATACATGCTGCAGCCCTTGGCAGGCCTTGGGTACACCAATGCCCTGGGTACCTAGTGTACACTGGTACAGGGGCTGACAGGGTGATCCAACCAATTGGGTATGTACCTAGGGTACATGGAGTCCATTTTAAAGAGAGAACAGCCAGGCTGAGATCCTGAATAGCAGGATCTCAGGCCAACTAAGTCGAAAAACCAGCTAGACACTAGGCAAAAAATTTGGGGGTAACCATAGTCAGATATCCACCTTCCTACACTGGTGTTTCAGGGTTTTGGGCAGAGCAGTGGTGTTTGGGCAGTGTATAGGGTCATGCTGGGGTTGGTGTTTCTGGGTTTAGGGCAGTGCAGTGGTGTTCGGGCAGTGTAGGGGGTCGTGCGGGGGTGGTGTTTCAGGGTTCCGGGCAATGCAGTGGTGTTCGGGCAGTGTAGGGTGTCGTGCGGGGTGGTGTTTCAGGGTTTAGGGCAGAGCAGTGCTGTTTGGGCAGTGTAGGGTTCGTGCTGGGGCTGGAGTTTCAGGGTTCAGGGCAGTGCAATGGTGTTCGGGTAGTGTAGGGGGTCTTGCTGGGGATGGTGTTTCAGGGTTTAGGGCAGAGCAGTGGTGTTTGGGCAGTGTAGGGGTCGTGCTGGGGCTGGTGTTTCAGGGTTTAGGACAGTGCAGTGTAATTCAGGTAGTGTAGGGTGTCTTGGTGGGGATGGTGTTTCAGGGTTTCGGGCAGTGCAGTGGTGTTCGGGTAGTGTAGGGGGTCATGCGGGGGTGGTGTTTCAGGGTTCAGGGCAGTGCAGTGGTGTTCGGGCAGTGTAGGGGGTCATGCGGGGTGGTGGTTCAGGGTTTAGGGCAGAGCAGTGGTGTTTGGGCAGTGTAGGGGTTGTGCTGGGGCTGGTGTTTCCAGGGTTTAGGGCAGTGGTGTTCGGGCAGTGTAGGGGGTCATGCTGGGGGGGTGTTGTTTCAAGGTTTAGGGCAGTGCAGTGGTGTTTGGGCAGTATAGGGGGTCGTGCTTGGGCTGGTGTTTCAGGGTTTTGGGCAGAGCAGTGTTGTTCGAGCAGTGTGGGGGGTCGTGCTGGGGTTGGTGTTTCTGGGTTTAGGGCAGTGCAGTGGTGTTCGGGCTGTGTAGGAGGTCGTGCTGGCGCTAGTGTATCAGGGTTTAGGGCAGTGCTGTGGTGTTCGGGCAGTGTAGGGGGTCGTGCGGGGTGGTGTTTCAGGATTCAGGGCAGTGCAGTGGTGTTCGGGCAGTGTAGGTGGTCGTGGGCACGGTGTTTCAGGGTTTAGGGCAGAAAAGTGGTGTTTGGGCATGTAGGGGTCGTGCTGGGGCTGGTGTTTCCAGGATTTAGGGCAGGGGTGTTCGGGCAGTGTAGGGGGTCGTGCTGGGGGAGTGGTGTTTCAAGGTTTAGGGCAGTGCAGTGGTGTTCGGGCAGTGTAGGGGGTCGTGCTTGGGCTGGTGTTTCAGGGTTTTGGACAGAGCAGTGGTGTTCGGGCAGTGTATAGGGTCATGCTGGGGTTGGTGTTTCTGGGTTTAGGGCAGTGCAGTTGTGTTCAGGCAGTGTAGGGGGTCTTGCTATATGTGGTGTTTCAGGGTGTAGGGCAGGGGTGTTCGGGCAGTGTAGGAGGTCTTGTTGGGGGTGATGTTTCAGGGTGTAGGGCAGTGCAGTGGAGTTTAGGCAGTGTAGGGGGTCGTGCTGGAGTGGTGTTTTAGGGTTTAGGGCAGTGTAGTGGTGTTCAGGCAATGTAGGGGGTCGTGCTGGGGTTAGTGTTTCAGGATTTAGGGGAGTGCAGTGGTGTTCGTGCAGTGTAGGGGGTCGTGCTGGGGTGGTGTTTCAGGTTTTAGGGCAATGCCGTGGTGTTCGGGCCGTGTAGGGGGTTATGCTGGGGCTAGTGTTTTAGGGTTTAGGGTTTAGGGCAGTGCAGTGGTGTTCTGGCCGTGTAGGGGGTCGTGCTGGGGCAAGTGTTTTAGGGTTTAGGGCAGTGCAGTGGTGTTCTGACAGTGTAGGGGGTCGTGCTGGAGCTGGTGTTTCAGGGTTTAGGGCAGTGCAGTGGTGTTTGGGCAGTGTAGGGGGTCGAGCTGGGGGGTGGTGTTTCAGGGTTTAGGGCAGTGCAGTGGTGTTCAGGCTGTGTAGGGGGTCGTGCGGGGGGTGGTGTTTCAGGGTTTCGGGGCTGTGCAGTGGTGTTGGGGCAGTGTAGGGGGTCGTTTGGGGGTGGTGTTTCAGGGGTTTAGGGCAGTGCAGTGGGGTTCGGGCAGTGTAGGGGTTCATGCTGGGCCTGGTTTTTCAGGGTTTAGGGCAGTGCAGTGGTGTTCGGACAGTGTAGGGGGTCTTGCTGGGGGTGGTGTTTCAGGGTTTATGAAATTGCAGTGATGTTCGGGCAGTGTAGGGGGTCTTGCTGCGGGTGGTTTTCGGGCAGTGTAGGGGGTCTTGCTGGGGTGGTGTTTCAGTGTTTAGGGCAGTGTAGGGTGTATTGATGGGGTGGTGTTTCAGGGTTTAGGGCAGTGCAGTGCAGTGCAGTGCAGTGGTGTTTAGGCAGTATAGGGAGGCCATGCTGGGGGTGGTGTTTCTTGGTTTAGGGCAGTGCAGTGGTGTTCGGGCAGTGTAGGGGGTCATGCGGGGGTGGTGTTTCAGGGTTCAGAGCAGTGCAGTGGTGTTCGGGCAGTGTAGGGGGTTGTGCAGGGTGGTGTTTCAGGGTTTAGGGCAGAGCAGTGGTGTTTGGGCAGTGTAGGGGTCGTGCTGGGGCTGGTGTTTCAGGGTTTAGAGAAGTGCAGTGGTATTCAGGTAGTGTAGTGGGTCTTGCTGGGGATGGTGTTTCAGGGTTTAGGGCAGTGATGTTCGGGCAGTGTAGGGGGTTGTGCTGGGGGGTGGTGTTTCAAGGTTTAGGGGAGTGCTGGGGTGTTTGGGCAGTGTAGGGGATCATGCGGGGTGGTGTTTCAGGGTTTAGGGCAGTGCAGTGGTGTTCGGGCAGTATAGGGAGTCATGCGGGGGGTGGTGTTTCAGGGTTTAGGGCAGTGCAGAGATGTTCGGGCAGTGTAGGGGGTCGTGCAGGGGGTGGTGTTTCAGGGTCAAGGGCAGTGCAGTGGTGTTTGGGCAGTATAGGGGGTCGTGCAGGGGTTGGGGTTTTAGGGTTTAGGGCAGTGTAGTGGTGTTTGGGCAGTGAGGGAGGTCATGCTGGGGTGGTGTTTCAGGGTTTAGGGCAGTGCAGTGCAGTGGTGTTCGGGCAGTATAGCGGTCGTGCTTGGGGTGGTGTTTTATGGTTTAGGGCAGTGCAATGGTGTTCGGGCAGTGTAGGGGGTCGTGCGGGGGCGGTGTTTCAGGGTTCCAGGCAATGCAGTGGTGTTCGGGCAGTGTAGGGTGTCGTGTGGGGTGGTGTTTCAGGGTTTAGGGCAGAGCAGTGCTGTTTGGGCAGTGTAGGGGGTCGTGCAGGGGGTGGTGTTTCAGGGTCAAGGGCAGTGCAGTGGTGTTCGGGCAGTGTAGGGAGTCGTGCAGGGGTTGGGGTTTTAGGGTGTAGGGCAGTGTAGTGGTGTTTGGGCAGTGTAGGGGGTCGTGCGGTGTGGTGTTTCAGGGTTTAGGGCAGTGCAGTGCAGTGGTGTTCAGGCAGTATAGACGGTCGTGCTGGGGTGGTGTTTCATGGTTTAGGGCAGTGCAGTGGTGTTCAGGCAGTGTAGGGGGTCATACGGGGGTGGTGTTTCAGGGTTCCGGGCAATGCAGTGGTGTTCGGGCAGTGTAGGGTGTCGTGCGGGGTGGTGTTTCAGGGTTTAGGGCAGAGTAGTGCTGTTTGGGCAGTGTAGGGTTCGTGCTGGGGCTGGTGTTTCAGGGTTCAGGGCAGTGCAGTGGTGTTTGGGTAGTGTAGGGGGTCTTGCTGGGGATGGTGTTTCAGGGTTTAGGGCAGAGCAGTGGTGTTTGGGCAGTGTAGGGGTCGTGCTGGGGCTGGTGTTTCAGGGTTTAGGGCAGTGCAGTGGTATTCAGGTAGTGTAGGAGGTCTTGCTGGGGATGGTGTTTCAGGGTTTAGGGCAGTGCAGTGGTGTTCGGGTTGTGTAGGGAGTCGTGCGGGGGTGGTGTTTCAGGGTTCAGGGCAGTGCAGTGGTGTTCGGGCAGTGTAGGGGGTCGTGCGGGGTGGTGGTTCAGGGTTTAGGGCAGAGCAGTGGTGTTTGGGCATTGTAGGGGTCGTGCTGGGGCTGGTGTTTCCAGGGTTTAGGGCAGTGGTGTTCGGGCAGTGTAGGGGGTCATGCTGGGGGGTGGTGTTTCAAGGTTTAGGGCAGTGCAGTGGTGTTCGGGCAGTGTAGGGGGTCGTGCTTGGGCTGGTGTTTCAGGGTTTAGGGCAGTGCAGTGGTGTTCGGGCAGTGTAGGCGGTAGTGCTGGGGTGGTGGTTCAGGGCTTACGGCAATGCAGTGGTGTTCGGGCAGTGTAGGGGGTCTTGCTATATGTGGTGTTTCAGGGTTTAGGGCAGGGGTGTTCGGGCAGTGTAGGGGTTCTTGCTGGGGGTGATGTTTCAGGGTTTAGGGCAGTGCAGTGGTGTTCGGGCAATGTAGGGGGTCATGCAGGGGTTGGTGTTTTAGGGTTTAGGGCAGTGCAGTGGTGACGGGCAGTGTAGGCAGTAGTGCTGGGGTGGTGGTTCAGGGCTTAGGGCAGTGCAGTGGTGTTTGGGCAGTGTAGGGGGTCATGCTCGGGGGTGGTGTTTCAGGGTTTAGGGCAGTGCAGTGGTGTTCAGGCTGTATAAGGGGTTGTGCGGGGGGTGGTGTTTCAGGGTTTAGGGCAGTGCAGTGGTGTTGGGGCAGAGTAGGGGGTTGTGCTGGGGTGGTGTTTTAGAGTTTAAGGCAGTGCAGTGGTGTTCGGGCAGTGTAGAGGGTCGTGCGGGGTGATGTTTCAGGGTTTAGGGCAGTGCAGTGGTGTTGGGGCAGTGTAGGGGGTCGTGCGAGGGTGGTGTTTCAGGGTTCAGGGCAGTGCAGTGGTGTTCGGGCAGTGTAGAGGGCCATGCTGGGGGTGGTGTTTCAGGGTTCAGAGCAGTGCAGTGGTGTTCGGGCAGTGTAGGGGGTCGTGCTCGTCCTGGTGTTTCAGGGTTTAGGGCAGTGCAGTGGTGTTCGGGCTGTGTAGGGGGTCGTCCTGGTGCTAGTGTTTTAGGGTTTAGGGCAGTGCAGTGGTGTTCGGGCAGTGTAGGGGGTCGTGCGCTGGTGGTGTTTCAGGGTTCAGGGCAGTGCAGTGGTGTTCGGGCAGTGTAGGGGGTCGTGCGGGTGGTTTTTCAGGGTTTAGGGCAGAGCAGTGGTGTTTGGGCAGTGTAGGGGTCGTGCTGGCGCTGGTTTTTCCAGGGTTTAGGGCAGTGGTGTTCGAGCAGTGTAGGGGGTCGTGCTGGGGTTGGTGTTTCAGGGTTTAGGGCAGTGCAGTGGTGTTTGGGCAGTGTAGGGGGTCGTGCTGGGCCTGGTGTTTCAGGGTTTAGGGCAGTGCAGTGGTGTTCGGGCTGTGTAGGAGGTCGTGCTGGCGCTAGTGTTTCAGGGTTTAGGGCAGTGCTGTGGTGTTCGGGCAGTGTAGGGGGTCGTGCGGGGTGGTGTTTCAGGATTCAGGGCAGTGCAGTGGTGTTCGGGCAGTGTAGGGGGTCGTGGGCACCGTGTTTCAGGGTTTTGGGCAGAGCAGTGGTGTTCGGGCAGTGTATAGGGTCCTGCTGGGGTGGGTGTTTCTGGGTTTAGGGCAGTGCAGTTGTGTTCAGGCAGTGGAGGGGGTCTTGCTATATGTGGTGTTTCAGGGTTTAGGGCAGGGGTGTTCGGGCAGAGTAGGAGGTCTTGCTGGGGGTGATGTTTCAGGGTTTAGGGCAGTGCAGTGCAGTGCAGTTTGGGCAGTGTAGGGGGTCGTGCTGGAGTGGTGTTTTAGGGTTTAGGGCAGTGTAGTGGTGTTCAGGCAATGTAGGGGGTCGTGCTGGGGTTAGTGTTTCAGGGTTTAGGGGAGTGCAGTGGTGTTCAGGCAGTGTAGGGGGTCGTGCTGGGGTGGTGTTTCAGGTTTTAGGGCAGTGCAGTGGTGTTCGGGCCGTGTAGGGGGTCATGCTGGGGCTAGGGTTTTAGGATTTAGGGCAGTGCAGTGGTGTTCTGGCCGTGTAGGGGGTCGTGCTGGCGCAAGTGTTTTAGGGTTTAGGGCAGTGCAGTGGTGTTCGGGCAGTGTAGGGGGTCGTGCTGGGGTTGGTGTTTTAGGGTTTAGGGCAGTGCAGTGGTGTTGGGGCAGTGTAGGGGGTCGTGCGAGGGTGGTGTTTCAGGGCTCAGGGCAGTGCAGTGGTGTTCGGGCAGTGTAGAGGGCCATGCTGGGGGTGGTGTTTCAGGGTTCAGAGCAGTGCAGTGGTGTTCGGGCAGTGTAGGGGGTTGTGCTGGGCCTGGTGTTTCAGGGTTTAGGGCAGTGCAGTGGTGTTCGGGCTGTGTAGGGGGTCTTCCTGGTGCTAGTGTTTTAGGGTTTAGGGCAGTGCAGTGGTGTTCGGGCAGTTTAGGGGGTCGTGCGCGGGTGGTGTTTCAGGGTTCAGGGCAGTGCAGTGGTGTTCGGGCAGTGTAGGGGGTTGTGCGGGTGGTTTTTCAGGGTTTAGGGCAGAGCAGTGGTGTTTGGGCATTGTAGAGGTCGTGCTGGGGCTGGTTTTTCCAGGGTTTAGGGCAGTGGTGTTCGAGCAGTGTAGGGGGTCGTGCTGGGGTTGGTGTTTCAGGGTTTAGGGCAGTGCAGTGGTGTTTGGGCAGTGTAGGGGGTCGTGCTGGGCCTGGTGTTTCAGGGTTTAGGGCAGTGCAGTGGTGTTCGGGCTGTGTAGGAGGTCGTGCTGGCGCTAGTGTTTCAGGGTTTAGGGCAGTGCTGTGGTGTTCGGGCAGTGTAGGGGGTCGTGCGGGGTGGTGTTTCAGGATTCAGGGCAGTGCAGTGGTGTTCGGGCAGTGTAGGGGGTCGTGGGCACCGTGTTTCAGGGTTTTGGGCAGAGCAGTGGTGTTCGGGCAGTGTATAGGGTCCTGCTGGGGTTGGTGTTTCTGGGTTTAGGGCAGTGCAGTTGTGTTCAGGCAGTGGAGGGGGTCTTGCTATATGTGGTGTTTCAGGGTTTAGGGCAGGGGTGTTCGGGCAGAGTAGGAGGTCTTGCTGGGGGTGATGTTTCAGGGTTTAGGGCAGTGCAGTGCAGTGCAGTTTGGGCAGTGTAGGGGGTCGTGCTGGAGTGGTGTTTTAGGGTTTAGGGCAGTGTAGTGGTGTTCAGGCAATGTAGGGGGTCGTGCTGGGGTTAGTGTTTCAGGGTTTAGGGGAGTGCAGTGGTGTTCAGGCAGTGTAGGGGGTCGTGCTGGGGTGGTGTTTCAGGTTTTAGGGCAGTGCAGTGGTGTTCGGGCCGTGTAGGGGGTCATGCTGGGGCTAGGGTTTTAGGATTTAGGGCAGTGCAGTGGTGTTCTGGCCGTGTAGGGGGTCGTGCTGGCGCAAGTGTTTTAGGGTTTAGGGCAGTGCAGTGGTGTTCGGGCAGTGTAGGGGGTCGTGCTGGGGCTGGTGTTTCAGGGTTTAGGGCAGTGCAGTGGTGTTTGGGCAGTGTAGGGGGTCGTGCTGGGGGGTGGTGTTTCAGGGTTTAGGGCAGTGCAGTGGTGTTCAGGCTGTGTAGGGGGTCGTGCGGGGGGTGGTGTTTCAGGGTTTCGGGGCAGTGCAGTTGTGTAGGGGCAGTGTAGGGGGTCGTTTGGGGGTGGTGTTTCAGGGGTTTAGGGCAGTGCAGTGGTGTTCGGGCAGTGTAGGGGGTGATGCTGGGCCTGGTGTTTCAGGGTTTAGGGCAGTGCAGTGGTGTTCGGACAGTGTAGGGGGTCTTGCTGGGGGGTGGTGTTTCAGGGTTTATGAAATTGCAGTGATGTTCGGGCAGTGTAGGGGGTCTTGCTGCGGGTGGTTTTCGGGCAGTGTAGGGGGTCTTGCTGGGGGTGGTGTTTCAGTGTTTAGGGCATTGTAGGGTGTCTTGCTGGGGGTGGTGTTTCAGGGTTTAGGGCAGTGCAGTGCAGTGGTGTTTATGCAGTATAGGGAGGTCATGCTGGGGGTGGAGTTTCTTGGTTTAGGGCAGTGCAGTGGTGTTCGGGCAGTGTAGAGGGTCGTGCGGGGGTGGTGTTTCAGGGTTCAGGGCAGTGCAGTGGTGTTCGGGCAGTGTAGGGGGTTGTGCGGGGTGGTGTTTCAGGGTTTAGGGCAGAGCAGTGGTGTTTGGGTAGTGTAGGGGTCGTGCTGGGGCTGGTGTTTCAGGGTTTAGGGCAGTGCAGTGGTATTCAGGTAGTGTAGGGGGTCTTGCTGGGGATGGTGTTTCAGGGTTTAGGGCAGTGATGTTCGGGCAGTGTAGGGGGTCGTGCTGGGGGGTGGTGTTTCAAGGTTTAGGGGAGTGCTGGGGTGTTTGGGCAGTGTAGGGGATCATGCGGGGGGTGTTTCAGGGTTTAGGGCAGTGCAGTGGTGTTTGGGCAGTGTAGGGAGTCATGCGGGGGTGGTGTTTCAGGGTTTAGGGCAGTGCAGTGAGGTTCGGGCAGTGTAGGGGGTCATGCAGGGGGTGGTGTTTCAGGGTTTAGGGCAGTGCAGTGGTGTTCGGGCAGTGTAGGGGGCCATGCAGGGGTTGTTGTTTTAGGGTTTAGGGCAGTGCAGTGGTGTTCGGGCAGTGTAGGCGGTAGTGCTGGGGTGGTGGTTCAGGGCTTAGGGCAGTGCAGTGGTGTTCGGGCAGTGTAGGGGGTCATGCTCGGGGGTGGTGTTTCAGGGTTTAGGGCAGTGCAGTGGTGTTCAGGCTGTATAAGGGGTTGTGCGGGGGGTGGTGTTTCAGGGTTTAGGGCAGTGCAGTGGTGTTGGGGCAGTGTAGGGGGTCGTGCGGGGGTGGTGTTTCAGGGTTCAGGGCAGTGCAGTAGTGTTGGGGCAGTGTAGGGGGTCGTGCGGGGGTGGTGTTTCAGGGTTCAGGGCAGTGCAGTGGTGTTCGGGCAGTGTAGAGGGTCATGCTGGGGGTGGGGTTTCAGGGTTCAGGGCAGTGCAGTGGTGTTCGGGCAGTGTAGGGGGTCATGCTGGGGGTGATGTTTCAGGGTTTAGGGCAGTGCAGTGGTGTTCGAGCAGTGTAGGGGGTCGTGCTGGGCCTGGTGTTTCAGGGTTTAGGGCAGTGCAGTGGTGTTCGGGCTGTGTAGGGTTTCATCCTGGTGCTAGTGTTTCAGGGTTTAGGGCAGTGCAGTGGTGTTCGGGCAGTGTAGGGGGTCGTGCGCGGGTGGTGTTTCAGGGTTCAGGGCAGAGCAGTGGTGGCAGTGGTGTTCGAGCAGTGTAGGGGGTCATGCTGGGGTTGGTGTTTCAGGGTTTAGGGCAGTGCAGTGGTGTTCGGGCAGTGTAGGGGGTCATGCTGGGCCTGGTGTTTCAGTGTTTAGGGCAGTGCAGTGGTGTTCGGGCTGTGTAGGAGGTCGTGCTGGCGCTAGTGTTTCAGGGTTTAGGGCAGTGCTGTGGTGTTCGGGCAGTGTAGGGGGTCGTGCGGGGTGGTGTTTCAGGATTCAGGGCAGAGCAGTGGTGTTCGGGCAGTGTATAGGGTCATGCTGGGGTTGGTGTTTCTGGGTTTAGGGCAGTGCAGTTGTGTTCAGGCAGTGGAGGGGGTCTTGCTATATGTGGTGTTTCAGGGTTTAGGGCAGGGGTGTTCGGGCAGTGTAGGAGGTCTTGCTGGGGGTGATGTTTCAGGGTTTAGGGCAGTGCAGTTTGGGCAGTGTAGGGGGTCGTGCTGGAGTGGTGTTTTAGTGTTTAGGGCAGTGTAGTGGTGTTCAGGCAATGTAGGGGGTCGTGCTAAAGTTAGTGTTTCAGGGTTTAGGGAAGTGCAGTGGTGTTCAGGCAGTGTAGGGGGTCGTGCTGGGGTGGTGTTTCAGGTTTTAGGGCAGTGCAGTGGTGTTCGGGCCGTGTAGGGGGTCATGCTGGGGCTAGGGTTTTAGGATTTAGGGCAGTGCAGTGGTGTTCTGGCCGTGTAGGGGGTCGTGCTGGCGCAAGTGTTTTAGGGTTTAGGGCAGTGCAGTGGTGTTCGGGCAGTGTAGGGGGTCGTGCTGGGGCTGGTGTTTCAGGGTTTAGGGCAGTGCAGTGGTGTTTGGGCAGTGTAGGGGGTCGTGCTGGGGGGTGGTGTTTCAGGGTTTAGGGCAGTGCAGTGGTGTTCAGGCTGTGTAGGGGGTCGTGCGGGGGTGGTGTTTCAGGGTTTCGGGGCAGTGCAGTTGTGTAGGGGCAGTGTAGGGGGTCGTTTGGGGGTGGTTTTTCAGGGGTTTAGGGCAGTGCAGTGGTGTTCGGGCAGTGTAGGGGGTGATGCTGGGCCTGGTGTTTCAGGGTTTAGGGCAGTGCAGTGGTGTTCGGACAGTGTAGGGGGTCTTGCTGGGGGGTGGTGTTTCAGGGTTTATGAAATTACAGTGATGTTCGGGCAGTGTAGGGGGTCTTGCTGCAGGTGGTTTTCAGGCAGTGTAGGGGGTCTTGCTGGGGGTGGTGTTTCAGTGTTTAGGGCATTGTAGGGTGTCTTGCTGGGGGTGGTGTTTCAGGGTTTAGGGCAGTGCAGTGCAGTGCAGTGGTGTTTAGGCAGTATAGGGAGGTCATGCTGGGGGTGGTGTTTCTTGGTTTAGGGCAGTGCAGTGGTGTTCGGGCAGTGTAGGGGGTCGTGCGGGGTTGGTGTTTCAGGGTTCAGGGCAGTGCAGTGGTGTTCGGGCAGTGTAGGGGGTTGTGCGGGGTGGTGTTTCAGGGTTTAGGGCAGAGCAGTGGTGTTTGGGCAGTGTAGGGGTCGTGCTGGGGCTGGTGTTTCAGGGTTTAGGGCAGTGCAGTGGTATTCAGGTAGTGTAGGGGGTTTTGCTGGGGATGGTGTTTCAGGGTTCAGGGCAGTGATGTTCGGGCAGTGTAGGGGGTCGTGCTGGGGGGTGGTGTTTCAAGGTTTAGGGGCGTGCTGGGGTGTTTGGGCAGTGTAGGGGATCATGCGGGGTGGTGTTTCAGGGTTTAGGGCAGTGCAGTGGTGTTCGGGCAGTGTAGGAAGTCATGCGGGGGGTGGTGTTTCAGGGTTTAGGGCAGTGCAGTGAGATTCGGGCAGTGTAGGGGGTCGTGCAGGGGGTGGTGTTTCAGGGTCAAGGGCAGTGCAGTGGTGTTTGGGCAGTGTAGGAGGTCATGCTGGGGTGGTGTTTCAGGGTTTAGGGCAGTGCAGTGCAGCGGTGTTCGGGCAGTATAGACGGTCGTGCTGGGGGTGGTGTTTCATGGTTTAGGGCAGTGCAGTGGTGTCGGGCAGTGTAGGGGGTCGTGCTGGGGTTAGTGTTTCAGGGTTTAGGGGAGTGCAGTGGTGTTCAGGCAGTGTAGGGGGTCGTGCTGGGGTGGTGTTTCAGGTTTTAGGGCAGTGCAGTGGTGTTCGGGCTGTGTAGGGGGTCATGCGGGGGTGGTGTTTCAGGGTTTAGGGCAGTGCAGTGGCATTCGGGCAGTGTAGGAGGTCTTGCTGGGGGTGATGTTTCAGGGTTTAGGGCAGTGCAGTTTGGGCAGTGTAGGGGGTCGTGCTGGAGTGGTGTTTTAGTGTTTAGGGCAGTTAAGTGGTGTTCAGGCAATGTAGGGGGTCGTGCTGGGGTTAGTGTTTCAGGGTTTAGGGGAGTGCAGTGGTGTTCAGGCAGTGTAGGGGGTCGTGCTGGGGTGGTGTTTCAGGTTTTAGGGCAGTGCAGTGGTGTTCGGGCCGTGTAGGGGGTCATGCTGGGGCTAGGGTTTTAGGATTTAGGGCAGTGCAGTGGTGTTCTGGCCGTGTAGGGGGTCGTGCTGGCGCAAGTGTTTTAGGGTTTAGGGCAGTGCAGTGGTGTTCGGGCAGTGTAGGGGGTCGTGCTGGGGCTGGTGTTTCAGGGTTTAGGGCAGTGCAGTGGTGTTTGGGCAGTGTAGGGGGTCGTGCTGGGGGGTGGTGTTTCAGGGTTTAGGGCAGTGCAGTGGTGTTCAGGCTGTGTAGGGGGTTGTGCGGGGGTGGTGTTTCAGGGTTTCTGGGCAGTGCAGTTGTGTAGGGGCAGTGTAGGGGGTCGTTTGGGGGTGGTGTTTCAGGGGTTTAGGGCAGTGCAGTGGTGTTCGGGCAGTGTAGGGGGTGATGCTGGGCCTGGTGTTTCAGGGTTTAGGGCAGTGCAGTGGTGTTCGGACAGTGTAGGGGGTCTTGCTGGGGGGTGGTGTTTCAGGGTTTATGAAATTGCAGTGATGTTCGGGCAGTGTAGGGGGTCTTGCTGCGGGTGGTTTTCGGGCAGTGTAGGGGGTCTTGCTGGGGGTGGTGTTTCAGTGTTTAGGGCATTGTAGGGTGTCTTGCTAGGGGTGGTGTTTCAGGGTTTAGGGCAGTGCAGTGCAGTGCAGTGGTGTTTAGGCAGTATAGGGAGGTCATGCTGGGGGTGGTGTTTCTTGGTTTAGGGCAGTGCAGTGGTGTTCGGGCAGTGTAGGGGGTCGTGCGGGGGTGGTGTTTCAGGGTTCAGGGCAGTGCAGTTGTGTTCGGGCAGTGTATGGGGTTGTGCGGGGTGGTGTTTCAGGGTTTAGGGCAGAGCAGTGGTGTTTGGGCAGTGTAGGGGTCGTGCTGGGGCTGGTGTTTCAGGGGTTAGGGCAGTGCAGTGGTATTCAGGTAGTGTAGGGGGTCTTGCTGGGGATGGTGTTTCAGGGTTTAGGGCAGTGATGTTCGGGCAGTGTAGGGGGTCGTGCTGGGGGGTGGTGTTTCAAGGTTTAGGGGAGTGCTGGGGTGTTTGGGCAGTGTAGGGGATCATG
This sequence comes from Triturus cristatus, assembly GCF_964204655.1. Taxonomy (NCBI): domain Eukaryota; kingdom Metazoa; phylum Chordata; class Amphibia; order Caudata; family Salamandridae; genus Triturus; species Triturus cristatus. Next base: position 578,678,426 of record NC_140579.1, on the reverse strand, counting down.
CGGGGGTGGTGTTTCAGGGTTTAGGGCAGTGCAGTGCAGCGGTGTTCGGGCAGTATAGACGGTCGTGCTGGGGGTGGTGTTTCATGGTTTAGGGCAGTGCAGTGGTGTTCGGGCAGTGTAGGGGGTCGTGCTGGGGTTAGTGTTTCAGGGTTTAGGGGAGTGCAGTGGTGTTCAGGCAGTGTAGGGGGTCGTGCTGGGGTGGTGTTTCAGGTTTTAGGGCAGTGCAGTGGTGTTCGGGCCGTGTAGGGGGTCATGCTGGGGCTAGGGTTTTAGGATTTAGGGCAGTGCAGTGGTGTTCTGGCCGTGTAGGGGGTCGTGCTGGCGCAAGTGTTTTAGGGTTTAGGGCAGTGCAGTGGTGTTCGGGCAGTGTAGGGGGTCGTGCGGGGGTGGTGTTTCAGGGTTCAGGGCAGTGCAGTGGTGTTCGGGCAGTGTAGGGGGTCGTGCGGGGTGGTGTTTCAGGGTTTAGGGCAGAGCAGTGGTGTTTGGGCAGTGTAGGGGTCGTGCTGGGGCTGTTGTTTCAGGGATTAGGGCAGTGCAGTGGTATTCAGGTAGTGTAGGGGGTCGTGCTGGGGATGGTGTTTCAGGGTTTAGGGCAGTGATGTTCGGGCAGTGTAGGGGGTCGTGCTGGGGGGTGGTGTTTCAAGGTTTAGGGGAGTGCTGGGGTGTTTGGGCAGTGTAGGGGATCATGCGGGGGTGGGGTTTCAGGGTTTAGGGCAGTGCAGTGGTGTTCGGGCAGTGTAGGAAGTCATGCGGGGGTGGTGTTTCAGGGTTTAGGGCAGTGCAGTGAGATTCGGGCAGTGTAGGGGGTCATGCAGGGGGTGGTGTTTCAGGGTCAAGGGCAGTGCAGTGGTGTTTGGGCAGTGTAGGGGGTCGTGTAGGGTTCGGGGTTTTAGGGTTTAGGGCAGTGTAGTGGTGTTTGGGCAGTGTAGGAGGTCATGCTGGGGTGGTGTTTCAGGGTTTAGGGCAGTGCAGTGCAGCGGTGTTCGGGCAGTATAGACGGTCGTGCTGGGGGTGGTGTTTCATGGTTTAGGGCAGTGCAGTGGTGTTCGGGCAGTGTAGGGGGTCGTGCTGGGGTTAGTGTTTCAGGGTTTAGGGGAGTGCAGTGGTGTTCAGGCAGTGTAGGGGGTCGTGCTGGGGTGGTGTTTCAGGTTTTAGGGCAGTGCAGTGGTGTTCGGGCCGTGTAGGGGGTCATGCTGGGGCTAGGGTTTTAGGATTTAGGGCAGTGCAGTGGTGTTCTGGCCTTGTAGGGGGTCGTGCTGGCGCAAGTGTTTTAGGGTTTAGGGCAGTGCAGTGGTGTTCGGGCAGTGTAGGGGGTCGTGCTGGGGCTGGTGTTTCAGGGTTTAGGGCAGTGCAGTGGTGTTTGGGCAGTGTAGGGGGTCGTGCTGGGGGGTGGTGTTTCAGGGTTTAGGGCAGTGCAGTGGTGTTCAGGCTGTGTAGGGGGTCGTGCGGGGGGTGGTGTTTCAGGGTTTCGGGGCAGTGCAGTTGTGTAGGGGCAGTGTAGGGGGTCATTTGGGGGTGGTGTTTTAGGGGTTTAGGGCAGTGCAGTGGTGTTCGGGCAGTGTAGGGGGTGATGCTGGGCCTGGTGTTTCAGGGTTTAGGGCAGTGCAGTGGTGTTCGGACAGTGTAGGGGGTCTTGCTGGGGGTTGGTGTTTCAGGGTTTATGAAATTGCAGTGATGTTCGGGCAGTGTAGGGGGTCTTGCTGCGGGTGGTTTTCGGGCAGTGTAGGGGGTCTTGCTGGGGGTGGAGTTTCAGTGTTTAGGGCATTGTAGGGTGTCTTGCTGGGGGTGGTGTTTCAGGGTTTAGGGCAGTGCAGTGCAGTGCAGTGGTGTTTAGGCAGTATAAGGAGGTCATGCTGGGGGTGGTGTTTCTTGGTTTAGGGCAGTGCAGTGGTGTTCGGGCAGTGTAGGGGGTCGTGCGGGGGTGGTGTTTCAGGGTTCAGGGCAGTGCAGTGGTGTTCGGGCAGTGTAGGGGGTCGTGCGGGGTGGTGTTTCAGGGTTTAGGGCAGAGCAGTGGTGTTTGGGCAGTGTAGGGGTCGTGCTGGGGCTGTTGTTTCAGGGTTTAGGGCAGTGCAGTGGTATTCAGGTAGTGTAGGGGGTCGTGCTGGGGATGGTGTTTCAGGGTTTAGGGCAGTGATGTTCGGGCAGTGTAGGGGGTCGTGCTGGGGGGTGGTGTTTCAAGGTTTAGGGGAGTGCTGGGGTGTTTGGGCAGTGTAGGGGATCATGCGGGGGTGGGGTTTCAGGGTTTAGGGCAGTGCAGTGGTGTTCGGGCAGTGTAGGAAGTCATGCGGGGGGTGGTGTTTCAGGGTTTAGGGCAGTGCAGTGAGATTCGGGCAGTGTAGGGGGTCGTGCAGGGGGTGGTGTTTCAGGGTCAAGGGCAGTGCAGTGGTGTTTGGGCAGTGTAGGGGGTCGTGCAGGGTTCGGGGTTTTAGGGTTTAGGGCAGTGTAGTGGTGTTTGGGCAGTGTAGGAGGTCATGCTGGGGTGGTGTTTCAGGGTTTAGGGCAGTGCAGTGCAGCGGTGTTCGGGCAGTATAGACGGTCGTGCTGGGGGTGGTGTTTCATGGTTTAGGGCAGTGCAGTGGTGTTCGGGCAGTGGAGGGGGTCGTGCGGGGGTGGTGTTTCAGGGTTCCGGGCTATGCAGTGGTGTTCGGGCAGTGTAGGGTGTCATGCGGGGTGGTGTTGCAGGGTTTCGGGCAGAGCAGTGCTGTTTGGGCAGTGTAGGGGGTCGTGCAGGGGATGGTGTTTCAGGGTCAAGGGCAGTGCAGTGGTGTTCGGGCAGTGTAGGTTTCGTGCTGGGGCTGGTGTTTGAGGGTTTAGGGCAGAGCAGTGGTGTTTGGGCAGTGTAGGGGTTGTGCTGGGGCTGGTGTTTCAGGGTTTAGGGCAGTGCAGTGGTATTCAGGTGGTGTAGGGGGTCTTGCTGGGGATGGTGTTTCAGGGTTTAGGGCAGTGCAGTAGTGTTCGGGCAGTGTAGGGGGTCGTGCGGGGGTGGTTTTTCAGGGTTTAGGGCAGTGCAGTGGTATTCGGGCAGTTTAGGGGGTCGTGCGGGGTGGTGGTTCAGGGTTTAGGGCAGAGCAGTGGTGTTTGGGCAGTGTAGGGGTCGTGCTGGGGCTGGTGTTTCCAGGGTTTAGAGCAGTGGTGTTCGGGCAGTGTAGGGGGTCATGCTGGGGGGGTGGTGTTTCAAGTTTTAGGGCAGTGCAGTGGTGTTCAGGCAGTGTAGGGGGTCGTGCTTGGGCTGGTGTTTCAGGGTTTTGGGCAGAGCAGTGTTGTTCGGGCAGTGTAGGGGGTCATGCTGGGGTTGGTGTTTCTGGGTTTAGGGCAGTGCAGTTGTGTTCGGGCAGTGTAGGGTGTCTTGCTATATGTGGTGTTTCAGGGTTTAGGGCAGGGGTGTTCGGGAAGTGTAGGGGTTCTTGCTAGGGGTGATATTTCAGGGTTTAGGGCAGTGCAGTGGTGTTCGGGCCTGTTAGAAATGGGATTTCTGGTTGGATAGGGCTTGCGCCAAAGACAGGCAGAAACCACCACTCTAGTCAGGGCTGGGGAGCTACACGTCAAAGATAACCCCTGCTCACCCCCTTGGTAGCTTGGCACGAGCAGTCAGGCTTATCCCGGAGGCGATGTGTAAAGCGTTTGCGCGCGCACCCAGCAACAACACCCAAGGCCCACCACAAAGGAAACTCCACACAAGGTATTATATAAAAATAGCCTTTGTATTATACCAAAACACATTAGATAAAAACACACACTTTACAATGTGCCAACAGGCACGGGCAGAATTTACAAGGGATTATATGTACAGGGGACAGGGCCACATGGACCACTGTCAGGAATTAGAACTTTTAGAACTTAGCACTTAGAACATAGGATATAAAATGACTGTAGCACAAAATGACACCAGCACACAACCGGTAACTACTGGTAACCGGTCAGTACCACCTACGCAACCCTAACCACCTTAGGAAAATGTCACGCAGGGAACCAGGACCTCACTAGCACCACCTGTACTAGGAAGAAAAACAACCACCTAAGTATCACGATACCTGTAGGGGTCTAAGCACAGTACACATGATGCATCGCAACACATTCAGAGGTGTAGGGAAGGAAAACACATGATGCATAAAATACATTCAGCGGTGTAAAACAAGGCACATGACGCATAAACACACATTCAGAGGTGCAGGAAAGGAAAAATAGCGCAAAACTCATATTCGCCACCACCTGTGGCAGTCCCTAGGCCAACTGGCCTTGTTGGGGCTAGGACGCCCTATGTCAATGTCAGGGGAAGGCTGCGCAGGCTGCGCAAGCCAGGGCGCACAAAGCACAACCTACACGTTGCAGTTGCCCACTAAGTGCTGGGCAATTGGAGAAATGCTGGGGCACCCCTGTGCCCTCTCAAACCAATATACAGCCCTCACGTGGAGCCTCTCTGGGCTCTTACAGCAGTGAGGGGGGTCAGACGGTGGAGCCTCGTGGGCTCTTTCACCACCAATATGCCCTGGGACACGTTGGAGCGGCCCGCTGCCTTCCAGGGCCGCTCTCAGCACAAAAAGCACTGCCCCCGTATACTCTGGAGCCTCGGGGGCTTACTGACGAGGATTACCCTCCTCGTTGGAGTCCCGCTCGAGGGACTCGTGACACGCACCTCGCCGAGCGTGTGAGCGCACTCGCGCTCCTGGAAACCACACTGGCCTCGTGGAGCGCACCAGCGCTCTGCCACCCACTAGGCTGCTTCGCGCACTCCCCGGGCTGAAGCGCTGACGTCTCCGATGGCGGCGGGGCTCTCTTCTTCCTCACGAGAGCCCCGCTCGGGCTGCCACTACCTCGGGGACCCTTCTCTTCTTGGGCGAGGGCACCGGGGTGCAGGGTCCGCTCCTGCCTGCTCCGGGGCCCCAAAACAGCCGTGAGTCGTCGGAGGGAGGCAGGGTAGGCTCCCGCCCTCCTGTTTCCTGTTCCGGTTGTCCCGGAGGCCCGCCCCCGGCCCGCCTGACTTCCTGGATGTCCCGGCCCGGGCTGCAGCGGTGATTTTTGATTTCGGCAATAAGAGGGGTAGGCTCCCTCGTTATAGGAGATAAACGGCGGGGTGGGCACCCGACGTGAGATACCACAAATAAGCGGGGTGGGCACCCACCAACGGCAAAGACGGGGCAAATGCCGGGTGGGCACCGCCTGGCAGCTATAAAGCGCTCCTGAGCGCTAAAGGCAAATCAAAGAACTTCCAAGCGCTTAGGGACACAAATAAAGTGCTCCCAGCGCTTTTAGGGGAGAATAACCACAAAGCCCAGCAAAGTTCTCCTCTGCATGCAGCAAGGCAGGGGTGGGGGGCAAGGCTGGACCCAGAGCCAGCTCACTGGGCCTCCAGGCAGGGAGGTAGTCCAAGTGGCGGTCCTCTGGTCCAGCAGCAGCAGCAGCCCCCCTCAGGTAGGATCCTGGAAGAGAACATTTTACATGGGGTCACAGCCCCTTTTTATACATCAAATCCTTTGTCTCAAGGTGCAGGGAAGGGGCGAACCAGTTACAACTGGTTCCTGAGCACTTTGTTTTGCTCAGATCCTCTCCCTATTCACAGGGCAGGCCAGGGTCATCAGTCGCACCACAGGGGGCGGAGCCAGCATTGTGTGGGGAAAGCCCAGCCCTATTCAGGACCCAGGTGTACTCCTCCCACCCATCTAGCTGCTGATCTCCCTATTCACCACTGGGTGACTCCTCCTGACTCTGGGGATTCCCTAGCCCGTCACCTGACCTCAGCCAGCCAATCACGCGACAGGCAGTCACTGCACATTTATGCCAGCGTCTAGAAGTGGCACTTCCACACTAGCTACATGCACGCCGCACACATCATTGCGCAGCATTTCATCACCCGAATCTGTACATACCTGACTTGACCCTGCACACCCCACGCATCAGGAACTACCAGGGACACATACACTCCCCATGCATTCCTATGGGAGGGCAGGCCTCTCTCACCACATGCACTCAGAGTGTGCACGCACTTTTCTCTGGGACACAGGGAAAGTGCGCAGAAACCAAAAATCACTATCACCAAGTCACCAATAAAAGCAAAAAGTTTAGGGGTGAACCTGCCAGAAGGGCCAAGACCAACAGGGCCGTGTAGGGGGTTGTGCTGGGGTGATGTTTCAGGGTTTAGGGCAGTGCAGTGGTGTTCAGGCAGTGTAGGGGGTCGTGCTCGGGCTGGTGTTTTAGGGTTTAGGGCAGTGCAGTGGTGTTCGGGCCGTGTATGGGCTTGTGCTGGGGCTAGTGTTTTACGGTTTAGGGCAGTGCAGTGGTGTTCTGGCCATGTGGGGGGTCGTGCTGGGGCTAGTGTTTTGGGGTTTAGGGCAGTGCAGTGGTGTTCTGGCAGTGTAGGGGGTCGTGATGGGG